>NC_080748.1:83944334-84268098 GCF_020826845.1 Diceros bicornis minor | reverse complement strand
TGCTGGTCAGCTCGTGGCCTCCAGCCCTTGGGTTCCACAGGGAGGGTGGTGGGGGTGGTGTCCGCAGAAAGGAGGGAGCCATACAGGGCCAGGCACATTTGCTGGCGTGTCCAGAAGGACGGGGCCATGAGAGAGGGTTAAGTGACCAGGGTTCAGTGAGAGTGCTGGGGGTGTCCCTGGGAGGCTGCCCCAAGGAGGTGAGTTTTGAAGACGGATAAGATCAGGCGTCCACAGCAGTCATTTCAAAGTGAGACGAGAAGGAGTAAATTATGGGAAGGCACTGAGAGATCTGTTTGACCAGAGGGCGTTGGTATTTTGAATGACTGCCCGACCTAATCAACTTGGAGATTTCATTGCTTGGGCTCGGTTTCAAAAATTACAAAACCGAGGCCCCGCCGTGTAGGCTGTGCCTGATGCAGAGCGCGAAGCTGAGGGGCGGGGGACCAGGGATCTGTGTACCAGGAGGGCCATGCCGTCTTGACCTTGCGGAAGGTGCCGTCCAGGCTTCCTGCTCCACAAACAAACTTGAAAGTATCAAATAGCCCCGTCCCAGCGTGGAAACAAGCCTTTCTATATAATTTCTGTACTTCCCAGGATTGCTTTCCATCCCCCACGTGCCAAGTAACTAAAATCCACTTGAATGTAAGCTCCTTCCTGAGCTTGTTCGTACTTTCTGAACAAGACACCAAAAAACACAAGTTGACCAAAGAATGGAGAAATAGAATATTTTAGTAGTGTTCACATTTGTCAAATTATTGAGAATTAGCTCCTCTCCTTCCACAATCTGCAACATATTTTGGCATGACCTCAAATTGTACGGAAGGAAAGCCCTTGCAGGTTTCTCATACCATGTGAGATCCTACCTGTTCTGGTATCCCCAGGACTTACTGTGAGTTCTACCCGGCACTCGAAAGCCATGCCCATCGAGTGGGAAGTCTGTTGTGGGGTTTCTCAGTTTCTTGCACGACGGTGTAGCACACTGATACCCCTCCAGGGCGGAGCACTGCTCACCCTGCTCCTGAGACCCGGGCCATGCCTGTGGCAGAAGTTTGGGACCCAAGGTCGTCTCGCCTTTGCTACTGCTAGACTGAAGCTCAGTGCAGATTTGGGGAACCAGTATTTACATTGCAAACTGCAGCTGCTATTTCTGGAGCTGGCTAATTTCACCACTATGTTGCAAGAGCAGAACATTGGAACCTGGAATCAGGACTCCTGGGGTCACCTCAAGCAGGGAAAGAATGGGGCTCAGACAGTCAGGGAACAAGAGATTGCTGGTCCTTTTGAGAAGGACAATATTAGTTATCTTATCTATTGTTGCTATCATTTACATGTTTATAAATATGCTCATTAGCTGAATGTCAGAAGATCTGGCCACATTTATTGGTTTTCTATAAGGAAGTATAAAAGCCTAAGTAGTAGTCGGGGTGGGGGGTTGGTAGCTAACTCAGGGTTCTGATGCCATGGCGGGGTGTGGCAGCCTGCAGACCGGCCACGTGGTGCCTCTAGCTGACGTTCCATGGTGTCTGCTTCTCTGAGTGCCACATTTTCCTTTGAGCTGGAAGAAGGCTGCTTCAACCTCAGGCTGGATAATTAGCCACCCTACCCTGACTCTCTAGCAATGATGCTGGGCCTCAGTGACAGAGCAGCCCCACTGCCCCCAGGCGGGTCATCCTGAAGCCAGTGATTTGCACCGTTTCCCAGAGTTTCCATGGAGGGCTAAGGCTCAGGTGCCCACAGCGGTGAAGGATGTAACAACGGCGTGCCTTTCCTGGCTCCCTCTCTTCTCTCTGCCCCCCACCTGGTGCCACTTCCCCTCCCCCCTTCAGAGCTGGGGAGCCACTCAAAGGACCCCTAGCATCTGAATCACTGTGTCAGCATCTGCTTTCAGGGCAACCCAGACCAAAACAAGCTGTCAAAGACAGAACGTGCATCAAATCATCAACTGTCCACTGAAAAACGCCAGCAGGAGGATGGCCCCTGTGGACTGCAGGCGGGGGTCATGAAACTGGCCTGAGGACAGTGGACCAGCGTGCGTCAGAGACAGGCTTTCCCAGAAAGAGAGCTAAACTGTCTCATCTCAGACAAGTTAAGCAGAGGCACCAAAGGCCTCTCCCCTTCCTCCCCTCCCTCCTATGTGTCCCCTCCCTCCCTTCCCTCCCTTCCCTTCCCTCTGGTAAATATCGCCTTGACTGGCTTGTCCAATCCAGACAGTGCTTGGGAAACATGCATCTGGGACACAAGGAAGCAAAGGCATTTTAGACTTACTGTCCCACCCAGACTTTCTTAGAGATGCATTCTTTGATTCTTAAGGAAGAGTTAACTGCTTCTTTCCCTAAGTGTCTCTAGAACCCTGTTCTTTCCGTAGGTTAGTTTCCCAGGGCTGCTATAACAAAGGACCGCAGACGGGGCGGTCTACTCTCTCCCAGTGTGGAGGCGGGAAGTCCAAGATCAAGGTGTCGGCAGGGTCGGTTCCTTTGAGGCTCTCAGGGCAGGAACGGCTCCCAGTCTCTCTCCCTGGCTGACTTCTCCCTGTCTCTTCACATTGTCTTCCTCTCTGTGTATCTCTGCATCCAAATTTCCCTTTCCTAAGGATACCAGCCATATTGGATTACAGCCCACCTTACTGACCTCATTTTAACTTGATTTCCTCTGTAAAGACCCTATCTCCAAATACGGTCACACTCTAGGCCCTGAGGGTTAGGACTCCAGCATATGAATCTGGAGGGAACACAGTTCAACCTGAAACTCTCCACTCTGAACACTTGTATTATCATTATTCTTTGCTTCTCTCTCCTGGATAGACTGTGAGCTCTTCAAGGTCAGAGCCTAGGATTTGGTATTTGTGTCTTCAGCACAGAAGCTAAAAATTTTTAAGCACTCAGAAAATGTGTTTAAGTGAAAGAATCAATAAAAAGGAGGTGCTTGATGAATACTATTGAATGAATGAGCTACTAACAAATTTACACTAAGGTCCAAATGACTGATATCAGACCCTTTCTGAAAGCAGGTTTTTCTTTGGGTGAGAAGGTGGGTTCAGGCGAGAAGAAGGACTGTGGGCCTCTAACAAAGGTGGGAGGGAAGACAGGGAAATGAGGGCAGGAAAGGTGGGATGCTAAGGACAGAAAAGATGTCCTGGGACAATAAATACTGATTTTCAATTTTTACTGGGTCCAACCCTGCATTTGGGAGTTTTGAATTTACAATCTTAACGTGGTAACAAAAAAATAAAAATAAAATAAAATCTTAACCTTGTTCTGTAGGTATAAGTGTTTGGTAACCAGGTTAGACACTCTTGGTCAAGAAAGGTTAGAAGTTTTGTATCCTTCTTCCTGGCTCACCTAAGAAGATGTTCTCTAAGCTCTAGGCTATTAATGCCCAGCAAAGATGTCTGGACCACCCGCACTGTCCCCACTGCAGCTTCAGCTGGAGTGTTTCAGCTGGCCATCTTTTTTCACTGTAGAATATTCATACAGGGCTGTTGCACCTGTGAATGACTAAGCCTGTGTAGAAAAAAGGAGAAGGCAACCGTAAGGGAAATTTTTAACTTGAAAAGTTAAAAGAATTTAGAGCTGAGCACACATATGCTAATGACATACAAATGACATACAAATCATATGCGCATCCCTCTCTCATCCATCCACCTCTCCTTCTGCTCTGATGTGGCCCTTGGGAAACGTCCTCCTGGAGATCATTAATCTAAAGAGTTGATTTAACAGCTTTCTCATTCTTTAACTTTTTGTTATCTAATTGCTTTCATTAGCTAGGATAATGCATAAACACATTTCCTAGAATTTCATAAATAAGAGCCCATAATTTCCGCAAAGGGATTTTTATTTGGTGTATAGTCATACACACACACACACACACACACACACACACACACACAAGCTCTATCTTGAAAGGTGTTACAGAAAAGAGAATGCAAATAGAAGATACGTTCGTAATAGTTATTACTTTCGAGTTAAGCACATTGAGAGGAATCCTATCTTTATACCATCCTTAAGAATTGCTCTTTGAAATCTGTTACCCTGTGTCTTTGGGGGAGCAAAGCAATCACATTTAGGTACCAAATATGTCTGACAAAAGCTGTACCAAGAGAGAGTGAAATTATCTTAATTTAAAAACCTCCCTTATGTATATTTTTGACTGTCAGGCACGTCGTCCATAAATAGCTCCTAAGTATTTCTAAGGTCACCGTGGGGAGAATCCTGTGGCATCTGAGACAGAGGAGGAGACTCATCGCTCCCATCTCCATGTGCTCAGTGGTGGGTATACTGAAAGCACTCGGGGGCGGCCCCGTGGCTTAGTGGTTAAGTGTGCACGCTCCGCTACTGGCGGCCCGGGTTTGGATCCTGGGCGCGCACCGACGCACCGCTTCTCCGGCCATGCTGAGGCCGCGTCCCACATACAGCAACTAAGAAGGATGTGCAACTATGACATACAACTATCTACGGGGGCTTTGGGGGAAAAAAGGAGGAGGATGGGCAACAGATGTGAGCTCAGGGCCAGTCTTCCTCAGCAAAAAGAGGAGGATTAGCACAGATGTTAGCTCAGGGCTGATCTTCCTCACAAAAAATAAAATAAAATAATAAAATAAAAATAAAATGAAAGCACTCAGTAAATGTTTGAGGATGGACGACAAACCCCAGATCTGTTTCTATAAGGCCCAGAGCTTCAGGGGACAGTGCAGCAGCGGCCTCCAACAGCAGGTGAAACTAACAGAAATTCCCGTTCTGATGAAGTCACTGGGAAGCTGAGTGTGTAGAAAGAGTAACCAAGATTCAACCAGCTGGCATCCTCCCCCACCTTCAGCTTCTTTTTGGCCTCAGCAAATCAGCGGATACTCACTAGGCACCTTGTGTGAGTGAGCTCTATAGGGTGCACTGGGGAAAGCAGAGACGTGACAGTGTACACCAGGCACCATCAATTAAAACTGCCTTATAAACCAGCATTCTATTTAGCTAGTGTACATGTACAGAGATCTCACCCCTGAGTTCTTCTCTTTCTGGACTGCAGCCAACAGCAGAAATATGAAAATATGAAAAGGTGTTCAGTGGGAGAAGGTGGACTTTCTCTCGTCATTCCCTGGGCCGTGGTCCTGGCCGCTCGAAGGAGACTGCAAAGGGGAGGAAAGAAGTTGCCTCCATTTAGAACTGTGATATCCTGACCCATCTTGTTAGTTCTGAATTGCACTTAAAGGAGATGAAGGGGAGAGTTTTATTATAAATCGACATTCACATTTGTGGGTGTATCTGCAAATATTGTACTTCCTTTTGCACGTTATTTATCACTTTATTTTATCACTCATAGACTTACCTAAAAGTTGAACATCTCATGAGTGTAAAGGAGAATAGACTCACAGCAGTAGTGCCCTTTTAAATGCAGCTGCCACTTCAGGTAAGGCATTGATCTACAGACAGCCAACCAGGAATAAAAACACTAAGTATTTTGCTTAGTTCACACAATGCAGATTCAAACCCAAGACCATCTAGCTCCAGAGTCTAAGCTTTTAATCACCATGTTGTGCTGCCTTGTTTTTTAGGAGACTCACATGATTTCCTAAAAACGTCTGTAATTTGCTAGTCAAATGCAAGAGTGACTCCAAGGATTAGGGACTGGAGGCCATCCAAAGCAAATTAGTTACCTTCGGAAATGGGAGGAAAACTTACATCCAAAAGTGCACTAAGAAATAGAAAAAAAAATTTGCTTATAATCTCAGTGCAGGAAGTGATGGACCAACCTGGTTATCATCTGAGCTGTAGGATAGTTGAGTTCTGTTCTTCCAGAGATACGAGTGTGCATTGCAGATGAAGGGCCAATTATTCTTGGGGACCAGACTACAGATCTCAGCTGAAGCAGAACACAAAATGCCTAAGGTTTTGAGAACTGCAGCCAGGGAGGAAGATAAGGTGGAAAGCAGCCAGACAAAATCAAAGAAGTCTCCAGCAGTCCCTCCAGAGCTTCCCTGTGATCCGCAACGCTGCTAAAGGGGCAGGACCTGAAAGGGGAATGAGAGACATTTGTCAATGGCCCGGCATTCTGGGACTAGTTTTCGAAACACCTACGTGCTTCCGGGAGGAGAGCATTTGGGGTGGTCACGAAAATGCTTCTTGTGAAGCCCACTTGTGACTAACTACGGTGCCTGTAGAGAGGATGGGGGCTCCTTCTAACTCAGAGGACAGCTGTGAAGCCTCTTACTCTGTCATTCAGCATCTTCTGCAACCTGGCTTCCACTTTCTCCTCCATCCACCTTTTGGCTACACCTGGCTCTCAAATATGTACTTAATTTTTATTAGTTATTCTTTAGCAGGTGAGATATTTTAGGCATGAATCAATCTTTTAAGAGGACTCAGTTTTAAGTCTAGGAGAGCAGGAATTGTTACAGGAAGAAGTATTAATTTAGAATAGATCAAGTTTGGTCCTGAAGGGTGAGCTGGAATTGGTTGAGAACCTAGGTCAACTCCGGCTGAGCACCCTGGAATTCGTGGGTGTTGTGTGGGGACCTGATGCTTGTTGAGCTTCTGGCATGTGCTCATGTCTTGTTGGGATGCAATTGCTGCTTTCTAGTTGAGAGACCAGACTGGAGATGGGGGCCCCAGCTGGGCAGTCCTGGGGGTGCCCAGGCCAGAAGCAAGGGCACATGCCAATATCACTGATGACGCTGGTGGGTGAATGCTGAGCGCTGTGACTAAAGAACACTATCTGGGTTAGTTCAGCTGGGTGAGTCCAACCTGTTTCAACAAAGGGAACCCACCCGGGGATCAGGAGCTGAGATGTGGTGCCACATGGGTCAGGGACCTGGCAACGGAGAAATCGAGGGGCCAAGGTTTGGGTTGGCAGTGACCGGGCGACGGTCTGTAGGAACTTCCAGTTTCTGTGCCCGGGATTGGCTTGCATAAACCCGCGTTGTACATTTCTGCAGGTATCCTGGAGTTCTTAAGCTCCTGTGTGCCATGGATGCCCTTGGCCTTCTGGCAATGAACACGGACCCCTTTGCAGATAATGTTTTTAAATGCAGAAGATACATTGGATTATGAGTAACTCTTCTCTATTAAAATGCAATTCTATCCTCAGACTCCTTGGATGCCAGGTTAAAACCCCGGAGGGGTCACAATGAGAGAAAGAGTGAGGTGTTTTCTAACACCCCCTCCCCACCCCAAGAGCAGACAGTCCTATCTCTATGTCACAGACGAGGGAGCAGTGGGTCTCAGAGGTTAAGTCTCTGCTAAGACTTGGAGACCCAGGTGTGAGAGATTTCAGCTGCAACTCAAAGACTCTTTTCTGACTCCACAGAGCTTATTCCTTCTTCTACCCCATGTCTCCATGGGGGGCAGGCTGAGGCTGGCGAGGGACCTGGGGTCAAGGTGTGCTGTGGATCTGCTGAGCTGTCAGGAGGAAGGAAGCACAACAGCAGCACAGTCCATCTCGCCGTCCTGCTGCTCCAGTAGGTTAGCGCCTCTCAGCCTCAGCGCCGCTGATGCTGGGCCTGGAGGCGCTGTTGGTGGGGCTGCCCTGCACACTATAGGATGCTTAGTAGCATCCTGCTCTCTTCCCACTGGATTCTGGCAGCACCCGCCTGAATTGTGACAACTAAAAATGCCTCCAGATATTGGCAAACCACCGTGGGAGAGCCGCAGCGACGGAGCATGGTGATGTATCTGGACTGTTGTCAGACAAGTGAATGAATTTACAGCTCTCTCTGCTATTTGGTACTCTTTAGTAGGCTTTTCCCTCTTAACAGATCAAGTCTCCCAAATTAAAGAGTAGGACATGTGATCCCAAATATGACTTAAAAATGGGGCACAATCCTGAAAGTTGGGATCCTGCTGAAAAATCTCAGACATGTGGCTGGTGTAACTACACTCGCAAGCGTTCCTGAGGGCCTGGCTCTCCATTACCAGTGTCGGGGCCACACTCTGGCCAGGCCACGCTCCTGATTAGCATTGCAGTCGTCGTCCAGATAAACCCGTCCAGTCTCCGAGGGACCACAGCCTCCCCTGCCAGAAGTCCTCATGTCCCGACTTCACCATACAGGATGGTGACAGAAGGTTGGGGCCGCAAGGAGCGCGCCTTCATCTCCTGCAGGATGGAATCCCACGAATGCAGTGTGGCTTTATGCTAACTGCCTTTCACCCGCAGCACTCTCGTGGTTAATACTGAGTTCGGAGTGCGTTAAGATTCTTAGGTGCAAACTCCTGAGTGGTTAGAGCTCAAGTCCACTCAGGTGGTTAGAACTCTTCACATCAGTGTGGGAATCTGTGGACGTTCATAAAGGAAGGCACTGGGTTGTTTTTTTATCACCGTAATACAGGGCCTGCTACTCTCTGACGCAGCAGGTGTGTTCAATAACCGTTTGTTGAATAATCAATCAATGAGTTCATTGTGTTCTCCAGTTTATTCCATTTTGTGGTTTGGCCCACCCCTCTATCTTAAACTTTTCTTAAAAACAAACAAACAAACAAACAAAAAACAACACACACTTTATGTTTTGGAAGAATTTTAGATTTGCAGAAAAGTTGCAAAGACCGTACAGAGACTTCCCTTCTATCCCCTAGCCGGTCCCCCCATTGTCAACGTCTGACATGACCTCGGCACACTGGTCCAGCTAAGAAACTGCCATGGGTGTGTTAGTGTGAACCAAACTCCTGGCTTTACTTGGATCTAACCCGTTTTTCCATGAGTGTCCTCCTTCTGCTCTGGGGTTCCATCCAGGATCCCCCACTGCATTTCATCATCATGTCTCCTCAGTCTCCTTTGGTCTGTGACACTCCTCATCTTTCCTTGCTTTTTACGACCATGACAGTTTGGGGGAGTACTGGCTAGGTAACCTGTAAAATTCCCCAAATCTGTGATTGCATGATTTTTTTCCTCATGATTAGATTGGCATTTTGGGGTTTAAAATCCCCTTTATAAGACATGCAATTCATTTTGCCGTTTTCGGCTTTGTGTTTTTTGCAGATAATGGTTGAGCCTTTTTTCTGTGTCATTATCTAAGTTACTAATAAAGCTAGAAGTGAGAGCAAGGACAAACGTCTTGGCCAACCTAAAACCCTATTTTACAAATGAGGTGGGTTTGACATAATGTTCCCTGACTAGTGTCTACTTATCACAGTTTTTCTTTTACAGGTCCATTCTGAAGTTATTTTGTTTATTTTTGTTCTGGGATAGGCATCAAATATACCTGCTTGCACCATGTCCTCCTGCCATTGAAAGTGTTTACTGGGGTTGTGCCTATGAGATTGTATGTGTAATGGCACGCACACGTGGTTGGGTTTGCATGCACGTGTTAACACACGGTAAGTGGTGTTGCTGAGTCACTGAATCAGTACGTGGTGAAAATGCTGTCAATATATAGTGTGTGTGGATTTCAGCCAGGTGTTTAAGAGATGTGTCAACATCCTATGAACAAAATGGAGTGACATGGACCATCTAAGAGTGGAATGAGGTGGCTTTGCTTCTGGTTGAATGATAGTCCTTAGTGTTAGTTAATGACCTCGTGATCACCTGAAGAGTTTTCTGGCAGAGCTTTGCCATGGGCTCCATTCTGAGCTACACTATAGCCACAACTTGTAAAAATGCAAAAGGTGGGGTAAGAAAATGAGTGGATGACCCCAATCTCGTAGAGTTACTATCGAACTCCTTATGTTACCTAAGAGTAATTACTTGAAAGTAAAAACACATCAAAATAATCTTGACAAACGGGCATTTTTTGGGCAAGACTAACCAGAAATAATAATATAATCTTACACACCAGTATCTAATTTTTCATGAGTGTATTAGTTTCTTGTAGCTTCCATTAAAAAGTACCACAGACTGAGTGGCTTAAAAAACAGAAATTTATTGTCTACAGTTCTGGAAGCTAGAAAGCGGAGGTCAAGGTGTCAGCAGGGCTGGTTCCATCTGAGGACCATGAGGGAGAATCCGTTCCAGGCCTCTCTCCCACCTTCTGATGGTTGCTGGCAATCTTTGGCATTTGTTGCCGTGTAGAAGCATCATCCCATCTCTGCCTCCATCTTCACATGACATTCTCCTTGTGTGGCGTCTGTGTCCAAATTTTCCCTCTTTATAAGGATGCTAATCATACTGGATTAGATGCCCACTCCACTCCAGTATGATGTCATCTTAACTAATTACATGTGTAATAACAAAATTAGGTCACATTCTGAGGCACTGAGGCATTAGGATTTCAATACATGAACTTTGAGGGTACACAATTCAACCTGTAACAGTTCTGGTTACGGCAAAACTTAGTGGCTTAAATCACACGGTTGATTGTGCTCACAAATCACGTAGGTCTGGAATTCAGAGAGTACCCATGGGAATGGTTTGTCTCTGCTCCATGATGTCTGGGGCCTCAGCTGGGAAGACCATAGGTGACCCAATGGCTGGAAATCATCTAAAGGGGCTTGATCATTCATACATCTGATGCCTGGGCTGGAGTGATTCAAAGACTAGGACTGCTGACTAGAGCACCTCCCCATGTGGTTGGGCTTCCTCCCAACATGGCCACCTCAAGGTAGTCAAACTTCTTACCTGACAGCTCTGGGTTCCCCAGGTGAGTGTTCCAGTGAATAAGGCAGAAGACATGCTGCCTTTCATGATCCAGCCTTGGAAGTCACAGAGCATTACTTCCATCATACTCTATTGGATGAAGCAGTCACAAGCTGCCAGATTCAAGGGAAGAGGAATTAGATTTCCCTGTTGATGGGGCAGTGACAAAGTCATATTGTGGAAGGACACATGGGACAGGAGATATTGCTGTGCCCATTTGGGGAAAATACAATCTGCCACAACCAGTCCTCCTCTTAGATGGAGTTAAGCCTAGCTGGTTGTGAAACAATCTGGTATGGACGATTGTGAAAACCTGCCTTTGGAGATTTTCTTCATTCTTTCTTTTTTTTTCTTTTAAAGATTTCCTTTTGTGTATTCCCCATTCTTTCCTGCTTCAATTTTTTGTAGGAAAAATCTATTTAAAAATTCATCCTGTGGCATACAAGACTAGTAATTCAGTTTCTGTTCCAAGGGACCTTGAACAAATCATGCCAGGCCCTGGTGAGATTTATAAAAAAGGTTTTGAAAATAAGAGTGAGTCAAAGTAAAGCAAAGCCCTCGAATGCGTGTAACAATTTAGTGCTCGTGCTCAAAGAAAACCCCTGCAAGCAGCTCTTTGTTTCAAAGAAAACCACACAAATCCTCACGTAAAAATCAGAACAGTGTTTTCATCTCAGGGAGAGAAAATACAGGGCATATTATGCTCTAGAACAGAAACTGCAGACAAGCCTTTTCTGTCTCGTGATTATGGGGCTAGCATTTGCCAACAATAATTCAAACTCCTCCCAGGCCTCAGAGAGCCCCGAGTCACTCTCTTTGCCCTCTTGACACCACAAGAAACTCCAGGTACACTTTTCACCACCCTGAAGCAGGTTCGGGGCTTTTCCCCCGCTGCCCATGGCAGACTCTCACCTTCTGACCCTTGCTCTCAGTTCCTAAGGGGTAAGAATGGCTTTTCATAGTCACCTGCAGACTTTCCACGGTGGCTGCTAGAAACTATCTTCCAGAAAGTTCACCTTTTTCCAGGAAAATTAGCCACTATGATGGCTCAGGAATGCCCTCTCCCCACTGACCCCCCCCATGCCTACACAGAGAGAGGTGACATGGAGGTCATTAGGAGTGCAGTTCAGAGTTGCTTTTTCAGCATGTCGCTCTGTCTCACCATCCCCCCAGGACTCAGGAAACAGTGTGTCTCCAGAGAGGGATGCACATGTGTTATGATATTGTGACTAACACTTCCAGCTCTGGGAAGTCTAGGGTGTTCATGGGGAAGTTAGAATCAGGCTTAATGTTTATATATAAATACGTCATTGCTTTCTTTGGGTTTGTTTCTCTATCTTCTTGAATTAAGTGCTGTTTATTTCTCTTTCTTTAATTCTTAATAAAGAAAATATTTAAGGATGAGCGGTTTGCCTCTGAGCACAGCTTTAGCTGCAACTCCTAAATTTTGCTGCTTAGTGGTCCCAATGATTTATTTAAAAAGTAATCTGTAACTCTAGTTTTTATTTCCTTTTGGCCTAAGTGTTATTTATTACAATTTTTATTCCCAAGTTCTATGTTTTAATAAAATGAGAAACCTATGAAAAGGAAACACAAAGCATAATAAAGCTGTCTCATATGTTCCCACCACTTGGAATGAAAAACTATTATTGCCATCTAATATCTCTTCCAGTATTTTTAATAATTGCACATATAATAGATGTATACATTCTTCATAAGAGATATAAAAAGAAAGGAATATTACAGGCAAAGCTAAATTCTCCTTTCACGGCTACGCACAGTCCAGTTGCTAAGTCCTGGTGCTCCCGGCACCAGGAGCTCACTAGTATGCATTAGGTATATATCATTTTGTTCATTTATATATTTTTAAATTTCTTTATAGGAGTTTATTATATTCTGCACTTTATTTATTTGTTTCCCCTTGTTTCGTGTTGCAAGCATTGCTGTAATGAGCCTCTTCCACTGATGTCTCACTGTGATCACGCAGGAGCGTTTCCTTAAGGCCTACGAGTAGAAGTGACCCAGTGGAACTGTTGATATGCACATTTCTAACTTCAATAAATACTGCCCAATTGCTCTTCAAAGACCCTGTGGCAATCCATGCTCAGAGGCTGGAGTTTGAAATGTAATCTTTTATTCATAACATCTAGTTTGCATGTATTCAGAGCACATGGCTTATGTTGTGGTGTCGTACAGAAATAATATATATCATTATATTACATTCTCCTTGAAGCTAACACATCTTACTTTAAGTTTTTGGTGTCATATGTTTGATGCATTAAGGTTCAAAGCTCTTTTGTTTTCAGTTTGGATTATTCCTTTTATCAATATTAAGTAACCTCAGTCTCATTTGATTTTTTTCTTGTATATCTTAAAATTGTGTTAAATTATACCATCACACTCCTTTTTTTATTGTTTGTATTTGCTTAATTTTTGCACTTTGATTTAGTTCTCTCAGCCTCAGTGTTGTATAGTGTATTATATACTCTAATGCCTTCTAGTGTGTCACTTGACAAAAGAGAAATTCAGGGACAATGCGATATTTGTTCCTTTTAAGATAACTTGTTTATGGCCTGCATGTTTGTGGCAATTTTCTTTACGATTGTAATAAAAATTCAATACTTCCAGATGTCTATTTCCTTTAATTTTGTATTTCAATCTGTATTTCTAAGTCATTTTCTTCAATCATATTTTTATTCTCAACATAAAAATATCTTTGATATTCCTCTTGTCTTGCCTTTTTCTTCTGCATTCTGGAGGAGCTTTTCAAGTTTGTCCCACATTACTGATTTATTTTCTATAGTATCAATTCCACTATTTACTCTTCCTCGTCCTGATTTACTTGTTTCATTGCATTTCTTGAATTATTTTTATTTTTCATTTTCTCATCCACGTCCGCTTTCTCAAAAGACTTACGGATTTTTCCTTTGGCTTCCTGGAGACCTTTCTCACATCCCATTAAGCTCCTTAAACAATCTAGAAAGCACTATTCTAGGTGTTATGTTCAGTCAATTTTCAGAAGTCTTTCCTGCCTCTGACAGTTTAGAGGGTGACTTCCCCATCCTTTCCCCTTTGAGTTATTACCACATTTTCTGTGTGGGTCCATGTGTGTATATACTCATCCTGAAAAGGGATCTTTTCAGACCCAGTATTTGCTAAACGGCAGCGTAGACCAAGTGCCAGCAGCCAGCGTCCTCGTGCTCTGTGTAGGGAGAAATGCCCTCTCACGTCAACAGTGGGAGTTGATGGAGACAACTTGGAGCTCTCTGTCACCAGAGGCTAAGTTTCCGTTTTGGGTGGTCTATAGAAAGGATCTTCTCAGTGCCTCCACTGGGCCTTTGGTACCCTGAATCAACAGGACACACACAGGTCCACCAGGCTTGTCTACCATTCGTCTCTTCCCCCTCCATGAACACTTTACTCATGGGAACCACATGTCCAGAATTTTCTGTGTCTCCCAGACTTTATGTTTTTTCCTGACTTTGGGTGTTTCCTCATTTTTCTTGTTTTTATGCAGACATGGTAAGATTATGAAAAATGGCGATTGTGGTGGTGTGTTGGTATAGAGTGGGAGCTGTATGTACAGTCACTTCAAACAACACTCATCTATAGAAGAGGATTGACTGCCAAGTTTTCTGTTTCCCGAGCAGGAGTAGAGAGTGGAGGAGGGAGAAAGCTGCCTTATCGCTGTCTCTCTGGCAGTTGCTCTGTTTGGATAGGAAAGAAAACATGTGTAAGACTCTCATTTCAGTGTCTCAGATGAGCATCCTATGGATAAAGTTTTTTTCTAAGATATGTTGAATATCAAATAGTTATCAAATGGCATCAGCTCCATGGAACAGTTCAGTGAAATCATCATGAAACAATTCCGTAACGAGCGCCTGGGATCCTGAGGGAATCACTGACTCGTGGTTGGTGCTCAGCGATGTGGGTGGGCCAATGGGCTGAATTCATGGAAGGAAGGAAGGAAGGCAGGCAGGAAGGAAGGAAGGAAAGAAGGAAGGCAGGAAGGAAGGAAAGAGGAGGGGGGAGGAGGTCTGCAAAATAATTAGATTTCAAAATCTGCAAGATAATTAGAAACATGCATGAAATGAAATAGCAGAGCATTTTCTACCTGTAGATCAATGTAAGTAAAAGTCCTATTAAAAAAGAAAATGCAACATTAAAATAAGCCAAGTACATTTTATTTTATGTGCATTTTTGCTAATATTTTATAGTTAGGAGCCATAGCCAGAATACAAATTCTATCTGGACAGTTTATCGATAGCTTTGTTATAAATTTAGAAGCATAGGACACACTATGTTTTTCATAAATGTCACAGCTTATAAAGTCACTGGAAAGCTGGCGAAAATCCACAGCTTTTCCATATTCCAGTAATAATTCCCATGCTGTTCTTTTGTGTCTCCCCCTCTTCTGCCAAGTGCCTCCACCAAACAATCCATTTATTTCGCATTAACTTCAGCCGTGCTCTCTGGTGACTGCACAGCCTTGAAAGTACGCAGCGGGGCTCGCCGAGCCTGCGCGCATGTTTCTGCTGTACTTACAGCTTATCTGCTTGTTTCCACAGCTTTAGGTTCCAGACTTATTAAGTGAAAGGAACTAGCCTTCTCCCACTCCCTGTGAATAGATGTTTTCTGAATTCTGTCTCTTTGGAGAGAGATTCTGCCTGTACAGAATTTTCCTCTGATAGGTCATTGAGAAGTCTTCCTCACATTGAAATTTCCTTGTAATTTTCCCTTCAGGAAAATTATTTTCTCAGGTAAATCGTGACATCGTGCCAATGAGTCAGGTGAACAGTCTGGAGTGTCCCTGTGTGTGATTCAGGAGTTACTTTTGATTTTTATGAAAGTGGCTCATTTTAGCCACAAGCCTGCCATGCCCACAAATAGCTATCAACATGAAGTATTACTAAGGACCATGTCTCGGTAGGAAATCCTGTGACTTTTCACAGGAAACACATGAAAATCACAGCATTTTCTGCCTGCTAAAAAAATAATTACCTTTAAAATTACGATGTGTAAATTTTTGTCAGAAATTCTACTCACAAAGGAATGTGAGTTGATAGCTTTTCATGTCAACCTGAGGCTCTATGAGTAAGTCATGGCCCCAAAAGTGTTTGGAAGACATAGGTCTAAATACCATCCTAATTAACACCGTGAGACAAAGATTAATTAGTTTACCATGGATTCACAGGGCACCTGGAATGTGATTGTTCCTTACAAAGAGAAAAAAAAAGCATTCCACCACACTTAGATGAAATGCTAATTCTGGAGTTTATAAGACCTGACAAAGCTTAAACAAGCTAATAATATTTTAACAAAGATTTCAATAACATGTTGATGAATATGACCAATGGGAAAACATTTTCAATTACACTGTGGCATGCTCTTGTCCCTTGTACTATAAATAAGAGAGTCACGGACGGTCACTCACATTGTCGCACACAGGAATTATTTACCCTCTGAGGTCACTAAAGCTTATTCTGGATCACAGGTTAATGACCCAATGTTTTTTTCTAGAAGGAATGAGTTGTGTGAATGTGTGTGTTAACTATGTCATTTGCTAATTCAGTTCCTCTATTCATTAGGTCTGGGTCTATTTTCAGCAAATGATATCAATAAAGTTGATAGAAAGGGCACATTGCATTGCCCGTGATGCCCATGTGTGAGCAGGCCGCTTGAAGTTTTCTATGCAGAGCAAAGGAGTTTGGCTTAGTGATGAGAAATACATAATGACAAAAAGTAAAAGAAGGGAACCCAAATGTTAGGCTCTAATAGCCTAGAAAGAAGCCAAAGAAGGCTGTTATGAGAGAAAAAGCTTTAGGGGCTTACTAAACTCAGAAAAATATAGCTATATCATGGAAGGTCACAAAAAGTAAGTCAGATACAATTTAATTTTACGTTCTGAGGCTGACAACAGATAGTTTTTCTGCTTGGAGACGGGAAACTGTAACAAAGGAGAATTATCAATTCTGGAATTTCCCAGTAAAACCTCTCTCATTCTTAAGAATTTTTAAGGAGCATGAGGACTTTTAGAATGGTGTAATGGCTAGTGACATAACATTCTTCTAAACTTCCCTTCTTTCCAAATTATTTGCAAGGCAAAATGTAGCTCCTAGGATGGGGAAATTTTCTGAAACTGTAACACATTGAAACTGCCTTTCTCTTTGAGTCTGTTAAGTACCATAAGCTTTGCTGGCTTTACTTCATTATTTAAACCTCCTAGCAACATACAAGTGCCATTATTGTCTCTATGAAAAGTGCCACCTCTTGAAAGATGGTCAGGTCCAAACAGTTTCACTGGTGAATGCCTTCCAAACTTCTAAGCCACTACAGAGCTTTAAAAAGAGTTCTTTTTATGAAGTCAACAAAACCACAATACCAAAATGTGATGAAGATATCACCCATACACCCACACCCATATACACACACACACACACACACACACCTCATGCTAATATAAATTCATAAATTTAAGTTGATTCATAAATATCAACAAAAAATTCTACTTAAAAAGCAAATATAAATGCAAATCAAAACTACAATGAGATGTCACCTCTCGCCCATCAGAATGGCTGTAATGAACAAGACAGGAAACAACATGTGTTGGAGAGGATGTGGAGAGAAGGGAACTCTCATACACTGCTGGTGGAGGTGCAAACTGGTGCAGCCACTATGGAAAACAGTGTGGAGATTCCTCAAAAAATCAAGGATAGAATTACCATATGATCCAGCTATTCCACTGCTTGGTATTTATCCAAAGAACCTGAAAACACCAATGCGTAAAGATACGTGCACCCCTGTGTTCATTGCAGTGTTATTCACAATAGCCAAGACGTGGAAGCAACCTAAGTGCCCATCAAGGGACAAACGGATGAAGAAGATGTGGTATATATACACAATGGAATACTACTCAGCCATAAGAAATAATGAAATCTAGCCATTTGTGACAACATGGGTGGACATTGAGGGTATTATGCTAAGTGAAATAAGTCAGAGGGAGAAGGTCAAATACCGTATGGTTTCACTCATAAGTAGAAGACAAAAACAACAACAAACAAAGACATAGAGACAGAGATTGGATTGGTGGTTACCAGAAGGGAAGAGGAGAGAGAGGAGGGCCAAAGGGATTATTAGGCACATGTGTGTGGTGATGGCTTGTAATTAGTATTTGGGTGGTGAACATGATGTAATCTATGCAGAACTAGAAGAATAATGATGTACACCCGAAATTTATACACTGTTATAAACCAATGTTACCTAAAAAAAAAAAAAAAAATAAAAATAAATAAATAAATAAAAAGCAAATAGAATTAAGAAGCATCTAAAATATAATTCTCTATGACCAATTGTGATATGCCAGGGATACAAAGAAAGTTTTCAATTAAAATATATGTAATATATATATGGGTGAGGTGATAAGGAAGAGTTTATTGATATGGGAACACCTTCCAATGCTATAGCATTTAATTACTTGGCAAGGACCCTGGAAGATGAAGCCAATGTAGCAAGTTTAGCTCTTGAAATCTTTTTTTCTTAAAGAAATGTATTTCTGTGTATATTTACATTGTATAAATATATAATCCACAAGAAAGGTGATGTCAAGGAGTGCAGTAACTATAGGGCCATTGCTCTAATTTCCCTGCACGTAAAGTGACGCTCAAGGTGCTACAACGAAGCCTTTCACCTTATATGGAGCAAGAAATGCCTGCTGTCCAAGCTGGATTTTGAAAAGAGAGAGGCACAGGAGATCTAATTGCGATTATCCATTGGCTACTGGAGTGCTCCAAAGAGTTTCAGAAGAAGGTTAGTCCGTGTTTTATAGAAGACAGTAAAGCCATTGACTGAGTGGATCATGAAAAGCTCTGGGCTGCTCTGATAGAAATGACTGTGCCTCAGCACTTGATTGTCCTGATGCGTGACCTGTATTGTGGACAAGAAGCCACTGTTAGGACAGGATATGGAGAGACAGAATGGTTTCCCATAGACAAAGGTGTTAGAAAGGGTGCATTTTATCTCTCTGTTTAGTCTGTACGCAGAACATATCATATGAAAAACTGGACTAGACTCCGGTGAAGGAGGAGTGAAAATTGGGGGAAGAAATATCAATAATCTAAGATATGCAGATGACACCGTCTTGCTGGCAGAAAGCAGCAATGGCTTGAAATGACTTCTGACAAAAGTGAAAGAAGAAAGAAACAAAGCGGGACTGCATTTGAACATTAGGAAGACATGACTACAGAAAAAGAACTACACAACTTTAACATAGACAATGAAGACATTGAAATTGTTAAAGATTTTGTTTACCTTGGTTCAGTCATCAGTTTAAAAGGAGACTGCAGCCAAGAAGTCAAGAGAAGACTGAGACTTGGAAGACAGCAATGAAAGAACTAGGAAAGGTCGTCAAGTGTAAGGATGTGTCGTTAGAGACCAAGGCCAAGATTACCCACACCCTCATATTCCCAATTGCTATGTATGGGGGTGAAAGCTGGAGAGTTAAGAAGTCTGACAGGAAAAAAAATGACTCATTTGAAATCGTTAGAGGAGAGCTCTATGCATACTCTGGACTGCCAGAAAGACGAACAAGTGGGTCCTAGAGCAAATTAAGCCTGAACAATTGCTGGAGTCAAAAATGATAACCTTGAGGCTGTCCTACTTTGGGCACTTCATGAGAAGGCAGGATTCTTTGGAAAAGACAATAATTCTGGGAAAAGTAGAAGGCAGCAGGAAAAGAGGAAGACAAAATATGAGATGGATTGACTCCATAAAGGAGGCCACAGACGTGAGTCTACAGGAGGTGAGTAGGGCTGTTGAGGACAGGACACTGTGGACATCACTCATTCATACGGTCGCCAAGAGTCCGAGCTGACTTGATGGCATGTAACAGCAATACATATATAATACAATGTTTCCACCTCAACATTAAGGAGATAAGCAACCCAATGAAAAGCACCAGAAGATTTGCAGACACTTTACAAAAAAGATGTACAGATGGCCAAAAAGCAAATGAAAAGATGCTCAACATCACTAGTCATCAGGGAAAGGAAACTGAAACCACAATCAGATACCAATACACACACTCATGAGGATGCTTAAAATCTAGTTTCCTCATGCTTCTTTGCAATCTCTTTCTCTCTTTATCCCAGATAACTACTGATCTTATTTCTGTCACTAGAGGTTAGCTTACGTTTTATAGAATTTTATATAAATGTGCATTATTTAATCCTTTGTGTCTGGTTTCTTTTGCTCAGCAAAATGATTTTGAAGTTCATCCACATCATTGCACGTATCATTAGTTTACTCCTTTTTATTGGTGAGTAGTATTCCATTGTATGGATATATCAAAATTTGTTTGTCCTGCTGATAGGTATTTGGGTTGTTTTCAGTTCGGATTTACTACAAATAAAGTTGCTGTGAACATTTGTGTACAAGTATTTGTGAGAGCATATGTTTTTATATCTGTTGGGTAAATATCTAGGAATGGAATGGCTTTGTTACACAATAGGTGTATTTTTAACTTGCAAAGAAAGTGTTAAACTGTTTTCCAAAGTGTGCAACTGAATTGAAATGAACTGAAATGTTTTCACCCAACAACAATCAACCCCTCTGGAAGTCGCCTAATAAGGCTTTTATTCCCAACACTCTGTTGAAATGTTCTAGCCAAGGACATCAGAGACCTCCCTGCTGCCAAGTGTAAAGAGTGGTCCCCACACTTTATCTTACTAGACCCATCAGTGGCTTTTGATGCAGCTGGTCACTTCCTCTGTCTTGGCATGTTTTCTTTGCTTCCTTCCAAGAAAACACACTCCCCTGGCTTTCCTCTTACCGTTCTGTTCATTCCTGTCCAGTCTGCCCTGTAGGATCCACTCCTCTTCTAAAGGTCCGAATGTGGAGTGCCCCAGGAGCTCTGCCCTTCTCTGTCCATGCGTGTCTTAGGTGTCTCATCCATGTCTGTGGCTTTAAATGCCACAGCTTCTCTGATCTGTCCGCCCACTCCTCCATCCAGCTCCTTGTCCATCATTCCTCCCTCCCTCCCTGCTTTCATTCCTTCCTCTTTTCTATCTCCAGTCTTCACTTCTTAATTTGGGCTCCAGAATCATGTATCTAGATACCTGTTCAATTGTTTTCCAACACATATATCTAAGTGCAGGCCTGTTTGTATTTAAGGAAGATCTCTTGATTTATCCCCCAATTTTAGGCCTAAACCCGTTCCAGTCTAGATCTTCCCCATGTTAAAAAATAACAATTCCATTCACCAAGTTTCTCAGGTCCAAAAAACTACAGGTTAATATTGATTTCTCTTTTTCTTACACACCCCACGGCAAAGTCATCAGCAAGTCTTTTGGCTTTAATTCCAAAATACTCTCTGAATTTGAACACCTCTCAGATCTCCACTGCTGCTCCCCAGCTCATGACGCCATCCATATCTAGCAGGATCTCTTGAAAGCCCCCCGTTTACGTTCTTGCTCCCCTGCTGTCTGTACTCCACACAACAGTCAGGGTGATGTCTTTACAATATAAATCGGGTCACCTCACTCCCCTGCTCACCAACCTGCTATGGCTCTCATTGAACTTGGAATCACATAAATCTCAACCACACTGAGCAGCAGGGTCCTGCACTACCTGGTCCTGTCTCCCTCTTTGACCTCATCTCATCTCACACATGCCCCGCAACTCCCTTTGCTCCAGGGTGGCTCTCCTTCTGTTCCTCGAACAAGACAAGCTTGTCTACCTTCTGAGAATTTGTACTTGCTCTTCTCCTTTCCTGGAAAGCTCTTTATTTAGTTTCTCCTGAACCACCTGCTCTGTTTTTTCTCAGATATCTGATCTCTTCGATCAAAACTTCCCTACACATCTGGTCTACGCAGCCTGCTTAGTCTGTCCTCACTCTGCTTTCCTTCAAGGCACTGTCTTCACATGAAATGACACAATGGTTAGCTGACTTTCCATCTCTCGCTAGGGCATAGACCCTGAGTGGCCAGAGGCGTCATCTGTGGTTTCAGTCAGGTCTAGGCAATGCTGCACTTACAAATCACCTGAAAGTCTCTGTGCTGGACGCCACAAACGTTTGTTTTTCACTCATGACAAATCTACTGTGGGTCTGGATGATTCTTCAGAGCCACGGTCCTGTATGCTTGGCTGTAGCAGTCAGACTGAGAGATGCTCTACCCTCTTCTAGCTACACTATCTGGAACTCATGGGAAGACACTGGAAGAAATCAAATGGAGATTATGCACTAGATCTTAAGTAATTTTGACTAGAAATAACACTGATAAAGTTCATACTTTATTTACAAAACGTGCCACATGACCACACCCAACTTCAAGGGTGTGTGGCCCAGAGGAAGAGGAGAACCAATTGGGAAGTGAAGCAGCCACAGACATGCCTACTCCACCTGCCTTACTAATCTTTTTACCCACAGCACCTAGAGCACCTAGACCTTGGTGACCAGGGCTTGGCTTAGGGTAGATCCTCAATAGATGTTTGTGGAATCACATTAATATGTCCAGATCTTAGTTTTCCTTGCCATGGAGGCATGATCCTAAGAAAACTGAAACACTTCTCACTATGCCTTCCATCGCTCTATCTCCCTACTACAGCACACTTTTTTACATACGCACTTCTCTTGAACTTCACTGTCCCTACCGTTAGAAATGATGTATTTGGTGATTCATTAACACAGTGGTGTGAATTAGCTTAATATATCATCCTGCCAAGAAGAATTGATATTACACATAGTGGTTTCAGTCTAGGAAGAATACTTTTCGTAAGAGATATCTTTCTGGTGCTTTCAAACTACAGGACAGAGGCAACTGCCTATCTTTAAAAGGATTGTTTTCTCTGATACTTTTTACATTCTTAGTTTTAATTGCTAATCATGTTACCTACTGATATTGTGCAATTTATTTCAAGCCAGTGCAATGGACTAAGGTTAGAAAAAAAAGCAACCCATTTCTAAGTGATCCTTGATTTTGTTGGTATCAAGTAGGTCTTGTCTGCGCTTAGAATGATGTGCTCAGCAAGTTGGAGATCTGAGAGATCATCTATTCTGCCTTACAGATGAGCAAAGGAGAAGCCTGAGATGTTGAAGGAGTGACCCGACGTCATACTGCTGGTTAGAGGACGATTAGGCACAAGAACTTGAAATTGTCGCTTCTAGCCAAGAGCCCAACTGTACAAAAAACCAAAAACATAATTTTAATTTTACTAAGGAGTTGGTTCTTTAAAAATTCTTGAAGATGGGAATTAAAAATCTATCTTAATTCAAATATTTCTGTATGAAAGCACTATCTTCTCATCAGAAAGAATATATTACTTAATTCCCACTGTGACCTTAGATCATTATAATTGAGTCTGAGTTTATAAAAAAAAAAAAATCAAAACAAAACCCTTGAGATTTCCGTGAGATTTCATCCTATACTTCTGAGGAAATGACACAGAAATCCTTATCTGTGAGAGGGGTGTGAATTAAACCTTTTCCAGCAATTTTTTGTACTCTACAGATGTCAAACCCTCAGAAACAATGTCATTTTCACTGTGTAGGAGAATTAAATTCTTGCCAGCTCTTCTTGAGCAGAAATCACGGACCCTATATATTTTTGGAATAACTGAAGAAAGAACTTGAAGGAAAATGGGAGGGAAATCTGTTTTCTTTTTCAAAGGCCATTAAAATCTCCATAGCGTTATCTGCTTAAGCAACACATTCCAGACAAAGGCAGTAGAGCATACAGGGGCAGGCTCAGACTCTGGGAGACTGTGAATGCGAATCTCACTGCCTCTTACTGCTGTGAGGCCTCGACAAGCCACTCGGTGACCGTTCCCCCATCTGTAACACAGGGAGGCTAAAAACAATAATACCTACCATATGGGGTTGTTGGGAGGGTTAGATTAGATGTTAGAACAATGCCTGCCAAAAGTAAACGCTATACAAGCGTGCGTTATTCTGACTGACATATTGCATGTTGATCCGCCATCTCCCCTCTTGCATGGCTGTTCCCAGTAGTAGCACTGCTGTTGTATTGGTGTTTTCTGATGGGAATAGAAAGGCCATCCTCTCAATAAACGGTATTGGGTACCCACAGCCACCCTTCCATGGAGGGATCTCAGACTTCAGTGTAGTGCCATAATGACCTGACTAATATTCACTACTTACAGAGGTCGTGGGGACCACCCCAGGCCCAAATGATCAAAATTCAGGTAGTGCAAAGTGGAGAACGCATTCTTCCTCCAGAAACTTCCTCTTTCTCCTTCTGTGGGTCCACGAATGCCCTGGCCATCCACAGGTCACTCGGGAAAAAAGCTTTGGAGCCATCTTCAACCTCTCCTTCTCTCTCAACCTTACATTCAGTGGCTCCTCAAATCCCACCCATTTCATCTGAGAGCTGTGTATCTGGCCCTCTGTGCTCTGGCTCCTGGGGCATGCTGAGAAACACCCTGTTATTGCTGCATTCACTGCCTCCATCAAGGTCTATCTGGATTAATGCGGTGGCCTTCCCTCCATCCACAGAGCCCCACGTCCACGCAAGTGTTCTTTCTAAACACTGACAGGGTCGAGGGCCGCACTGCACAGAAGCGACACAAGATAAAATAATTCATGGCTCCCAATTTCCCCAGGATAAGGTCCTTTGCCTTCTGGTCCTGTCCTGACTGACATGCCCACCCTCTCTGCAGGGATTACTCTCTATTCTATGAACCTGCATTCCGAGCCACGCCTATCCTCTGTCTCTGCTGCTTGGAATACCCCATCTTATCCACCCCCCAAATTTCTCCTCACACTCAAAGCCCAGGGAACCATTCTCCTCCTCTACTCAGCCTTCCACGGCCCCGCTCAACTCACAGCTCTGCCAGGCACCAACCTTGCTGTTTTCCAATTGTTTTTACCTGCCCCAGCAAACTATGCACTGTGTGAGAGAAGCGACCACGTCTTCTTCATCACTGTATCCCCAGGGTCAAACCTGACACACTATAAATTCTCAGTCAACATTGTCAAAAGAACCATAAATTGTTGAGACAGGCCAGAAAGCAACCCTCACTCCCAACATCCATTCGATGGATTGCCCTGAAGTGGCCACAGCCCAGTCGACCCCTTGTTTCAGATGTTTGTCATTCCCAAGGGCAGTGGAAAGCACGGGGCCTTTGAGGTCAGGCTGTCTGACAGCACCACTGACCACCTGGGTAACCTCCAGCGAAATCTCTACTCAAGCGGGCACACAGTGGAACACCTGGCCAGATCCTGCTCCCAGTGAACGCTGCTGGTATGGGGTCCGAGCTGCTCTGCACATTGCAATCATCTGGGGGCTGCAGCAACTGCTGAGGGTCACAGCCCCTGTGATTATGATTTTTAATTGGTCTGGGCTATGGCCTGGAGTTTGAAAAAGATCACCAGTGGTTCTGACCTGCACATGTTTTGGAACCGCTGGCTGAATAGGGAGATGTTGTTGTTGCTGTTGCTGTCAATATGATTAAGTTTCATACATTGTATAACAATATATTCAAGATATCATAAAATGTGTTTAATATGCATGATATAATTTAATTGTGTCCAGAGAGCTAGAAAGAGTTTAATGCAGATTTTACTTGAGGAGATAAATTTATTAAGGTAATGGTATTATTTCTGTGAGTCTGGATTAGTTTATCAGATTAATTTCTATTCTCTCTGAGGGAGAAGGATCTAGGCTGTGTTAACCATACTGAGATAAGGAAAGGGGCAGAGCTGACAGCACAAGGAGGCGCTGGAGGGCCGTGTCCTCTGTGCAGCATTGGGCTCATCTCGCATGGCCCCTCGGGGTCTGCGGGGGGGAAACAGACTGGGCTTCCTGGATCTGAAGGAAAGCACAGATCCTCAAAATGTCATTTCCATCCTGCTTACCCCTCAGTTCTTTAGAATGAGATGGCAGCAGTGTTGACGTCAAATGTGCAGTCAACAGATAGCTGCAACTATCCCGGCCTTGCTCCCGTGGCTTCCTAAAATGTGTGGTTTATACCGACAAGTGTGCCACAGACCATGCCATTCATCCAGCTGAGCCGGGGACCAGGCTGGACTTTCCTGTCTCATATTATAATGACTTCCCTTTCTGTCTGTCATCCCCTTAGTATGGACTTTATGTGTGTTTTTATGAGCGTAAAGTTCTCCACATTTTTTGTCATCATGTTAGTTTTTTGAGTTGAATCACCTTCATTAGAAAAGAACTCACACTAAGTATTTATTTTTCTTTAAAAGGGTAGAATATTAATATTTATAGTTGTAGAAGGAACACTTGTTTTGTTTACACAATTGTATTTTCCAGACACAAAACATCATCCTCTATAGAATTAATTGAATTACTTAGCTACAGTTTCCCATCATCAATATTTAATATACTTATCGCACACTTGTCAACATAAATTATGTATATAGGCAAGGAAGCTGTCACCATTTTGAAATTCTAACAGCAATAATTATAAAATTACAGAGAAACTGATAAGCATTCAACAGTCAGTTGGTAAAATGTTTGTGTTGAAAAATAGATACGTAAAAAAGAGATACGGTGGTACCATTAAATCCACAGCCAAACTTCTGATAATATTGGGAGGAAACATCATGTTTTCATGTGTTTGGTCTAATGAGACACAGAGGTCGGGGAGGACGGGTCCGGAAGCAGGGTGCCCCGGCTCCGTGAAGCACAGCCTGCGGGAGGGACCACGAGTCATCTTGTGCTTGAGAACATGTCCCCACTTCCTGATTCCCAAGACCCTGATAAGTAGGAGGATGTGTAGGCTGGAATCCTTTTTTAAAAAATTAAATATCTATTTGGAACAACATGAACTAGAAACACTGATGGGAGGACACGCTCTATAAATAGCACCTGCATGCTGGCTCTCCACCACATCCTATCTCTGACATTTGAAAGCCACTTAAGGGACACAGCACTGGCCTTGGCTGCCTTTGACCAGTTCTGATCCACACGCAGAGGTTAAGCCAGTGTCTGGGGCAGCCCGGCGGGGCCTCTGTAAACACAAACGCGCAGAGGAAGGCCGCCCCTCCCTCCCGGGCTGCGTCTGCACTTGCTGCTCGGAAACTTCTTTACAGTGCAGACCCAAACCTCCGCCCAGCTGCTCCTGCACTCCCAAGGTAACCTCTGGGGGCTTCACGACAACATTAAACTCACGGTTTAACGTTGTCCCCTTACTCTGTGTCCCTTGAAGGCAGGAACTGGGTCTTGTTTGTCTCTGTGTTCCTGCGTCTGTCCATGGTACCTGGTGCCTTATGAGTGGGCAGTCTGTGTCTCTTGAAGACGGGGCCATAAGTCCTTTCAACACCTTGCTTCTCAGCCTGTGGGCTATGGACCAAGGTATTGGCATCGCCAGAAACTGTTAGAGGTGCAGAATCTCAAGCCCATCTAGACCTACGGAATCAATCCACACCTTAACCGGCTCCCCAGGGCTGTGTGAACATGCTGACATTTGACAGGTGCTGTCCTAAAGCCCTGTGGAGTCGACTGGACTGTGCCAGGCGTACCTCTGCTCAGGACGGTCTTTACTTCCTGAGTCCACTGTAGATGACGGGCTCTGAGGGAGGCCTGGAGAGAAACAGCCCGTTCGTGAATCTCTTATTCCTACATTTGATGCCACCCCACCATTATCTAAGAAAGGAGGTTAAAGCATAACATCCTGATGTCAAAGCGGCTATTTCTGTAACTTCACGGAACTTTTCGATTTCAAAAAAAGAACACCGCAGTCTGAATTCCACTTGCATGTTTGTCCCATTTTAGCTGAATGTTGCACCTGGGGAATTAAACCCTAGACCTGAGTGTCATGCAATACAGCCTATTGCTTCCGCGGAAGAGAGAGAATAAAACACCACTCGGCCTCAGCCACCAAATTAATTTTACTTGAAACATAACCTGTTTTTCTGATCCATGACCCATAGATCTGCTATCTGTTTGTTTACGCTCTGTATCACTCCAACCTGCGTTTAGGTTGCCTTACACACTCACACACACACACACACTCTCTCTCACACACACAGGAAAATAAAAACTAAGGATATGCTACTTTCAACTAAGCCTGACGATGGATGATTGCCCTTTTTATGATATTGCTTTGCAATTATTCAATTATTTTGCCACACCTGTTTTCAAAATTTGAGCTGGATGTAAAGCTAGACTCCTGGAGACCCTGAGCTGTGTGTTTGTGATCTGTTTTCTTGAGAGTGACCAGGCAGGTCTTGCTGGCATCCTAGTGTGGAATTCTCCATGCACCGTTGCCGTGCCTAAATGCGACACCTGGAATGTTTGGGCTGCCATCGGGAGCCACCCAGCCCTTCCCTTAGAGAGGAGGAGATGTCGCTCAGGGCTGAAACAGAGACCCAAATCCTCAGATTCCCAGTCGCCGCTCATTCGAATGCTCAAGCTGAGTCCAGCGTGGTGAATCCGCAGGGAATCCAGATCTGCTTCCCTTGAGCATGGTAAAGTCCAGCGACCTGAGCCCTCCCGGTTGCATCTGCCCGAAGCCCCAGGACTCAGATGATCTCGTCTGGGGTGAAATGTGGAGCTGATGACACTATGACCCACTGTTCACGGAAGCAACATCAAGAAGAAAAAGAGCTACAGTGCCTTTGAAACAGCGCCATGTGTGGATCCTGGATGTGTGTTAACTTTGCCTCCCAAGACTGTGACCGTGGCCTCCCTTCTTTGCCCTGGCAGTGCTCGGCACGGTATCTTGAACATAAGAAGTGTTTAATGCATGTTTTTTTGGATTAAAATTCTCTGAAATATTTTATTTGGGGGTGGCCTTTCAGTCTTATGTCTGGCATCCCTAATTTCTTGATTGACATTGAACAACAATAAATAAACATTTTTTTATATATAATAATATTTGGATCCTTGACTTCAAAGGTGAATGCAGCTGAAGAGGAAATGCCTGGTTTAATCAAGAGCAGGACCAGAAAGACCAGACCTTAAAACACCGGAAACATTGGAGAGAAGATTCATTTTTTCTTTTTTGAGAATCAGCACTTTAAAATAGAAAGATAACGAAAATTTATTAGAAACTGAATTTTATTGAAACAGACCTAGGGTTACATGCTTAGTAAGCGGCTGCTGCCTGCTGCCGTGGTGGGTAGACACCGAGTGTGTGGCTCTGGTTATCCTGCCAGCACCCCTGGGCACAGGACCCAGCACGCCCGGTACCCTTCTCGGGGAGAATAATGTGACACAACCACTAAACTAATTTCACTCCCAATCTACATCACATTTTTAATCTCTGACCCGCGGACCTCTGGCGGAGCTGGAAACTGGTCCATCTCCCTCACGGAGCCGGCTTTGTCTCCTCCCTCTCATCTGCCTTCTCTGGCCTTTGCTGTGAGAAGTCTCTCAGGGCTGCGGCTTGCCCCTCGGTGACTCTTAGCTCTGTGTGAAGTTCCTTCTCTCACGGGATTGAAAGTCTGTGGCCCTGAGAGAAGCTGAAGGGTTGTTTGTCCTGAGCCACGTGTGGGCAGAGCTTTCTTCACGGTGCCACAAACACTGGCTGCAGCGGGAACAGGGCTGTGAGTGCAGACGACCAAATACGAAAATAAATACCTGTTTTAAAGTCCTTTAGGAAAGGAAAGCTAGCACTAAACCACACACCTTATTCTGTTTCCTGTGGCCTGTGCTTAGAATCCACTAAACACTCAGCTCCGGGGAAGGGTCTTCCCGCCGTTTGCACCCTGGCTGCGGACTGCACTTTTACCAACCCCCCCCCACAAAGGCAAGCACCGGCTCATGCGAACTCCCACGGCTGGGGTGGCCCCCACGACCCAAGGTCACAAAACACTGGGGTGACACGCCCACGAACACGTGGGGACGAGCTGGTGGTTTCAATAGTAAAGTACTGTCTGTCGTGCACCGCCTGGACAGGCCCGTTTCCACACGAACACATGGTCGCTCCCTACTGCACACAACGGCTGTAACGCAGTGAAACAGGCCAGCAGGGAGACTGCCCCGCACCTGACTGTTTGGGTGGTGGGGTTTCCCAGGCAGATATTTTAGGCGTCGTGGGGTCTATCTTACCTCGACACTCTGAAGAGGTCTATGGGCCACACTCACAGAATTGAGAACTGGAGGGAAGCTTCAAGTTCATCTGACTGACTCATACTTTCACAGATGAACAAGACGAAGCCCTGAGGCTCCTTCACGGGCTTCAGGTCACTTGGCTTGTCAATGGCAGAGCCGAGCTACAACAGAAACCTTCTCATTCTTTACCCAAAGCGATTGTATGTGAAATAAATACTGGATTTCAAATATGTCACACCGTGAGTAACAGTGAAATGGCAGTAAAATGTGCTAGAAAAAAGCATGTCTGTATTATTGATCTTATTCTACAACTTAGTTTCTGTGTGGTTTTTGAGCAACTCTCTTCATACTTCTAACACGCAGTCACCTCATTGGGCAAATTAATCTTAACAACCCCTTAGCTGCCTATAAAGTAGGGCCGAATCCGCTGATGTATTGAGGTCCCTTCTGACTCTCAGACTGATGCTTCACGGCAAAGGATGCTCTCTCTGTATCCGGACTGGACTCCTGGCCAGCGGGTATGTGCCTGTCACATGCTGGCCAGCATCCTTACTAAATGCTCAGGATTTATGCTCAAGAGGCTGTTAAATATTTTGAATATCACCCCTGTATACAAGATGTCTTTTCCTAAGTTCCTTATGTTTCCTTTACATTCCTTTAAAGGCATGTGAATTTGAGATAAAGATTTTCCTCCTGTTTGAAGTCACCGGACATTAGTGTGATCTTAAGCCCCTAGCACCTTCCTTTTCCAGTAGTTTTTGGACTCGTTTGAGTAATGTCCTCTGTACAAAATCATCAACCTGCCACATTTATTTTACTTTCAATCAGAAAGTCTCCCATCTCTCTCCAGCGATATCCTAAACCTCTTTCCAGATTTTTCCAAGCTGCATCTTAAAGCTTTCCCAATCCATAAATGCCCTACTTGTACTAAATTCACATAACATAACTCTGATTTCTTTTCACTTTCCTTTGGAAAAGAAATTATGCTAAATTAACTCCCTACATGTGCTTATTTGACTTTCTAAATTTTAAAAATATTCTTGAGTTATCTGCTGCAAGAACTTCATCTTTAACGTAAACAAAAAGAGTTTATTAACCTTTAGAGAAACAAATTTTTGCAGAACAGGAAATGTCATAAATTTTTGTTGGTTTAACAATGGAAATAGATTGCCAAAAAACAGAAAAGGGAATTTCAAATTCTAAATATTTTAAGAAAATATAAAAAGTAGTTTATGATGTTTTGGTCAATGACAGACCACACATACGACAGTGGTCCCATACGATCAGTACCATGTATCCCAGGCAATGCCATCTAGGCTTGTGTACATTATACACTCTATGATGTGCACACAATGACGTAGTCGCCTGACGACACATTTCTCAAAACGCATCCCTGTCTTTAAGTGAGGCACGACTGTATTCCACATAGTCACATGTGTACTAAAGGAAGTGAACAGCCCGCTAGACTTTGCGGCATGCCATGTTGCCCCAAAATGGCCACACCAGTGTATATCCCATCCCTCATGTCCTTATAGCGCAGTGTTGACGCTCTTCCACTGAGAGGTGGGGCCTGAGGTTCCTTCCCCACCTTTGTAATTGCTTCCAGCAATAGAATGTGGTGAAAGTGATGCCCACTCTCTTCTAAGGCAGAGTGGGAAAAGGTAATACTGCCGCCCTCTCTCTTTTCCAGTGATTGCCCTTGAAATCCAGCCATCATGTTAGGAAGAAGCCCAGGCCATATGGGGATTCCATGTGTGGGTATTCCAGACGACTACTCCAGCATTAAGTCTCCTACATATGAGGAAGAGTCCTCAGAGGATTCAGCCCCTTGCCTTGGAGTGTTACAGAGGAGCTCCAGATACCACGGAGCAGTGATGCGCCACACCCGATGTGTCCTGTCTGAATTCCCGACCCAGAGGAAGCGTGAAGGATAATAAATAATTGTTGTTGTACTAAATCACTAAATTTGGAGTAATTTGTTATGTAGCAATAGATAACTAAAACAAGCTTTAAAAGTCCCTTCCTGTAGTATGTAAATTACAAGTAAACGTAATTTGTATGTAATTAAATGTGAAATACATACAAATTATAAGTATGTAAATTACATTGCTTTAATTACGGTCACAGAGATTAGGAAAAATATATGGTATGCTTATTTACACATCGGTTTTGTTATTTAACTATAACTCTAGTTCTAAAAAAACCATTTAAACACAGTTTTGAAATTTTAAACAAAATTTAAACATAATTTTGGGGAGCATTTGTCTTATTGGTGCTTTTGTTTATAAATTAACTTAGTTCTTTATTTTGCAATTGCATGCTAAATGGCTACACATGTAATTGACTAAAAATTAACACATGACACTAATAAAAAGTGCACCCTCAGGGTAAATAAACATTCACGCTGTGGGCACCTTATGTGATTTCCTGAAGAGTTAACGTCGATGCCTAATTAGAGTTTAGTGTAACTTTTATTTTACATGGCCTTTATATATATATATATATATATACATATTTATATTATATAAAATATGTTATACTTATATATAAAGTACATGTAATATAAAAGTATATATATAGCCATGTGAAATATGTAGGTTAACCAGGTTATTGCCAACCAGATAATGACCCAATATAATGACATATATGTGTCATATATACTAACATAACATCATATTTACTGTAAAAATTCAACTCAGAGAGAATTCTAGTATACATATAAATTTACGCCACAGATTATGTTCAAAAATTCACGTCTAACATGGCCAATTCAAATTAACTTTGCCAAAAGGTCAACTAAAACGTAGGGCTATTTATTGATGAGCCCAGGTTTCAGACACATTCCGAGATTCCACAGAGCCGAGGACACACATACTTCCCGTATTCACATTATTTATTTTTTAGCCAAACGTATCCGTCAAAATTAAACTTTATTTAGTTTTATAGGCAAAGAAATTCTATTTCTCCTAAAATAGTCACGTCAATGGAATGTTCAAGCAACCAATCAGAATAAATTATAAGACACAAGAGTGACTGTGGTACTGACTTCCATTAAAATCTCACGCCCCACTCACCCCGCCTGCTAACACAGGGTTATTCGGCCACCACATGGATACCACTTCTAGCCCACACTTAGATTTGTAGACTGTTTAAAAATCAGTATGCCCCAGATGCTCTTAACAATTTGTGTTGGGGTGTGTTCAGTATGTCGATGTTCTCCTGGGAGGAGAATAGCAATGCAGCAGCTGCTCTGCTTGAAGCACTGTTCTCGTTCCTCTCCCCACCTAAGGACACGTCGCAGCAGAGTCTGGGCTCCTGGGAGAGGTGCAGAGCTGGGACACTGAGTGGACCATGAGGTGTGTCCTGCTCATGCCACGCTTTCTCCCCGAGGCCCCTGTGTGGCAGCCACGCTGCTCTGACGCACGTCCTCAGGAACTCGGGGCGCGCTCTCCTGACAGCTTTATAGGGCCGCACTTGAAAACTGGAGTCAGGGGGCAGTGCCACTGGTCTGGCTGTCACAGGCTGATCAGCCTCACTCAGAGAAGCAGAGGGGGGCTTCCCCGCTCTCAAGTAATGGGTCACCCAGGACTCACTCGGAGGAGGATATCTGTAGGTCACCCATCACCTGGTCAACCAGTGTCTAGTCCTCTGGATCTCACAGAAATTCCTTTTACGCATGTAAAATAAAAACTGATAGCACTTATAAGGAAATGCACTATTAACTCGAAAAAGATCAGTTTATGCTCTGTCAGTTCTTAGATACTTGGGGTGGAGAAGGGATTGGAACCTCAGAGAGCCCAGCCTGTCCTCAGGCCCTGGCCCCCGACATGGCTGTGCCTGCTGTGCCCTGTGACCCCCCTGAGGCAGGCGCCCCGGGTGCCCCCTCGCCCCGTGGAACAGTGTGGCAGGCACAGCGGCTGTGGAAGCCTGAGGGCCTGTGAGCTCAGGAATGGGAAAACAACTTCAAATAGTGAGTGCTGTGATTGGAAACCCGGCTGTCCACTTTCTCTGGGCAAATCCTGGCATATGTCCCAAGTCAAAACAGCCCTGAATGAACAGACTTTCCTCACGTCCACGGTCTTCTTCCTCCCTTCCTCCACTGCTTCTTCCCTCCTTCCACTCCCTTTCTCTCTCTCTTACTTCTTTCTTTTCTCTCTCTTTCTGCTTTGCTTCCTTTTCTCTTTTCATCTAAGTACTCAGTGTCTCCATTAAACACATTCGAAGAGTGTTATTTTGAGGTGCATTATGCATTAACTCAGCTCTGGTTTGTAACTAGGGCAGACTGTCCTGTGTCGTCAGCACTAGGCCTCTGCTCAGCAGGCCGTCACAAAATGAAAAGCTGTCCTGAATAACAGTCTTCATTTCACTAGTGTGGAGATGAACTGGTCTCTCATTTTTTGACACCTGTCAAAACCTTGCCAGAAACCAGGGACGGTCAGGCCTGTTGCGGTTTTATTTTATCCACGAATAAGTATCAAAAAGTACTGGTGTGGTTGCCTCTTAAGTTTCTTGGATTTTTGAGACGTTTCTCATACCAGTTAAAAAGATTATTTTATCAGTGACCTCTGTAGACTAACTCTGTAGTAAACAGGAAAATATTCAGCCACCATGAATTATGTAATACTTTGAAATTGTCTAGACAGTGTTAGGAGGGCAACAGATGGAACAAATTCTTAGAAATGAAAAGCAGTTTAGCAATAGAATCCTCAGCCCAGATGATCTCCATCTCTCTCCTGTCACAATCCCTCTGTCCCTATCCTCTCCCCTTTTGCTCCTCAAACCTTTGGCCCCAAGACCGAGGAGGATATATTTGGAGTCGGTTATGGTCTACCCTTTCTACTGATTTAGTAACGGGGTGCAGTGTCAGCTATGTGCTCATCTGTCATATTTCTTCCTCTGTCTTCTTGCCGTCTGGTAAAGTTTAAATAGGTGAAGAGTCAAGGGTTTTATGTAGCAAGTAGAATCCGCGACTGTGGAAGTTATGGCTACATTGCTTTATCCACATGGTGCGGGGAAACGGGGGGACAACAAGGAGGCCCCTGTAGACCCCTTTGGGTTGCATTTTTGTTTAAACACAAACATCATCTTCCTCAAGGAAGCAGTTTATTCCTCACATTACAGGAAACAGTATGCGTTCACAAGCCTGTCTCTGAGCATATTTACACGATGGGAGGGAACTGAAAAGATAAGAAAGACAGACTCAGTAGTCCCATCATCGCTTACCGAGAAACCAGATGAATGTCTGATGAATGAATAAATATTGTCAGCCGAACTTTCTTCCCGGCTAAAAGGAAAAATAAAACAAAACTCTATGACGAGGTCTGTAGAAGCTACAAGAAAATAGAAAACATGGAACCAACCTATAAAAAGCTTACACATTCACGTGGGAGCAAAGTGACATGCATGAGAAGAAGATAACTAAACGACGTATGGTGAGATCCCCTCAAAGCACCAAAGTGACAAAATGATGGAAAAAATCCAGTTCCCTTCGTGCAGGGCAGTCAGAGGCAAATGTGCAGGATCTGGGAGTGGAGCTGGTCCTTGAAGGAGGGTGACTCCAGTCAGAGAAAGGGGAAGGACAGAGCCAGCAGCGAGAGGTCATCCAACTCTGAAGCCAGAGGCGACGCTCAGCAGGCAGGAGCAAGGATGGCAGAGGAAAGAGCTCGAGGTCAGGCTGGGGTCTGAGTCCATGCAGAGCCCAGGCATGGGGCACGGAGCACTGACAAGTGTCCCGGGAGTTTCACACAAGCCGTCACACACACGTACGCCTTCCCAGACCTGTTGCACATACCGTGTGAACTCACATGCGAATCACACAGGGTTAGTGCTTAGCTGTCTGTTCTCCCTGTTCCGTGGCTGCCCAGAGGCCAGTGTCTTCACTGGGGTTCCCCCTCAAACAGACTGTGAGTCAAGGATTTGTGTGCAAATAGTGCACATGGAAACACGACGGCAGAGTAGGGCAATCCACAAAGAATGAGTTTCCAAGGGCGTGTGGCGCATTTGCACACGAGGCCACAGCGGCTTCAGTAACCACACCACACCCGAGCTCCTCTGCGGTCTGGGGCTCACCCCGTGTACTGAAAGCCTTTGGGGAGTGGAAGTCAGTTTGCAGGCGCGCAAGAGGTAAGGCCCTGAAGGCGAGGGTTTGGGCGTGAGCAGGCAGGGAATGCCTTTTATCTTCCTGAGAGCCATGACACCCACACAGCATCTGACTTGGGAGAACTTGTTGAGTGTCTGACGACTGAATAAGTGCGGAACTGCTGTCGGCAGAACTTGTTTCCCCAATGAGAACAAAACAAAGCAAAATTACCATTTTTTTCTTTTTCTTTATTTTTTTTGCTGAGGAAGACCGGCTCTGCGCTAACATCTATTGCCTATCCTCCTCCTTTTTTTCCCCCAAAGCCCCAGTAGATAGTTGTATGTCATAGTTGCACATCCTTCTAGTTGCTATACGTGGGACTCAGCCTCAGCATGGCCGGAGAAGCAGTGCGTCAGTGCGCGCCCCGGATCCGAACCCCCAGGCCGCCAGTAGCGGAGCGCGCGCACTTAACCACTGAGCCATGGGGCCAGCCCCAAATCACCATTTTTATAGAGCTTCTTTCTTGGAATATTTTTCCTGACTGTGGATCCCTCAGGTCTCTTATCTATTGACCCCTCCTGCATCACAGACCACCCGAGTCAGGGGCAAGAGTTGGAGGTGGGCCCCTCCCTGGGTGGCTGCCACCATCTCCTCTGCCTGCCCCTGCCTGGGAGGTTGTGGGGGGAGTCCAAGTCAGTGCAGAGGGGGAGGGAGAGCAGCAGGGGCTGTCATGTTAGGAATTTCCAACGTTCCCCACAAAGACACTACTGGGAGACCAATGTGAAAAGACACCAGGAGAAGCATGTCAAGAAAAGCGTTTGGGGACATTATTGGAAAATTGAGTCTTTGAATAACTATTTCCTGGAAACCTTTGTAGGAACCATAACGACCTAGTAATTCCAGGTAAGGTTACCTTTGGCGGGCCGCCTGCTCTTTCTCCGCTGGGAAGAAACTCAGCGTCTTCTGGAAGCATACAATGATCGATGCTGGCACACCATGAGAAATGGAGAATGTCCCTAAACAGAGACTGCTTCGTCATTTGTACGTCCCTTTTAAAAGGATGCAGGTGATTCAATTAGTGGACTCAATTAAAATTGATTGAGCGCCCCCAGCCACCGCCAGATTCGGTGTCCTCTCCAGCCTTCTCCCCCTTGAGCAGCCGGAAAGTAACCTCATTGGGGTTGTTGCACCAGAAACATCAGCAGGGTCCTCATGTGATTACTTGAGAGAACAAATGCCACCAGCGTTTTCCATACGCCTTTAAAAAATAATCTCCCCTCTCAGCTGCACCCTCCCGAACCAATACAGCCCCCCCCCCACTTACCTTTCTTCTTCCTTTGTGCTCGCGAGGGGGACTGAGTATACATGTTGTGTTCAGAGAGGAAAGTCAACTCGCCAGGCAAGTCGCCAGATTTCCACTCACCTCTGTGGGGTCAGGTATGTTGGTCGAGTCTTCCAGGTCAGAAGAGACTTTCATGTGGCACAGAAGCAGGAGGCAAGAAGAGGATGAAGGGGTTGGAGGAGGAGCTGCAGCCCTCTCTGGTTACCGTGTAGACAGGGAGACCTACCAGGGATATGTTAGTGCTCACCGAGGTAGGATTCTAATGTATACATATGAACAATAGGAAACTTAATTTACACTGCTGACCTCAGAATAAAAGTAATATATATGTGTATATATTTATGAGTCCTATGTCACGCCAGTTTTGAAAATAACTGCAAGGAATAAAACTGCAAGGTGCTTTACCATTTACAGTGTATCTCACATACAGGATTGCTGCCTTCAGACTTCACAGTACTAAGAGCAAAAACACCTGGAAGGTTGTTTGTACTCCTTCCCCACCCCCCCACCCCCCTTCGAGGGCCTGGAAATAGAAAGAATGTGGATTCGAGTCTTCTTCCTGATGTCTGAGGCTGAAGCTGCATGTGTCATCATGGGGTGGGGATTGACGTTCTCTGCCTTTTTGCAGGAAGAAACTTTGAATTTGAGCTACAAAATTAAAAAAAAATCAGGGTCTCTCTTGACGCCCCCTGAACCGTGTAATACATGTGCCATGGCTGCTGTGCTGACTGAGTATTTACCCCTTTCCAGAGCTCTCACCAGGTGCGGAGAGGCAGGGCCAGGTGAACACAGCTGGCTCTCTTGAGGGGCTCAGGGTCCATCGGAGGGGACCCCAGACTGTCTGCACAGCCTCTTCCCTGGAATCTCCTCCTCTGTCTTCAACTGGTTAGGTCCTCCTTAATTCATAGGTCTCGGTTGAGGCCTCATTTCTTCTTGGAAGCCTTTCCTGGCTCCCCAAAGTGGGGTGTGTTTCTCTACTCCTGTTCTCTCGACACGCACATCTCATGGTGTATTCTTGTAGTTGCCCTTGACTTGTCTGATTTCCTATCCTACTACCTTCACAGAAGTGGGAGCTGTTCTGTCCCATGCCTGACCACACAGCAGAAAACCCATGTGCGTGCAATGGAGATTTCCAAGTCCAAAGCATCCAGAGAGATTTGAGAATAAATAAGAGTTTGCCCAACAAAGAGCAGAGAACAGCTTCACAGGCAGAAAACCAACAGGCACAGAGGCCCCAAGCTGTGAAACAGTGTTGTTGGGACTTGCAAACAGGTCTCTGCTGCACGATGCAGGGCCCCTGAGTGCAACAGGAAGGTGAGTCCAGAAGGCAGGTGGGAGGCAAGCAGGAAGGGCATCCTGGAGGTCAGTGGTGGGGTGATGGGTGGGTGTCAGTGGTGGGGTGATGGGTGAGTGTCAGTGGTGGGGCGATGAGTGGGTATCAGTGGTGGGGCGATGGGTGGGTATTCTTGTCCTAAGGTGGTCACCAATGAGCCAAGAGACTTCGGGCAGCTTACGTAATCCAAAGATTCTGAAAGGTGCATCCATGGAGAAGCTCCATTCAAAGTCTCCTGGAGGAACTTTCTAAAACAGACTTTCCTAAGTGCCAGTTCCTGAGGTTCTGTTCCATAGGTTTGGGGTGGGCCTCACTCTTACTCAGCAGATGCTAACATAGCAGTTATGTACCACATGGGCGCTGTTCTAAGAATCTGTGCCAATATTAACTCATTTAACCCTCATAATAATCTTGGGAGGTGGTGCTGTGTGACCAGCACACAACTGAAGATACTGGGGATGAGGGGTTAAGTGACTTTTACAAGGTCGGGGAGATGCTGACCAGTCTGGCACCCGCCCTGTGGCATCTCAAGGTCATTCTGACCAGTGACCAGGTTTGAAGAGAATGGGGAACCTGTGCCCCTTCCTCCAGTGCACAAGCAGCCTTACACCGTGGTGACGGACACAGACGGAAAGATCAGCACGGTACCCCGAGAGAGGCCGGCACTGTTTTCATGGCAGACGGATGCTGTTACCGTATCATTGTTGTTAATAATCGTAGTTACAAAATTGCTAACAGTTCTGTCAGGGAGGATGGAATTAATCATCCCATCCTTCATGTGGAGGCTTCACGAGGAAAGAGCCACGGCTTCTACACCCAGCCTCCCCTTCCCTTTAAAATCTGCTCGGATTCCTTTTCAATTCCTAGTCTGTTTCTAGTCTAGTTTGTGCTTGGTTCAAGTTTTCTGAGTTTCTACTTTACTCTTATGAGCACGAGAAGGGCCTTCTGGGGATCAGCAAGGGCAGGGCGGGCTCCCCTTTGTGCGCGGAGCCGGCCGCCCCATCCTCTGCAGAGGCTGAGGCCTCCTCCCGGGCCGCAGCATCTGCTCTCTTTTGTATGCGAGCAGCGGCGGCTCAGCCCGCGCCCTTTGTCTGAGCTCTGCAGTCTGTGCTCATTGCCTGGCAACGTGCCGGGGCCTCCAACTTCAGACACCACTTTCCTCCTCTTCATGTCATGTGTGTACTCACCCAGAAAGATGACAAAATGACTCCGGAGTCGATCGTCTTCCCCTCCACGGCTTTTCTGTGCCTCGTGGTCCATGTGCCCCAGATGGGTTATTTGCAGCTAATGCCTAATTATTTTTCAAGGGACTGTTCTGTGTGGTGCCCAGAAACGTGGTCGTTTTCTTTCCGTCTGAAAGGAGGCTGCAGTGTCTGGAGGGAGAATTTTGAAATGAGTGGTATTTTCCTGAGCTTCTTGGTAACAGAAGCGATGGAGAAGGTGTCTGCTCTGTGTCCTGCCACGAGCCGCTCTGACAAATGGGGACATGGTTTTAGCGGGGACCTATTTCTGTGTTTCCCTTGTCGCTACTCCAGGCGGGGATTTTCTCAGAAATTATGATGACAGCTAGACTTTTTTCCTCATGTATCTTAAACAGGCATTCACGTCACAGTCCATCCAGCTGGTTGACAGAAATCGGCACAAAGCTGTCATAGTGTTTATCTAGACGTGACCCTGTGTTCCTTAGGATTCCCAACCCTTTTCTCCAGTCTTACTGTTTTTAATGTTTCTAGACAATGCGAGGTAACTTTGAAGTCAGATGACCTAACGTCAACTTCTTCCTCAGAATTCTATGAGCCATATGATCTTGGGGAGGGAATAACAATAAAAACCATTATAATAACTGAAGCTGTATGTGTTGTGCCCCTTCCACGTGCCAAGTATGTGCTAAGCACTTAGCAAGAATTGTCACATTTAAATCTCACGGGCAGGGCACCCGAGGAGGCAGGTGACTCACTCACCTTATCTGTTGAATGTAGTTTAATGCAGGATAATTAAGTTACCTTACTAAGCCCGGAGAATGTCCTGGGGATCAAAATAAATGCCTGTGTCAGAGCACTTTGCTCCCTAGAGCACCCCGCAGATGTGCAAGGCTGTTGCTCTGTTCCTGTTGGAGCACATTTCTGACTCACGGTTCACAGTGCAAGCACATGGGATGTTTTGCCAAGAGCGGGTAAAGTCTACACTGCTCAGCTCGGCATGGGCTCCTCAGTGGGGGGACGTGCAGCCCAGGGACTGTGAGCACAGTGCCAGCACTGGGCAAGAACTGAGCTCTTATCACCCCGAAGCCCGGAGTCCAAGTGACCTGCAGACACGAATCCAAAATTCCATCGCCCATGACTCTTTTGTAGCATAAATTCTAACAATGTTTTCTTAATTTTTAATAAAAAGCTGACATTTCTCCGTAAAACTAACTCTGAGACAGCATTTGAATCTAATTGTAATTTCTATTAGTGACACCATTTCCTCCACTGAGTAATTGTTGATTAAAGACCAATAATTCTACTTAAAAATGATGTTGGACCACTACCAATGTTTTAGTCATACGTCCAGAGCTAAATTTTTGTGGCTGCATTTTTTAAAATTGTCCCAGGTTATGTGTTAAACACAAAATATATACGTAGTTTGAACTGAGCTATAAAAATTTGCCGCTAGGTATTGGAATAAAATTGTATTTTCCAAGAACAAGCATTGATCAAAAGGCAGGATTTTATTAAAGGACTGCAAGTTTTCATGGCCCTTCTTATGTACATGCCTGCGTGTGTGTGTGTGTGTGTGTGTACATGTGTGTAGACACAAATAGATAGCGTTATTGGTTGAATTATGTTCCTCCAAAATTCATATGTTGAAATCCTAACCCCCAGTACTGCAGAATTTGACCTTATTTGGAAATAGGGTCTTTGCAGATGTGGTCAAGTTAAGATGAGGTCATTAGGGTGGGCTCTAATCCAATATGACTGTGTCCTTATAAAAAGGAGAAATTTGGACACAGAAGCACATACACTGCGAATGTCACGTGAAGATGAAGACAGTGACCAAGGTGATGTGTCCACAAGCCAAGGAACATCAAAGATTGCCAGCAAGCCACCAGAAGCTGGGGGAGAAGAACAGATTCTCCCTCACAGCCTCAGAGGGAACCAACCCTGCCCACACCTTGATCTCTGACTTCTGGCCTCCAGAACTGAGAGAGAATAAGTTTCTATTATTTAAGTGGCCCAGTCTGTGGTATTGTGTTAAGGCAGCTCTAGGAAACCAATATACATTTATAAATGATAGATAGATGGATGTATAGATAGATAGATAGATGATAGATAGCTAGATAATAGATGATAGATTCAACAACGGGTTTGGTACCCACAATCCTTTTCTTGTCTGTTTTAACATATATATTTTTTATTGAAGTATACATCCAGACAAGTGCACATATAATAAGTGTACAGATTGATAACATTCCCAAAGTGGACACGCCTGCTGACCACCATCCAAATTAAGACACAGAACATGCCCACACTCCAGGAGGCCCCTCTCATGTTGCCGCCCAGTCACTAATCCACCACCTGCCCAAAGGCCACTGCCACCCTTGTCTCTATCAACATAGAGTAGTTTACTGGTTTTGAAATTTATAAATAGGGAATCATGTAAGATGTACTGTTTTGTATCTGACATTTTTTCCTTGATATTACAGTATGCAATTCACCCACGGTGTTGGTTGTAGCTCCATTTCACTCGTTTCATTGCTAGATAGTATTCCATTATATGAATATATATCACAACTTATTTATCATTTTGCTATTGAATGGAGTAATGGTTGCTTGCAATTTGGGACTATTACAAATAATAGTGCTAGAAATATTTTCATTTAAGTCTTGAGTGCACACACATTTGTATGTATTTTGGGTGAACATATACTGAGGAGTAGATTGGCAAATTGTTGAGTATGCATATGTTGAACTTTAGAAAAACTACCAGTCTATGTGAGAGTTTCAGTTCTGCATGCTCACTAACATACGGAATTGCTGTTTTTTTCTTTTCTTTTTTTCTCTCTCTCTTGTTTTCCTTCTTGCTGACTTGCTTCCTTCTGTTCTCTTTGTGTCTGTCTCTGTTTCTTTCCTTTCTTTCTTTCTTTTCTGTGTTTTATAATTGTAGCCACTCCGGTGAATATGTGCTGTTATCTTATTTAATTTTATTTTCATTTCCCTGCTGACTGAGTCTGAGCACCTTCTCATAATGCTTATTGGCTAGTTGGACAGAATCTTCTCCGAAGTACCGTTTCAAGTCCAGGCTCTTTTTTTTCCCCTTAAGTTTGCCATCTTTTTTTCTTAGAGATATGTAGGAATTCTTCACTTATTCTGACAAGTCTCTTGTTAGATATGTGTATTGTGAAATCTTTACTCACTTTGTAGTTTGCATTTTCAGGTTATTAACAGTGTCTTTTCATAAACAGAAGTTCTTAATTTTAATGAGGGAAAGTTTATCTTCTTTCCTCCTTTCTGGGTAGCACATTTTGCATTCTGTATAAGAAATGTTTGCCTATTCCAAGGTCGTAAAGATACTTTACATCTCATGTTTAGATCTACAACCCATCTGGAATTTATTTTTGTGTACGGTATGAGGAAGGAGTCAAAACGTATTTGTAAAACATGGACACTCCATTGATTCTGTAGCATTTATTGAAAAGATCATCCTTTTCCCATTACATTATTATGTCACCTTAATCTTATATTAAATGAATGTGCATGAATGGGTCTTTTTCTAGGTTTTCTTTTAGTCTATTTGTTTATCCTTGTGACAGTAACACACTATTTTAATAACCCGTCTGATAAGTCTTGCTATCTTCTAGTACAAGTTCTCCAATTTTGTTATTCTTTTTCAAGATTGTCTTGGCTATTTGTATTCTCAAAACACTTGATGGTATTTTGATTGAGATTGTGTTGAATCTATAGATTAAATCACAGATGATGCTCAGTCCCTCAATCCATGAACATAGTATATTCCTTTATTTATTTAGATAGTCTTTGATTTATTTCTATAAAATCTTCAATTTAATTTCTTTCATTAGATTAATTCCTAGTTGATGTCTTTTTCAGGCTATTATATTTTATATCATATCTTATTTGTTCATTGCTGGTCTATAGAAATACAATATATTTTGTATGTGAACTTTGTTACCATTGGACTTGCTAAATTGGCATATTAATTTTAGTAGTTTGTGGACACTTTCGGGTTTTCTACACGTATAATCATGTTATCTGTGAATAAATGCAATCTTATTTCTTCTTTTCTAATCCTCATACATTTTCTTTTCTTAAAATGTTGGCTAGGAACTCAAGCAGAACTATTCAGTAGAAGTGATAGCAGGCATACTTTCTCATTACTGACCTTGGGGAGAGATATTTCAATATTTTACAATGAAAAATGATGTTTTCTGTAGGTTTTGCTGTAGATCACTTTTATCAGATGAAAGAAGTTTCCTTTTATTCCTGGTGATTTTAAAATCATATATATATGTTGAATTTTATCAAGCAATTTATTTGTATCTATTAGGATGATCTGATTTTCCTTAATCTAGTGAATGATGATGATTAATTTTTGAATGTTAAATCAACCTTGCATCCCAGGAATAAATCTCAGCTTGGGTTGATGGCTTGCACATTTCATATATTGACTGATTCAGTTTTCTAGTATTTTGTTCAGTACTTTTGCATCTACATGAAAGAGATGGCTTATAATTTTTCTTTTTTGTAATGTCCTCATCAGGTATGGTATTATGATTATGCTGATTTCATAAAAAGTTGAGAAGTACTCCTTATATTTCTATGACCTGAAATATTCTGTGTAAGACTGGTGTTTTTCCTTCCTTAAAAGTTTGGAAAATTTTACCAGTTAAGCCACATGGCCTGAACTTGTGTGTGGGTGTCGGGGAAGAATGAAGGTTTTTAATTAAGTAATAAATCTATTTGTAAGATATAGGGCTCCTCAAGTTTCCTATTTATTTTTGTCTTTTTTTGGTAGGCTGTGTTCTCTTAGGAATTTATCCTTTGTATATAAATTTTCAAATTTACTGGTATAAGGGTTATATATAATATCTCTTACAATCTTTTCCTTTTTTTATTCCTGATTTTGGTCATATTTTTCTTCTTGTCTCTCGCTCTCTTATTCTCTCAATCTTGTCAGGAATTTAACAATTTATTACTCCTATGAGAAAACCAACTTTTTGACTTATCTATTATCTCTATTGTATATTTGGTTTTTATTCATTAATTTCTATTCTTATCTCTATTATTTCTTTTCTTCTATTTTCTTTGGGTTTAATCGGTTTGGGTTTTCAAAATCCTTGGAAATTTCCAGAGATTATTTAGTATTTAGTATTTCTTCTTGTATAATAAAATTTAAGGCTATACATTTCCTTCTAAGTATAGTTTTCACTTCACCGGACAAGTTTTATCATGTTATATTTTCATTATGATTTAGTCAAAAATATTCCTAGTTCCCTTTGACATTGCTTATTTAACTCATAGGTTTTCTATAAGTGTATTACTTAATTCCCAATATTTGGCATTTCGTGGCTATAAGTTTTATTGATTTCTAGCTTATTTCCATTATGGCCACATAAGATAATTTTTATAGTTTCAGTGTTTTGAAGTTTGTTGAGAAATGTTTTATGGCCCAGTATATTTTCAGTTTTGGTAAATGTTTATATATGCTTACAAAAAAATCATATTCCTCATTTGTTGGTTGGTAACTGGTAATTTATTTTTGGGTGCAGTTAAAGAACACTTGTGTTCCATGATTCACTCCATTGGCTTCCTGGAGAAGAACAAAAGAACTTGAACATTCCGAAAGCATATGGAGCCAGCAGCAAGAAGCCAGGCTCCGTTACTGGGACATCGTATCAGTCAAGCAGAGTGGCCACCCAGCATGTGACCAATGCTGCCCTTCATTTGAGGTCTCTCACATTGCTGGGGGGATACAATTGAGAGATACTTGCTCTCCTTTGTGGATGAGTGCAGAAGTATTTCAGGATATTGTCAAGGTGTGCTCTCCTCCCTGTGATCCTGGGCCTCCATTTATCCTTTCTCCCTTTCCCTCCTACCTTCCTTTTCTTTGTTCAGGCTCTCATTGGTTCTTCTCAGAAAGGACCACAAAGCTCAATGCCAACAGACTCTTAACTGTTCTTGTTGTCTCTGATCTCTCAGCTCTGCAAACAAGATTCTTCTTAAAATCCAAGCAGGTAGGGCCACATCCTGAAACTCCTTTAAGTGGCTTCATATAACCTACATAATAAAGTCCCAACATATCGTTGTGCCATTTGAGGCCCCACGGCCCAGCCCTAGCCTTGCATCCTACCTCATCACCTCCTGTACTATGTGGCCCGGCTCTGTCTGGCCACTGAATGTTTAGCAAGACCCACTCACTCATGATTTTATGTTGTTGCATCAGTGTGGAATGCTTGCCCCCCGACCAAAGCCTATTTATTGTCTATGCTTCAGCTCCTTCTTAGCATCCTCTCTGAAAACTTCCCTAAACCCCTTCATGATCCCATTTTTTGTCTCTCCTCTGAGATCCCATCCTATTTTGTTCCTACTACTCCAGTTTCTTTTTTGTGCATAGCGTCTTGTGTCCTTCTCCACGTCACGCACTGGAGTGCCATCCCCTGAAATACAGGGCCCTTGTTTAAAGCATTTTTGGTATCCCCACCAGTATTTTATGTGGACCTTTGCAGACTCACTCAATAAATGGATGTGGAATTGAATTCCCGAGAGTCTGTTATTGCTCCTAGTAACTTGTAAAGTATATGCACTTAGAACCAGTTTTGCAAGTGAAATGAGTCATCTGAAGGTCAGGCTATATCAATGTGATATTTTGTAAGTTAGTCTGAAGCAGGAAGCATTAAGAAAGCAGTAGTTCAGAGCTGGGGATAAACAAGATTAAGTAGAATAGGAAGTGTGGGTCACCTTCCAACTCAGAAGATTAGAATTTCCACTTTCCACATATTAAAAATAAATCTACTATCTGAAATCAAAGGATGTGGTCAAGAGGTATTCCCTCTCCCCGCTCCTTGGAGAGCTTTGCTTCTTGATAGTCAGCCTCTGTAGTCCTGCAAATATGTCAGCTGCAGCTTGAGATGGAAGTTATTGAATTGGCTGAGAAATATTATAACCAAGAAGAAGTTTAGAAGGTTCTCCCAATTATATTTCACGTCCTTATCCTTTTCTGTAAAGAAAGGGAGAATGCTATTCTATTGCATACTGTAATTTAGTGGGGCTCTCATCAGCCCAGCACCAGGCTAGAAACCTTGACTCAAGTTTCGATTCTGCATGTCTCTCATTCTATTCTTTCTCTGCCAACAACCACTGTTATTTCTTCCCCTGAAATTGACCTCAAATGAAATATTTCCTTTCCATTGTGTCCCATCTAATCTCTCCCTGCCTACATTGTTTCCGGCTGGGGCTCTTGCCATCAGTGTCTCTCCTCTTGAAGCCACTCTGCATCTGTCTGCAGAGTTATCTTCCTTAATCTGGTCACCCTGTGCTGAAGAGCACATGGTGGATCCATAGTCCATTTCCTCTGCCCAACTGTCCAGTTTATCCATAAGTTGGACCCACCTCATTTATCCACTTCTGTTTCCTTCTTCTTTCCAAAATGCAAAATCTAGTTCAGAGTTTGTATGACATAATGGTTAAAAGTGTGAATTTGGCTCCATCACTTACAGGCTGTGACACTTAAATAACCTCTAAGTGCCTCAATTTCCCTATAGATAAAGTGGGTATATTCATATCACCTTACAAATTTATGTTGAAAATTAAATGATTCAACATATACATAAAGTGCCTAGAATGGTACTATACCTAGTCAAAGCTACAAATGTGAGGAAGATGACAATTACTACAATCCAGTAGATCTGCTTACTTTTATCAGCCCTGAATTTGCCCCTATCTCTCCTTTTCTACAGAATTATCTAAACTATGTAGGCTTTTAAGACTGTGACCACATCCCACATCACTCACAAAGATTTTGCTCTTCTCTCTGCTACATTCTTCCCTTGTGTTGTTAGTGTCAGCTCTTCACAGATCAACACACTACCTGATCCCTCTGTGATGGTTTATTTTATGTGTCAACTTGACTGGACACGGGGTGCCCAGATTAACATTATTTCTGAGTGTGTCTGTGAGGGCATTTCCAGATGAGAGGAGCATTTGAATTGCTGGACTCAGTAAAGCAGATCGCCTCCGCAGTGTGTGTGGATATCATCCAATCCACGGAGGGCCTGAATAGAGCAAAAGGCAGAGGAAGGAGGAATTCACTCCTTTTTCTTCTTGTCCGCTTGAGCTGGGATGTTGGTCTTCTCCTGCCCTCAGACTGGGACTTACACCACCTGCTCCCCTGGTTCTCAAGCCTTCAGACTTGGACTGAGTTACACCGTTGGTTTTCCTGGGTCTCCAGCTTGCAGATGGCCGATCATGGGACTTCTCAGCATCCATAATCCCATGACCCAATTCCTCATCATAAATCTATCTATCTATCCGTCTATCTGTCTATCTATCTATCTATCATCTATCTATCTATCTATCTGTCTATCTATCTATCATCTATCAATCTCTCCATCTATCATCTATCATGTATCTATCATGTATCTATCTATCTATCTATCTATCTATCTATCTATCTATCTATCTATCATCTATCAATCTCTCCATCTATCTATCATCTATCATGTATCTATCATGTATCTATCTATCTGTCTGTCTGTCTGTCTATCTATCTATCATCTATCATCTATCATGTATCTATCTATCTACCTATCTATCTATCTCTCTCTCTATCTATCTATCTTTCTATCTATCTGTCATCTACCTATCTATCCACACTCTGGTTCTGTTTCTCTGGAAAGCCCTGACTAATATGTCTTTCAAGTAGGTTATGCTGATCTCCCCAGCTAAATTTTAATCTTCATTCACTCATTTATTAATCCATTTTCTTGACAAATATTCATTGAGACCATGTACCTGGCTTTACAATCTTCTGTTCAATAAGTACATCCTTGGTTTACCTGCAATCTGTATCTTTATAATATGATAATAAACTACTTTTTAAAATGTATTCTTGTCATTTTTATTTTAACAAATACGTACAGGCATTAGATGTGCAAAGATAAGACAGAGTTGTGCCCTCAAAGAGCTCACAGTCCAGCAGGAGATGCAAACTTATAAACTTACCATTTTAGTATCATATCATCAGAGCTCACATTTAATTATGTCCCGGAACTGCTTGCATTTACATTTTTTCCCTTTTGGTAAAATTTCCTGTGGGTATTCCTTTATATATATATTCCACGTATATATTTATGTATATATTCTATATATATAAATTCCAGATATATAAGAATTCCATTCATATACAAATTCCATATATATGTAAATTCCAGATATATATATCATATATTTCAGGCTGCCCCACATACTCCTACCTATAAAAAATGTTAATTGGTTAATGCCTTGTAGTTTTCACTATGCAAGAAGTCATTCCTGTTCAAAGAAGTTCTGGAAATGATGTACACTAGAAGTCCCCCTTTGAGATTTACAATGAATACCAGTGTGTCAAAGGCTCTAAGCAAGCCTTCAGTAAAGAAAATGATTAACTTCCCTCAATTCAACATCTTTCACACTTTACATGACCCTAGACTTTTTTTTCCTGAGAAAAGCAGTTTTAGAGTAATTATGACTAAAATTCTATGTCCTAACAAGTAGGTATCACGTGATTTTGTAGAATTGAATGTACTCACAATGGATCTGAAAAGATCAAGTATTAAATGAATAACCAGGCTACCATGGCAATTCTACTATTTGTGTCAACATATGTGTGCATATATGAAAGTTAATTATCTGATTAAACTTATTATCTAAATTCCTAATATTCTGTTTATTCATTATCTAGCTGGTAAAAGTTAAAAGCCACAATGGCATGTTAAGATACATTCCTATAATATCCACATTTAGCTTTTTTATTATCTATCTTTTCCAGAAAATGTCAGAAGTCTATCTGATTTGGCTGTAATTAAGTTTGATTGGTTAATAATCCAACCCCAAATTATCCATCATTCCCCTATTTTAGTGCTAGTTTTATTTCACTCTGAATTCTCATAGTACGTAAAGTGTCCATTCTTTGGTTTCTAGCCAATTAAAAGAATCTATAGGCTTTTACCATAAATTGGCCTTTGAGATGTGTGGAAGTTTGGAAAGACCAATTTTTTTCTTAGGAAATAAAATATCCTTTTGTGGTAGACAGAAGAATGGAACCCAAAGACGTCTCCGCCTGTCTCCAAACATGTAAGTTTTGTCGCGTGGCAAAGGGAATCAAGGTTGCAGGTGGAATGAAGGCTGCTAATCAGCTGGACTTGAGATGGGAGAGGGTCCTGGATTATCCAGGTGGGCCGGTGTAATCACGAAGGTCTTTATAAGTGAGCGGAGGACTAGGGATTCAGAGCCGGGGTGACGCCGTGAGAGCAAGGCTCAGCCAGCCGTTGCGGGCTTTGGAGATGGCAGGCGGCAACGAGCCAAGGAAAGCAGCCCTGCCAGCATCTTGATTTTAGCCCAGTGAGGCCCTTTTTGGAGTTCTAGCCCGCAGAAGAGTAGGATAAAAAACGTGTATTTACACCTGGTTTGCGGACCTTTGCTGTAGCAGCAATAAGAAACTAAAACGCCCTTGAGAGATTCGTGCGGAGGAGAGTCGAGGGACAGCAACGCTCCTGACCGGCAGCGTTGGTATCGAGAGAGGGTTTCAAAAGATTCGTGCATGTTAGTGAGAAGAAAAAATACCACTGTGCATGAGGCCAAGAAGTGGCATTTGGGCAGGTGCAGTGCTTAATCTAGGTCCCTAGGCCGACAAACCCCTTCCCCTTGCCTGAGCTGCTCGGCTAACCTATGGATCCTCTTCCCAGGCTCGGGCCCCCATTCTGCGCTCAGCCTGGGAGGCGGGAAAGAACCGCCTTCGGTGGGGACTCAGGTGGTTCCCCGAAGCCCACCTGCTTCTCCTCGTGCTTGGAACCCCCCTCCCAGTTGTAGCTAAGAGGTCTTGGACTGATTTTTATGAGCACCCTTCTGCCCTTTACAAGGAAACTCACTGGGCCCCGTGTTGTCGGCTACACTGGGACCCATTAGGTAGCTCAGTTCCACTCCCCTGAGCCTTTCTGTTCTCACCGCCCTTCTCAGGAATGCAGCCTTGCATCGAGGCTTCCATCCTTCTTCGACATCCTCCTGACACCGAACACCAGACCACGGGACTTCTGCGTCTGCCAGCTGCGCCCGTGTCCTGTCAGGACCCGCCTGCTAACTTGAGTGCCAGGACGTGCGGGTCGAGCCCGACGCTGCCCGGTCCCCTCTGTCCAAACTTCCAGCAGCCCCTGCAGTTGGGGGTCACCTTCGTGAATTAGTTTCTCCTTGCCCACAAATCTGATTCCAAACCTAATGCTTTCTTTAAGATTCAAATGTCTTTTTCTCAGCAGCTGCCTTCCACTCGCTCACTGAGAAAGCATGACCCTCACACTTCCGACTCTTTCACTGCCTGGAACGTCACCTCCCAGCTGGCCTCTGTGCACCGTCTCTCCCTTGTTCCCATCAGCATGAGCTCTGGATTCTCCTCCCCCACCGCACCTCCACCAGTCACACCCTCTGGGACTTTGCTGGTCTCTCGATTTTTCTCTTTAAAGAGGGAAATTTTTTCTATGTAATCCTTTTGTTTTTCACTATTTTTTATTGTGATAAAATATACATAACATGACATTTGCAATTTTAGCCATTTTTATGTGAACAGTTCAGTGGCATTAAGTGCATTCACATTGTCGTGCAACCATCATCACTGTCCATCTCTAGAATTCTTGCCATCTTGCAAATCTGAAACTCTGTCTCCCCTCCCCCCGGCCCCTGGCACCCACTGTCTACTTTCTGTCTCTACGACTTTGACTACTGTAGGTACCTCACAGAAGTGAAATCATACAGTATTTGTCTTTTTGTGCTGGCGTATTTCACTTCCCATAATGTTTTCAAGGTCCATACGTTGTCACGTGTCAGAACTTCATTCTTTTTTGTGACTGAATAATATTTCACTATATGTACATACCACATTTAGTTTATCCGTTCATGTATCTGAGTCCCTGTTTTCAGCTCCTTTGCGTATATACCCGGGAGTGGGCTACCTGGGTCATATGATAATTCTATGTTTTGCTTTTTGAGGAGCAGCCAGAGTATTTGCCACAGTGGCTACCCCATTTTACATCCCCACCAGAAATGGATGAGGGCTCTAATTTCTCCACATCCTAGTCAAAACTTGCTATTTGCTGCTTTCTTGATAGTAGCCATCCTGGGGGTGTGGTCTCTTATCTGTAATCACTTCCCCTTCCTGGGTCCTTTCCCTCTGGTGCAAACAAGCAGACACGCCCTCCTCTTAGAGCAAATGGTCCTGGGACTGAACTTTCCCATAGACGCATCTCCCTTCCTATTTGGAACCTCACAATCTGTAGTCATCCGCCTTTAGTTTTGTACCTCCTATTCTGCCCGTAGTCCGATGGAACAAGACTCTTACACCCTCAGTTCTAGCGAAACTTCTCCTTTCCAGCTCTCTTTCTCAATCTCCATTCAATGCGATTCTCTCTGCCCCCGCTGCCTAATGGGAGTCAGGGTGCTGGTGGCGTAGACATCACTGCAGCTCGTGAGAAACGCAGGTTCTTGGGCCCCAGATGTACGGATTCCTACGAGATGCCAGGTCGTGTTCTATGCACATCAACATTTGAGAAGCACGGCTTTGCAGAGTTTTAACCCTCTGATGCCCACACTCTCTTGAAGCAGTCTTACCCCTGGGCATAGCCATCACTTTCCTCTCCGGACGTGCATCCTACCTCACCTCTCTGGACGCTGTTTTCCCATCTCTGCTTGTTCGCTTCTTGGACTCTCCCTTCGGTTTGGAGCCTCCTGGATTCTGCCCTAGGCCCCCTTCTTTTGAAACTCAACCTGTTCTTCCAACATCACCTCATTCATTCACACGGCTTCTGTAGTCGCTTATACAGCTATGAACCCTGAACCTTTCCATGTAGTTCACAGCTCTCTCTTGCACTCTAGGCCTGTCATCTTATCTGCCGAGCTCCTCAGCCTCACAGCCCCACTGAGCACGTGCCCCTCAGCACAGCAGAATCAAGCTCATCCTCAGGCTCTTACCCCTGCTTCTGCAGGGGACACCACCATTTCCCCAGTCACCCTCAGGTCAGCTCGAATCCCTTCTTGCTTCCTTATTGCAATTAGTAACCAAAGCCTATCGATTCTATTTAACAATCGGTTCACGTCAGAACTACCCAGAGAGCTCCAAGACATCCTCTCTCTCCCAGACCCAAGCTGTGTGGTTTCAGAGGGCCCCGTGATTCTCCCTCCCCCAGCAGTGTTTCTCAGGCCTTCCTCTCCTCCTGGAGCCAGATGGCACTGCCGCAGAGTGGATGCTCATCTTCTGTTACCTCTACAATAGCCCCTAACTCTAACTTACAGCAGTCCATTGCTAGCTATTATTTTTCAAAAATATATGTAATCTTGTAATTCCCTTAATTAAAAACATGCGATGTTTCCTCATTACCTAATGACTAGGGTCTGACTTCCTAAGAAAGATATCCACAGTCCTTCACAATCTGTTCAAAGCCTGTCATTTTTCTTAGCCTCATCCTCCAGGTCTATATTCTAGCTCAGTGATTCTCAACACAGGCCATACATTAGCATCACCTGTGGAGATTTAAAACACCAATGCATCAATGCCCAAGACCTGCCATAAATCAGAAACTGGGGGTGGGGTCCCAGCATTGCTGATATGAAAATTAGAAGAGGAGTAGACAAGAGTTCCTGAAACTCAAGGGCACGCTACTTCCCACGGCCTTCTAGCAGGTGGCATCTTAAATCCCTACGCTGTAGCAAAGAACAATTTCTATTTGTGGGGAAAGGAAAGTGAAAGAAAGGGAACAGTCTTCCTTTTGCAAAGGCAGCTCTTCTTGTAATATCCATAATGGATTTCACTTTCATTCCAATTTAGCAAAGATGGAAGCAAATGTAAGAAGTCCAGTAAAATATGATCTTCCAGGAATTAGGACATGCCAGGGGATGCATTCACTTAATTGGGCTGTATTAATAGAATGAAGGACAGGCACATAGTGGTCTTCATGATGGGTCATAAAAGCATGTTTGTGTCTAGATTTAAGAGAATATTATAGAGTGGTGTGTGTGTGTGTATGCGCACACGTGCACGCGTGTGTGCATGCATGTGTGAGCATACTAGTGTGAGTGTGTGTGTGTGTGCCTGTGTGGGTATGCGGTCTTGAATTCTCCTCTTTAAACTTACTTTGTCTCTGAAGCCTGACTTCACTGATTTTCCAACTTGGAAATTTTTAAATCCTTAGTGTGAATAATACTTAAGTGATCTTCTGAATGGTGATGAAGATCCTTTTCAAAATTCCAAGCAAGTTAAAGGGGAAAAAAAAACATTTTACCCCATATGTGGGCTCATCTTTAATTTGCTGAGATGCCATACTGAATTTTCCATCATATCCTCTACATGACTTTCTGATTTGACTCTTTCAATTAGTAAAATACATTACATTTAGTATTATCATTTTGATCTCCCCCAATAAACTAGCAGCTGGCTGAAAAAATGTTTCTTAGCCTTTTATTCCAAAGGTATACTAAAATACATATGTATTTCGAAACTTACAAAAATGATTCTTTTGGAAGATGGTGGTGGCAATGTAGTTTGTGAGTTGTCTTGAATTCCCAGCCACTCAACAATAAAAACTCACAGGACAACTAGGACAGCACAACAAATATCACACAAGCACATTTGCAACAAAACTAGGTGACAAGATACTCCCGTGACCTTCAAAATGCCAGAGAGGGAACAATGATGGCAGCAGACTGGAGAATAATCATAATCTGTTTGGCAGAAAGTGAAGGGAGGCAGTGGGAGAGCTGATGGAGATGAAACCAGGAGAACCAACAGCAGCCTAGAGACTCTCACTGGAGAGCACAGGGGTCAGTCTGAGAATAGCAGTGGAAACAAGAGGCTTTGCAAACTCCAACTTATGAGTGAGTGCCAGAGTCAACCCTCAAACTGACTAGCCAAGCTCCCTTCCAGGACAAAGTCTCACGTAGAGGAGAAGCTGCTGGGGATAGAATCCAAAGTGAGCAGGACAGAGCCAATCAGAGAGAGGAGGAGATGGGGGCTGGGGGTGAACAGAGCCAGGAAGTCTCAACAAGAACCAGCCCTGCCCTGATCATTCGTGAAACAACAAGAGAGGGAGCTCTAGAGCCAGGAAGCTGGACCAGCTCTTCTGGCCTCTCTCCCTCCTTGACACTCAGAAAAACTCATCTCAGGTGAAAATGAGCAACAGAAAGGATCACAGTAAAATTCCATACCAAGTTATTTTCAGACAAAGGAAATAAGGAACAGAATAATGTTCCTACGTGATGAGACTACACCTGATAGACATGTCCACAAAACCAATGAAAAAGGAAACCCACAATATTTCAACTTGAACTAAAAGAAATTTAAAAAATAATAGAAGATATTAAAGATCAGCACAACTCAGATTTAACAAAATTTAGGAATGTGGTGACAGTATTTAGGAATGAATTAGAATTAAGAGAAAAGTCACTTTAGAAATGAGATCCAAATTAGAAGAAAGACACAATGCCTTCATAGAAGGTGAAAGGAGGAAAAATTTTAAATTCAGAAAGAAGAGATTCAAGAAAAAGTGGAAAAATTTAGACTATAAGCAAAGAAGTTTCAAAATACGTATAATAGAATTTCCCAAAGAAGAAAACAATGAAATAAAGAGTAAAAACCATAATTCAATCAATCTTCCCCAAAATAAAAAGGAAAACTGAAACTACATATTGAAATCGGGCAGTGCCTTCCCGAGCATACTGAGCCAGCATGACTGGAGCAGGTGGGCACATGAAAGGGAGCAGGACTATACATGTGTTTGGTTCCTGTTTATGAGAACAACGCTAGAATTTGACAACATCAACACAGAAAAGGAACCAGTGAAGAGAATTAAAATTTCAAAACTCTTAATGTGGAACCATAAGGTTACTGTGGTTTCTACACTTAGGAAAACTCATTTTCTTTTTGTAATGAACTGATCCAGACCCTCCATCCAGAAAGGAATCACTGCGATAAGTGGATGCCGCCCACTTAGCACATGCTCTTTGCAGAAGCATCGTCCAAAGACCTCTCAGGTGAGGACGCAGAGCAGCGGTAAGAGGAGCTGGCTCCCACGGCAGTAAATTAAGATGCTCCAGGGGCGACCCCGGCTGAGTGGAAAGGTGATTTCCCCCCTTAATTAAAAGAAAACAAAACTATGCAGGCTGAAGTGTTTGCTTACACTATTGACATCTATTTCCTGTGGGGAAATGTCATTGGATTCAGGGAATCGATAACGTTCACGCCTGCCCCCCTTACCTCTGGCAGCTATTGCGATATTACAATAGTGAATAGTATCATTTCATGCTCACAGCTACGTTAACTTGGCACTTGTGAACATTCCCTCATCCTTTTAAAATAAGAAACTAGTAGAACCATAGGACCCAATAGGATGCAGAATTGCAAATTTTCTGAAAGTGTGAAAAATAAAGAGCAAGGATGTTTTGAAAAGTTTGTTCTAAGTATCTCTAAAAGCAGCTACATGCTCTGACACCAAAGCTGGTCACTTAGTAAGCTCTTTCTGTGTAAAACTAAATGATAAATTTATTGGTAAGGATACTTGGAGACCTTCTCTTAAAGGCAATCCAAATTGATAGAAAAATAATAGTTTTCCATCTTTTAGATCAGAAAATAGACAAGGTTTAACTAGTTTACACATGTTTAAGTATGGAATTCCCCAAGAGAAGGTCTTAACAAAAGAAATAAATGTTTTTTATACCAAAAATAAAACTGGAAAGAAATAAACAAAAGGTATTTACTTTATTGCCTAATAGGTGAGCAAACTTGAAAGTCCTATAGGTAATTTCCCAGAAAGGGTATTATAAGTAAGAGGATTTACAGAGCGGATGTTACAGCCAAACCAAATGAGGAAATAGCTGGTAGAGAGGGCGTGTAAAATAGCCCCATGCCTCAGGAAGCCACAGAACAGAAATGGCTTCTTAAATAATAAAATGTACCATATCAATGTCATATACCGATTTAGATTTTTAAATATTAAATTTAACTTTTGAGCTTTGTTGGTAGACGCCCAAGTATAGCAATATCCTAATGACTTATTTTGCCTTGATGGAAATTGAAGAGCGATAGGAAATTATTCCATGAACACCCGTGGAAAGGAACAGTCTGAGGCCTCTTCATTCGCACCTCCTTTCTGACCCCACTGCTGTCTGCCTAGCTCGGGACTGTAACTCCAGGACAACTCTGCTGTCTTCTCACAGGTCCGCATTCACTTAGCCCTCGGTTCCAGCTTCCTGAAGCACACGCTGACAGCCCTACCTAAAACCCTAAAATGACACCCTCCCCCCCAGCATCATGTTATATTGAATCAAGTCCAAACTGCTCCCCTGGCATGTAAGACCCTCCAAAACACAGGCCTGGTCGACAGGCCCTATTGTCAACAAGGAGGTTAGTCTCTGTAGACTACTGTCAATCAGGGCACTCGCCATTCCTACCCCATGTCTGCATTTTTATCCTTTATTCTCTACATATTTTCTAAATTTCAAGAAAGTATATAAATTTATAATTAAAACATGTAAAGGGAGGCAATTCCTGCCCAGTGTTCCCAGCTTGTGCTGCAGTATCCCATCTCTGACACCTCCAGATTGTTCAGCCAAAGCTGTTCTCCCTCCGAGAACTCCTAAGGAGGTTTCTTCATGCTCCATGTTCCCCCTGCACCCACTGCCATGTGCCACTTTATAGTGTGGATGATCTTTGCTCAGGAGTTTTGAGGATCTAGACTTGAAGATCTGCTTCAGGTTTGTATCCATCAGGCTGAATCCCGACACTTGAATCTTTTTCTAAAGACATTTGCAACAACATGGATAGACCTTGAGAGGGTGTTATGCTAAGTGAGATAAGTCAGATGGACTCTGACAGATGCTGTATGATCTCTCTTATATGTGGAATCTAAAAATGCTGAACTTATAAAAACAGAGAACAGAGTGGTGGTTACTGGAGGCTGGGGCAGGGGGTGGGGTGGGGGAGAAATGTGGTTTAAGGGTACAAACTGAGAACTAGTAGATAAATAAGTCCTGGAGATGTAATGCACGGCATAGTGATTATAGTCAACAATACTGTACTATAAACTCTGAAGTCACTAAGAGACTAGATCTTAATTGTTGTCACCACACACACACACACATGATAATCATGTGATGTGATGGGGGTGTAGCTAACACTACAGTGGTAATCCTACTGTAATATATAAATGTATCCAGTTAACATGTTGTACACCTTAAACTTACACAATGTTACATGTCTATTATATTTCAGCAAAAAAAGTACAAACAGTGAGTGACCTTTGTGCTGGAAGTTACATCCAGGTTCATACATCTGTCACCTCCCAAAAGAAAAGGTGACGTGTCAGTGAAAATTGGCAACTTTTACTAAAGAATGAGGGGCCATGTATTTGCATCTGGGAGTATGTTGAAATTAGCTCCTGCTTGGCAAGACTCTACTAAGGGAAGCATAGTGTATACCTTGTTACCACTGTGAAATAGAGTGGAACATTACCACTTTGTCTTCTAACTCACTCTTAAAGCCCCCACTAACTCCAGATGCAGTGAGTATGGACAGTGCTCTACTAGGAGACTGTCGTTTCAGTAACAAAGTAAGCCCATAACTTAAATGGGGAGAGTCCTACACCACCTCAGACCCACCGAAAAACAAGGTCTTACAAGAGGGCAAGAACAGGTGCGAAGAAATGTGTTCTCAGCTGGCATGCTGGAGAATTGATTAGATCATAAAGAATTCTTGGTATTTTAGGAAACACTTGTGCAGTTTTAAAATTTTACTTGGTTTCTTTTGCTGCCTAACTTTGCTGTCGTCCCTTAGACTCTTTGCCCTTTCACTAAACATTCAGAACAAAAGAAAAAAAAGTTGGAGTTCTAGCTTGTTATTTTTTTAAGAGATTTGATCTAAGTTAGACCCACTGTGATAATGGGCTTTACCATGAGGCAGTGTGGACCACTGAAAAGAGAGTAGATTGTGGGCTGACAAACCTGAATTTCAGTGGCAACTCTGTCATTTATTAGCTGTGCAACTTTAAGTGGCTTAATTGACCGCTCTGAGCTGCAACCTCATTATCTGTAAAATATGGAAGACTCTCCCCTCCTCCCGATTTGTAGAAGGGAATCAAAAGAGATCATGAAGGGCCAGCAGGCATTCAGAAGTGTGAGTGTCCTTACTCCTCTGTGACTTTCACTCAAGCTTGCGACCTCATTACCACGGATGACTGAAAGGGGGCTCTAGTTTTATTTTATTATTTTAATATTTTAATGGTCCTGCACAAATTCTGGTCAAATATCAACTGACTTGGAATCTTCTTGCTCAGGAACATGCAGCCCCGGCACCCGGGCTGATGTGTTTTCATGCCGCAGGGGAAGGAGAGTGGGCAGGGGGGCCTGAAGCCTTCACCACCCCCCCAGGCAGCTTGAACAGCTGATTCTGAGCGAGCAGAGGGAGTTTCTCTTCCTGCTGTGCCCCGCGGGGGTTCCTGAGCCCGGCCACCTGCCGGCCTCGGCTTCCAGCATGGCTTTCCCTTTTCCTGACTTGGGTGTCACGGCTGTCAGCTGGGGTGGGCACTCAGCCACCCAGTGGTTCCCCTCGTGGCACCACACATAACTCATGTCCTTCCCAAATATGGGAAAGGCTGAATTCCTCCCCAAGCATTGGTGCGGGCTCCCTTCTGCTATTATTCGCACATGGTTGAGACCCATTTTGTTTTCTTGTGAGTTAGCTGAGTAATACTTGCTAAATGGGTTTCATTCAAATGGCTTTTAGAGAACTAAGTATTAGATATTTTAAGATAAAACAACATGAGATAGAAAGCAGCTCAGTGCCGATTGGGCAGGCCTGGAAGTTCAGCGTTCTTCAGCAAGCACCCGGAGGGTTTGCCCTCTCCAGGACTCACACTGGACACCTCAGTGTTTAAGATTTCTTTAAGGACTAAGATTGTGTCTGCTTAATATTAGGTCTAGTGTTACTGGGAAGATGAGTGGTGAATAAAACAGCTCTAATGATTCATATCCTGGAGCATTTTTGCAAAACGAAATGCAGCAATTAGATGTCGTGTTCTAAGCCAACCCTGTGCGAGAGCAGTTGAGACCCAGCTTACCACACTATTTTTAATAACTGAGGTCACAGAGTATTTATATGTACTCTTGGGGCAGTCCCCTGATTGAAACAGGAACCAACAAACTCACACTTTAGTGACCCTCCAGCTCTCAAACTTCCAGTTTCCTTACATTTAGAACATATTATTATTTTGGTACAAGGCAGTAGAGAAGCAAAGCAAAAGAAAGAAAATTAATGGATGAAGAAAACATTTTCTTTTACCTTCCTCCAAAAAGGTGATTTTCTTCATTTAAAAAGAGAAGACAGATAAACAGACTGTGGTATATCCATACAATGGAATATTATTCAGAGATAAAAAGAAAGGAGCTACCAATTCACAAAAAGACATGGAGGAACCTTAAATGCATATTGCTAAATGGAAGAAGCCAATCTGAAAAGGTTATATACTATATGATTCCAACTCTATGACATTCTGGAAAAGGCAACACTGTGGAGACAGTGAAAGATCAGTAGTTGTCGGGCGTTAGGGGAGGGAGGGACGAATAGGTGGGACACAGAAGATGAAAATCCTAAAAAGGGCAGTGAAACTACTCTGTATGATACCATAGTAATGGATACATGTCATTGTCCAAACATTTGTCCAAATCCACTGAATGTACAACACCAAGAGTGAACCCTAATATCAACTATGGACTTTAGTTAATAATGAAGTATCCACATTGGCCCATCAATTGTCACAGAAATACCACATTAATCCAAGATGTTCATAATGCAGGAAACTGCTGGGGATGTCGGTGGTTAGGGGATACATGGGACCTCTCTATTTGCCACTCAATTTTTCTATAAACCTAAAATTACACTAAAAAATAGTCTATTAATTTTTTTAAAAAGTGAAGACACAGCTTGGAGCTTCTTTGGGCCTCCACAGGGTCTCTAAAGGGGACCTTAGGCCGTTTGCTTCTTCCCTCCATCCGTCCCCCATTTCCCTGTCCCGCGCTCTACAGAACCTCTCCCAGGAAACAGGAGGTGGTGAAGTCAGCAACCAGCTTTGTTCCTGGGCTCCTTTCCTGGCCCTCTGTGCACCAGGCATCCGAGTGCCAGGCTGGGTTCAAGCCCACTTTGGAAGCTTGAAGCCCCTCTTCACTAGGATTTCTAATGAGAACGTGTTTTCCCCTCTCAGCGACGTCAGTGAAAACCAACACTTTCTGCCACATTCCCGATGTCGAGCGGAGCATGGACTGTTTCTCTTCTCCCTCCAGATGACTCGCCCTGAGTGAGAGTGAGCCACAGGTGCTAATACTAACGTTTTGCCACATTCACGGTGGTCCACGGCCCTGCCAAGAGGGGCCTGGACAGGGCCCCCAGGCCAGTGCTCCAGGGGGCCGAGCCTCTGGCTGACACTAGCCGGCCCCAGGCCATGGGCGTCTACTGGCCATCTTCCAAGTGTCAAGCCCTGAACCAGGCAGGGAATGGACATGGTGGGGAACAAGACCTACTGTCAAGAGACTTGGCAGAAAGGATGAGTCCAGTGACATGTAAGGTGCTCCCCAGAGAAAGGGGCTCTGCAGAAAGGGCCAGATGTGAAGGGTCAGTAGGAGCTAGCCAGCCCCAGGGGAAGGGGAGGAGAGGAAAGCTGTCCTGGCCTCCAGGAGGTGCCCCGTGCTGGCCCCACAGTCACTGTCCCTGCAGCCTTCACGGTGCCGGGTAGCTGTCTCCCACTCCGCCTGTTCCCCCAGCTCCGCTGGGCCCAGCAGCACCTGTTGTGGGGAGTAGAACACAGAAGGCGGGGACCCTGCTTCTCCCCGCAGTGGTTCTGGCCTTGCCACGGGGATCTCTCACCAATTATTCTTCAAGGGACCATTTCCAAAGCACTTTAGAATTATAGCACAAGCCTGTGAATCATTGTAACGGCTGATACTTCCACCTCATCTCGTCGTGTAGTGTCCAAGCTGGAAGGACTCTGAGAGCCTCCGTGCGGGCTGAGCTTAGAACTGAAGCCCTGAGAGTTAAGTCTGGTCAGGGTTGTCCCTATCCTGCAGAGATAGTTCTCAGAAGCAAAGCAAGAAGCACAGAGAAGTCTTGTGGAGCTGTCACCCCATTTGGGCACATCAGACTTGCTTTGGACAATGGCATATTTATCAAGTCAAGGGTACAAATCCTCTGTTTTGAGATGAGTCCATGAATTACCATGTATGTACATGATCCCGACCATTCTCAGGATGCTGCCCACACGCCCTTGTTCCTGGTTTGCAGGAGCAAAGAGCACAGGTGGGAAACTTATGTGGCACATGACATTCTCCACATTCCCCAGAACAGTGATTCTAGACAAGTCACTGCCACTACCCGACAGCAATAAGACATAGGGGTGCTGGCCACAATTCCCAGTGTGGGTTCCCAACCATCAGCAACAACTGTGAGCGATGCTGTCTGACTATGGACTGTGAGACTGTGAACGATGAGCACTGACTGTGGACTGTGAGACTGTGAGCGATGCTCTCTGACTGTGGACTGTGAGACTGTGAACGATGAGCACTGACTGTGGACTGTGAGACTGTGAGCGATGTGCACTGACTGTGGACTGTGAGACTGTGACTGACTGTGGACTGTGAGACTGTGAGCGATGCTCTCTGACTGTGGACTGTGAGACTGTGAACGATGAGCACTGACTGTGGACTGTGAGACTGTGAGCGATGTGCACTGACTGTGGACTGTGAGACTGTGACTGACTGTGGACTGTGAGACTGTGAGCGATGCTCTCTGACTATGGACTGTGAGACTGTGAGTGACATGCACTGACTGTGGACTGTGAGACTGAGCGACATCCGCTGACTGTGGACTGTGAGACTGTGAGTGAAGTCTGCTGACTGTAGACTGTGAGACTGTGAGTAGTATCCACTGAATCAAGCACCTTTACTTTGCTTTGATTACCTCTTGGGCATTACCTCTTGGCTTTCTGTGTGTTTGACTAGTTTCCAGTTTCCTTAACCGGAGATCAGTGCAGCCCTGGATACGCAGTGAATGGCTTTGCCATGTGGCTGCAGTGGGAGCAGAGCTGAGAAAAAACACCGGTCATCGACATTCTGGGTGCGTGGGATGGTTGACGACATCTTCAGGCAACAGTGTCTACGGAGGGTAGATCTAAACAGTTTCTCTGAGACAAACACAACACCAACTTTTAAAAAACCTGTAATATCGAAATAATCTTTACCATTCCAAACTGTTCATTAGTTTTGTAATTGTGAACAAGGGGTGTTCTATTTTTCTGTGTGTGTGTGTGTGTGTGTGTGTGTGCCAATCTTGATGTCACTAATGTAATATTTTGGCTGCAGACACCACGGGCTCTTGATGCTGAGAGTACTTTGTCTGCACTGGTTCTGGGAACATTCGGAGAGAAACCCCACAACGCAGGGAGCGTCGGGCCTGAGGCTGTGCTGGGCAGGCCCCGGGCCTGTGTCTGACACTCCTGTGACTCCTGAGCCACAGAGCACAGGGCCAGCTGCACTTCTCAAGTTGCAGCCGTAAAGCGGCTGTACCTCCACGTCACCACCCAAAACAAGCAGGGACTTTTCTCAGAGTAGAGAGTGAGGCGAAGGAAAATAACATGCAATTGTTCCAGGTGAGTATTAAACCCACACCAAGAGAAAATTTAGATCAGATTTGCAAACAGGTGTGTGTGCAACCAAGATTGGCCCTCAAGCGTTGTTAGCTGGCTCTTCTTCTTCAACCTCTGTGAGTCCTTCCCAAAATGGTGACTGTAAACATTTGGGGAAGGAAGTGGGGCAAGGAAATGGCTAAGCCATAGGGAATGTGGCTTGGTAATCCTGAGGACAAGGCCCATGATTTATGCTTGTCTTCCATCCTCCCCTGGGACTCAGACGAGTGCCGGGCATGCACACCCCTCATGATTGCTCATGGCTTGCTTTAGTTTGATTTTCCCAAAACTGACCATTCTTCTGCTTGCCCAGCTGAGCAGCTCCTCATTAAGTGAGTCAGTTCAGACAATACCTGCGGGAAAACATCCCTATGCCTAAGACGCCCTGTGCACTATTTCCTCTGTGTGCCCCAAAACGTTCACACAAGATGGCGATGTCACCAGGTGTCTACCACCTGCCTGTTCCACCACACCTGAGTCCTAGAGAGCAGAGGTCGAGTGTGTCCCCAGCACCGGCAAAGAGCCTGCCACATTCTAGGTATTCAACAAACTTTCTTCTTCAAGAGGTATTGGAGACGAACAAGAGCCTGGGGGTCATTTAGCAAGATATCAACGTTGGCAGCCAGCACATCCCCCTACATTTAAGCTCCCGAGTCCCACACCACAGGAAGTAGACCCCACACATAATGGTGGCTTTATTGTCTCCACTCTTCTGCTAATCATTCCTAAACACTCTTCCTGTTTTCTCTTAAATGCCTCTTGTCTTCCATAGTGATATTTTTGAAATGCTTCCTGTGTCTTTGTTCTATTGATCCTGGTTCTCTTAATTATAAAAAGAGGCCGTTTGTTTAGATTAACTTCTATATTAGCCTATGCACCATCTAGGTTATATCACAGATATTATTTGAAACATAATAGTAATGGAGATTTTGTCTGTCATAAATCTCAAAATTTCATATTATACCAAAGGCTGGTTTCTCAGGTTAATTGATCCAAGTATAGTTAATACATTCAAGACAAGTGCACTAATTTTTATTTTGACCTCTCATGATTTCAGTAAAATGTCTTTTATTTTAGTATATGCCCTGCCAAAAGTGGATATGTTCTACTAGAGCTGCCAAGGAAAGACTGTAGAAGAATTTCTAATGGCATTAAAAATGCTGGCCATACCTTGTAGGGCCCACTCTGTGGCATAGTGGTTAAGTTCAGTGCATTCTGCTTTGGTGGCCCGGGTTCTTGTGTTTGGATCCCGGGCACAGACCACACCACTTGTCAGCCATGCTGTGGTGGCAACTCACAAATAAAGCAGAGGAAGATTGGCACAGATGTTAGCTCAGGGCTAATCTGTCTCAGCAAAAAAAAAAAAAAAGCTAGCCATACATTGTTTATTAAATAGGAAAGTATGTTAGAATCTCTATTGCATTATGATCCCAAACATGAAAAAAAATTTGTAACTATCTAGTGTTGGTAGGCTTACGAATGATTTTTATTTTCTTCCTTATGGTTCTCTGGATTGGGTAGTTTTCTTTGATGAACAGAAATTTTCTTGTGTCAATGGGGAAAAAACTTTAAAAAAATCTTTGGCATTTTGGAAAGCTTAAGCTGTCCTTTTTCTTGAATATCCAGAGAGTGAGGGGCCCTTCATTCACAGGAAGATCAGAAGATTCCTGCTGCTCTCCAGGGGAGTGGGGAATCCCCACTGCCACAGAAGGTTTATGGCAGGTTGGATGTCACCAGTGTCAGAAGGTCGTGAACTCAAACCTGTGAATTTGGGAAGACAAAGCATTCTATAACTAGATAAGTGCTTGCTGAACAGGAGAGCCCAGACACCAGTTCAACCTGTGGCCCATGAAGGGGTGCCATTTGGACAACTCACATATTCAGATACGTCTAGGAGACCTGCCCTCGAGGAATGGTCGCTAGGTCTAATCATGGACTATCACTCTTCATGTATGGGTACACATAGTGACCTCACTGGTTACCTCAGAAGGTATGATTTATACTTGTCTTCCTCAGATTGTCCAAGGAATCATCACACCAGATGATGATTTTGCTGATGGGACAAAGCGGGAGGGGAATAACACGTCCCAGTATCTACTCTATAAACCAGGCATTTTACTTATGGTTCTGTCTAACGTCTATAGAATAGACAGCATCTTCACTACACTGATGAGGAAACTGAAGCCCTAGAGCCAGGAAGAGGTAGAGTTATAATCCACACCTGGTCCCCAGATTCCTTCCAAATTCCATGTTTTTCCACTATCTCGTGTCCCATCCCCAGCAACAGGAGATGGTTGTAGGGCCTTGAACAAGCCAATGTCTCAGAGCTTCGGTTTCTGTCTGTGAGATGAGGTGGCTGAGCTGGGTGGATTTTGAGGTCCTCTTCGGCCCTCGCATTTTACAATTCTTTAATGATTTTGCTCATATACTAGAGTGACAGCTTAATACAACTTTTAATAAAATGCTACATTCCTTCTGGCATTAACTTCATACAGTCCCACATGCGAAGCACAGCAAAGCAGAGAAAGGTTATGTGTTCAGATGATAGAAGATTCCAGAAAGGCCATAATTAGAACTGCATTTCCATAGACCTGTGCCTTCCCCCACTGAACAAGACCCAAATGTGGGTAAGTTGGAGCATTGCCTGTAGTGTCTGAAAGTGAATTTCTGAGGAGTCCATTTAATTATGCATTTATATCACTATATGTCTCCCCTTCTAACTTTTACATGTTATGTACAGTTTGGGATACACAAATTAACTTTTTGTCCTGTTGGAATTCTAACTTGCCCAAAACCTTTGAAACAAGACTTAAAAACGTCAAATGGAATCATATCTACCTTCACTTCGATACTAAACTATGATTGAAATAAATGCATGACTCTCACAAGCTCATAATAACAATTATTTTCAGTATATTGTAAGGGTCTGGGTTTGTGAGATGGCTACACACCAAGCAACCTAACGAACACAGCACTTCAGACCATTAGCCAATTAAGCTCCTGTTTGGACTTTTGTTGTTCAAGTTACGCATTTCTTTGGACTAAAGTTTTCCTGCTTGTAATCATTATTAACGTCGGGAAAGAAGAAGATGTTTGAATACAAAAAAGTCAGAATTTCATGTGTTTTTTTATCCACTGGTAGAGCGGGAAATTCATGCCATAATGGTATATGAGTATATGTTTATAAAGGCATACAAATTGTTTTAATTAATTGCTGAGAATTGTGGAGAAATAGGGGTTGTTTGGGCTTTTTGGATAAAGACTATGAAGAAGAGTTCAAAAGTGTGCAGAAAGTACCTGATTGGCTGGAGTCTGTGACGGCAGCTGATGTTCTATAGATCCAGCCTGAGGCCCGGGGAAGCCTCAGGGGCTGAGCTCGGAAGACAGGGGGTGAGTCTGGGGGATTGTTTAGAATCCAACTCTGGTGTCAGACAGACATTGGTTTCTACTGCTTCTGCTACTTAATTGGAGTCGTATGACCACAGATATGCCACACACACCCTGAACCTCACTTTCTGCTTCTGTGAAGGTGGATTAATAACTATGCTTCCTCATGAGATGGTAGTGAGGGTTGGACAGTACAGGGAAGGCCACGGTTCAGAGGATGACCCGGGTGTGTGGGAGGAACGGGTTGGCACTAGGCGCCATGTTACTTCTTTCTTCCTGAGCTTTGCTGGTAACATGGCTCCTTCTCTCTTGTTTTTAAGCTCCAGTCATTTGATGGCTCTTACCAATAGCTCATTCTCACCTCGGGAAGTAATTCTCACTTTCATTATCTCATTGTGACTGTTCCTGGTCCCGTGTTTCCAGGAAACTTGAGTAAATAAACTCTTATCTCCACCTGCCACAGGTCCAAGGTGTTGTCTCTGCGTTGGTCTGTGCAAGGCACATGTGCTGGCTGGAAGAGCTTAACAGACCGACCGAGGTTATCAGCCAGAAAGGGCTGGTTAAGTGGTTAGGCCAGCCCTTGTGGCTGTGAGGAAGCCCGAGAAGCTGGTTGACCAGGAGGCCATGCAGGACACAGGGCACTGGCTGGACCTCCGAGAGCAGTGTGCTCCACCGTAAGGTAGAGCGCACGGTGAGTCCCACAGCCACCTTCACCAAATTGCAGTTTAAACTCTTGTTCACCAAATTTGATCATTGTTCCTCCCTGATTGTATGGCTAATTGTTGATGGATGTCTTGAAACTCTTTGAATAATTTAGCCATTTATAGATCTGAAATAACACCATATAATACCAAACATATTCTTTATAATTTGGGAGAGGAAAAGCATAAATACAGTTTTTTAAATCATTAATAGCCTCAGAGTGGATCAGAATGCAAGGCCCGTCATCCGTACAACAGTTTTGTCATTGGCTTGGAAAGTGGATGGAAAGAATTTTGGTAAAAGGTCTGAATCTTGCAATGCTAATAAAAGTAGGCAAGTCTGCAGAATTCTACTCTTATAGGTGTTGATTAATCTGCAGGCAGCCAAAAAATGAAAACTTACGAGCTAATGAAGTTAATCATTTTAGAGCATCCAAAGATGTCACCCCTTTTACCTGGTTCTCACTGAGGACTAGCAAAAGCACAGATGGACAACTGGCTGATTTGTTTTCCTGGTTGGTTGTACCATAATTTTACTTGCAGTGAAAAGATCATGTCAGAATCAAAGGCTTACTCTGTAAAAATAAAGCTATCCCATGGGCACTTCCTTAGGGTGGGCCCATTATTGATTCTCCTGGATGATGGCGTTTTTCCATTGATTTAGGCCATGGGTGAGGGTGTTATTCAGAATCTAAAATATCACAGAAGAGTTTTCATAGAAATATAATCATATAATCCATTATCCAGGGAGTTTGCCAGATTTTTAATCTCATTATAACATCAGAGATATAATTTTTAACATTACATATGCCTGGGATTCTGTTAAAAACATAACATCTAGAATAATGTGGATTAAACCATGCTTTGGTGTTTTGTCCTCAGGAGTATGCTGTGCTTTTGATGACAATGAGAGAAAAGTGTGGGTTTTGGGGTAAATTGCCCAAAGAGCCTAGTTAAGAAAATATTCTTTAAATGGTTAGGCATATGGCTCGTTTCCATTCCATCAACAAACAAGGAAACCAAGCTGCAAGAGGAGGCACAAGTTGTTTCATTTGAGGTTTGAAAGAAAGAAAGAAAGAGATGACGATGCGAATAATGCTGGTGAGTCAAACGGCCCAGATGGCATGGAGCACACGTTCTGTCCTGGAGAACGAGAGGAGCAATGGGAAGGATGGCACGTCAACCACGGATTTGTTAATTAATTTTACAGAAAGACAGCTCTGTTTCCTCACTCTCATCAACAATGGCATTTCCTCATTCTGCTCTATACTGACTGATATGGGGAATTTTTCCAAAAAACCAAGCTTGGATACTTCCGGACTGTTCATTCAAGCTATTCATATTTTGTTTCAATTGATTTGAACCACAGCTCCATGTTTATCAATGGATCTCTAGCCTCCTTGTGAAAGAGAACCACTCCCTTCACCCCAGGGTATGTTGTTCATAGTAAAATCTGTAATCTGGGAAGAGGAGGTGGGTCTGGGCCACTGTGACTGGCTGAAATCCTATTCCCACCAGAAACCAAGAACAACACATGGGGGAGATGGAGAACGATGAGCAGCTGGAACATCTACTAGGAAAATCTTTAGAATCCTAGGACATCTCAATATTCAAGTTGTGAACCCTACTTTATGGTAAAGTAGATTCACACAATCAAAAAGAGATTGTCTGATCTGTTAGTTTTCAAAGTATTTCTTAGCAGGTCCTGTTCTCAAAATCTTAGGCAGGTCGCTAACACTGAATAAACAGTAAAGATAAAGGAGGAGCTGCTCTAGTGAGAGCAGGGGTTGGGTAGAGGCTCGTTCTAGATGGTTCTAGATGGTTCTGAGACAGTTCTACCTCAAAATACCAACCCTGAAGAGCAAGGAGACTGCTAAATGCTATTTTGCTGTTTGGTGATCTAGTTCATTGGAAGTAAAAGGGCTGCTAGAACCCAATTCTTTTTAAAAATACATTGGAGCGACATTGTTTCTAGTACACATTGTGTCAACAAGAGCTATTCAGTTAAGTATGGGGTAAACTGATTAAGAAGCTGAGAGATCTACATTTCAGTCTAGAAAACTTTCCATTAAGTGGTCAAATTAATACACCAGATGTCAAAGGATTCACCTTTACTTATCTAGACAAGTTATTTTCATGAGGGGAAACTTCATTTAATGGATATTAAGTGGATAACAGACGGTTTGGGACATATGCTGATGACAATACAAATAATTTACTCTTGTTTCTTATATTAGTATGCACACCTTTCAAGGCCTGGGAGCCCCAAACACAATACACGTTATTTAACCTGTCTCCTCCCCACGAGCAACATCACGTGCCTCTCCTGGTCATACCTCAGAATCTTCTCATAACCAAAGCTCTGTGCCCATGCCAATACATTTCCTATTAGCGTCTCTCAGGGTAACGCTGTCTGTCTGAGCGAATCAAAGGAAAGGCTCTTCTCTTCACAGCGCCGTAGGTAAGTATGTGGGTCATGTTTGGTCAGGGGACCCCGAGTTGTCAGAAGCAGGGTGATCTTGCGGCAGTATAAAAATACTATTGTATCTGTGGAAACGAGCAGTTTCTGGGCCCTGTTCTTACCTCTCCCCTCCACTGCTCTTCCCCATCACAGCCCTCCATGCGACTGTAAAGGAGTAGCAGCGGGAGATATTTCTGGTGACGGAATAGTCCAATACAGAAATCTACACACATGATGACGTGGCACAGAACTATGCACACATGGCAGCAATGCAAGTGTCCTGGGGGCATCTTGCAATGTAGTTATGTATCGTGGAACCATTGAGGGAAACTGATCTGAGGGGTGAGAGACCTCTCTGTATGATTTTTGTAACTTCCTGTTACTCTTTGCCAAAAAAAAAAGAGCCCTGGAATCTGTCTCCCAGTTGGGACTTGCCCCGTCTCCCCACCTTTCTCCGGGTACCCCACCTCCACACCACAGGTGGGTGGCAGCAGTCCGCCAAGCTCTGGGAGAACTAGACTTGAGAACAGCCCCAGAGTCTGGAGAAGCTGAAGGGCACTCCTTCTTTCTCTCCCTCTCTCTCCTCTGGGTCAGTGGGTCCAGGTTCTCCGAGCACAGCAACCATATGACCAGGACGCCCATAACTGTAATGCTGTTTTGCATTCAAGTGTGTGTGTGACACACCTCTTGAGACGGATTTTTTTTTTAACATAGATTACCTTATAGGAGCAGCAGTATTTCGACTTTTAAAGCACATGGCTTTCTAGGTACTTTTCAGTGTCACACACCAACCCCTGTTATGATAACAGAGCTAATCAGAGGGTGCTCCATGGGTTCATGGTGGGGCTGTGGGCAGGACTCTGGAACTCTGCCTCCGTCTGTTTGATTGGAGGTGTAGGAAATCTAGGTACTTTTTTCCCCCAGCATTCAAGTCCTATGTAAAATGAGTAATATCATAGGACAATGGGAAAACCCAACAAAAAATTTTCAAGTATTTTCCTAAATATTACTGCTTTGAAAACCATTGGCTTACAGTGGTCACATGTGTTATAAGATTTATGCCTGTGGCCCAAAATGCAGACATAGAGCTTTTCACTCTGAGATATGCAAATTGTAAATCTGAAACAATGAAGCAGAATTAAAACATCTTCAATAGTGCAAGGAAGATGCTGCATTTCTGACATGTTGGCATAGCCACTGTTACTTCTGATTGTATCATCATTGTAATGATTGTCAGAGCTGCTATTTAAAAATGTTCAGTGGTTAAAAAAATTTTTCGGAAAACAATATTTTAGAGTTCTCAAACCTCGACTGCAAATGAAGCTCATTTAAAATTTTCCTATGAATTTGATTAAATTGTTATTAAAGAATTGAAAGTAAAAGGAAATAACTAATCCTAGTCTTTGAAGTCCATTTGAAATTTAATTGACCATTAGGCCACCGACTATCTTGGCACACAACCATTTAATAATGAGAAATTCAACCTTGCATCAGGAATGAGAGCAGCATAATTCATCAAAAGCTACACACCATTTACATTGCTTTCCACGGAGATTTCTTGGGGAAAGTGCAGAACACACAGTTTTAAGTAATTTATGAGCTTTTCAGTAGTGTTATAGCAATTGAGTTCTGGCAATAATGAAAATGTTCCTTGACAAGTATGCTTCAATTTTATTCGACTCAGGCCATGATAGTATCTCCTCTCCTGCCTCAGAAGTTCAGGCTGCCATTAATAAAGTCATGGGGGCAAAATTTTTGAAAAAATTTAGTAATACTGACAAACATAAACATCTTAAGTGTTTAAACCAGGATAAGACAATAATATTGCCTTATATCCAAACAAAATTAATTTGTAAAATTGCATTGCTATTTTGACAAATCTCATTTGATCTATATGGACCCAATTATTAAAATATCAATTTAATAATTAGTTTTCAGACTCGAAAAAGCATTACTCTCACATTAACCCTATGATATGCTTATGACAAAGAAACAGACCAATACCATTTTTTCAAATTGTGATGTGAAAATGGACATACCCCTGATCACTGGTGGGCTCTCCATGGTGAGGACACTAAATTAATCCCCAGCAGCCTCTCTCTTTTGAGAGGTCTAGCTAGCTGTGGCAAAAGAGGGATTCTGCAGGCTGGATGCAGACTTTTCCTGGGAGGAGCTCCACAGCCTTCAAGTTTACCATTTAGTCTCTCTGGACTACAGGTTCCAGGCCGTGATTCTAAAATGTCCCACAGAATGCTGATTTTCAAGCTCTGTGCATATGAGGACCACTTTTATAACATCAAAAACTATAGGACCCCCCTACAATAATAGGTTAAGCTTCATTCTCCACTGTTGCAAATGCATATCAGGACTTCTTTTAAGTTGATGAGTGAGGTAGTACTCACAATAACGTCTCAAAATTCTAAAATTACTAGCATATATGTGTGTGAGAAGTGGGATTTATTCAGTCTACAAAATCCTAAGAGCTATGACTTACCGAGCCCGTGCGTGGTATGCATTGTGCTAATTATCCACTTGACATCAAAAGTGTACATTATTGGTATATTTATTTTACAGATGAAGGAACTGAGGCCTTTGGAGATTAATTAACTTGCTCAAGGTCACAGAACTAGAAAGATGTGGACAGATTGAACCTTGCAAATTACCCCACACTCCTAAACTCCCACGTTCCCAGACCACATGTTGGGTACTGCCTATTCTAAGCTTCATTCCATTATAGTGCTTGACTCTAGGTAAATTCTTCCTCACCAATCACCACAACATCAGATGAAAAGACCATCCCCTGTTTTATTTATTCCACAAGCATTTATTTACTCAGGTGCAATGGTAGATTCTAGATGGATGCATGACATAAGTAATTTGTTAGCTGTGTAGGTGACTCTGTCATGGGCTAATAATGTATTTCTACTTTGATTCCACATGACTTATAGAATGCCCTAGATTAGAACTGTAGGAGGCAATGCATTTTTGGAGAAGCTGGCTTCAGATGAATAAATAAAATGATGACCTGAAACTTCTTTTCATGGACACTACTGTATTTTTTATCAAATGGTGTGAATGCCTAAATTTAAGGAGCTTTCCAAGGAAAGCAATGGCTGAGTTTCTCCACATGCACTAACATTCAACAAGAAATTTCCTGTGTGGATTTTGACATATGGCCGTATTGTCCACCAGCACGTCTGTGAAGGGACTCACTGTTACATAATTTAGCATCTCTGATATGATTTTAAATGTCTGTGAGAAAAGCCTTATTTTCTACTATAAACATCAGACAGATAGAAGAAGATGCTGCTTCTAAACTTACACCAAACAGAAACCAACTTACCTCTGATAATGTTTGTGTCATAAATCTCTCCCTTCCATTCAAATCAAACACCTGAAGCAGCTTTGTGGTTGATTAATCCTACCTGCGATTCAAGCAGACTCTTTTAACTGTAGGACTCAAGTGTTGGGGGGAACAACTACAAATACAAGTGTATCAAATACACATGTCTGATCTCATTGTTATTTCAGGTTGACATTTTGTCTAATCCATCGATGCCTTTCTAGTGTTGCACTCTATACCTATGCATTAATATGGTTTTTTAGACTGAAAAGGACATTCATGCACACATTATCATCACTAGGAATAGTGTTAAATCATTTCAAGTTGGAATATTTTAATATATTTACATAAATCCTATTATAAAAGATATTTGCATATGGAATGTTGTTTAAAAGAAATTGTCATTCCTAATTATTTTTTAACTACATCCTTTATTTATTAAATTGAATATTTACTTCAAATAGTCCAAAAGAGACAAAATTCCCCTACAGCAATCCACTTATTCTGGAAATATTTTTATGTGATATAATTTTGCAGGTGTCAAATGTTCTCCTTTTTCCAGGTTTTATTTCCTATTTGAAATCTGACCAACAAGTTTTACTGTCACTTCATATAATTTACCAAGGTGCAGAAATCTTCTTAACAATGTTTTTAATAAACAGGAATACTGTCTCAATGATACTTAGATTGAAAAATAAATAAACCTTTCAAGAAAGTGTCTTGAGGTGCATGAATATTGATGCATACTTAGTACCAAAAGAATGACCTCCTATATTGACCTCACTAATTGAAATTACAACAAAACTCTATGCATTGTTTATACTCACAAAAAAGAGTAATATGCACTTTTTAAACTTTTCAATAGCCCCACATTTTTCCCACAAATTTTATTAATAAAATCTATCTACTCTTTTACTTTTGATCAAAATAATGTATTGCAGCTTGACCTCTCAACATGTGTTTTCTATTAATTTTTTTACTGAAGTATTTAGTTGCTATACCTAATTTGTGGCCCCTCACACCATTTTGAACAAAAACAGAAACCAGTAATTCTTTTCAAGGGGCATGTCTTCCAAAATATTTGACAGATTCTAAAATATGTTTGGAAGGAGTTGTTGCATGCACTGATGAATGAAACAGTATTGAAGACCTACTAGGTTCCAGACGATTAGCGCATCAGTGAACACAACAGATGTGGAGTTTATATTCTAACAGTGGGAAATGCACTACAAGCAGTAGGAATAATAAATACACATATTATATTGCAGGTTACAAAGTGACCTATGTTATGAAAAATAGAGTAAAAGAGGATAAAGAGAATGAATTAAGGAGACGTGAGCAAAGTCTTGAAGGAGACAAGAGATGAGAGCATGTCCAAGGCAAGATCCTCCAGGCAGAGCTGTGGCCCCAAGGTCAAGAGTGCCTGGGGTGTAAAAACACCAAGTTTGCTGAAACAGTGAGAGGAGAGAAGGCAGAGAAGTAGGAGAGAGGGGGAAAGAGGCAACATGGCTCCAGGTGCTGTAGGTCCTTGCAGGCCATTGAAAAGCGCGTGGCTTTTTCCCCAGAGTGAAATAGGGAGCCAAGTGATCATCTGAGAGAAAGCATTCTATGTAGAGGGAACGAAAAAGCACAAGCTTGCCTGTAGTGGGTTGAATTGTGTCCCCCAAAAGACACATTGAAACCCTAATCCCCAGGACCTAAGATTGTGACCTCATTTGAAAATAGGATCTTTGCAGATGTGATCAGGTTTAGAAGAAGTCATTACGGTAAACCCTAATCCAAGATGACCAGTGCCCTTACAATAAGCGACAGAGGCACGCAGGAAGAACACCATGTGAAGAGAGAGGCAGAGACTGCAGTGCTGCATCTTCACACAAAGGACTGAAGGCCACCACCCGAAGCTGGAAGACGCAGGAAGGATCTTCCCCTAGAGCCGTCAGAGGGAGCATGGCCCCACCAACACCTTGATCTCAGACTTCTGGCCTCTAGAACTGTGAAAGAAGACATTTCTTTTGTTTTAAGCCCCCCAGTTTGTGGTATATTGTCATGGCAGCCCTGGGAAATTCATACATCAGCTGAGAGTGAGGATGGGGGTTTGAGGAGAGAGGTGGAGGGGCGGGGAGAGTGGAAGGAGCACCGGGTCATGGAGATGTTAAAGGGCTGCTCAGTGGTCCTGGGCTCACTCGATGTTTGTGTTTGTGAATTGCACGGAAGACCAGTCAGCATGGTGTGTGTTTTCTCTTGCTGCGCTCAGCTGTCTGGTGCAGCTGCCTAATGGTGGAGAATTGCATGTAGGTACAAGTGGGTGTGTTACAGGCAAGTGAGGGGTAGGGCAGCAGAGGATATTTGCAAGGGAGCAATATTAATAAGTTGACCTTGGAATTAAAGTTGGGGATGGAGGGAAGCGAGGGCTTGAGGGATGGCTGAGAAACCATGCAAAAGTGGGCAAAGCAATGGATTCTGGGTCCCAGTAAAGTTGGATTTCATTTTCCAGTTCCTGGCACAGTACCTCACATATAATTTCTGTCCGATAAATCGGCTAATTGAAATAATACAGCCCCAAAGCAGTGTTGTTTACAAATTAGGGCTCTGGGTTTACACATTGTAGAAAAATGTAATTTTCTAGAACAGGAAGGAACTTTAGCAAGCATCAGGCCAGACCTACCCACATGTTTTTAGACGAGGAAATACTTGGCAAATGCGCTGCCCATAATTACATAGCTGTTAAATCGTAGAAGCAGAGGCAGAGTTCAGTGGTTGGTTGCTGTCTAGTGCTGCTGCCATATCTAAAATTGACTTGACTTACATGTCCATCAACTCACGCGTATTGGAAACAACTTTGAAATGCAGTTCTTTTAATGTGTCTATTAATGGTTATTTAGAACAGTTTGCTTCACAGAATACACTTTAAGAATCAAATAACATTGGGCTGGCCCCGTGGCTTAGCGGTTAAGTGTGCGTACTCCCCTGCTGGCGGCCCGGGTTCGGATCCCGGGCGCGCACCGACGCACCGCTTCTCCAGCCATGCTGAGGCCACGTCCCACATACAGCAACTAGAAGGAAGTGCAGCTATCACATACAACTGTCTACTGGGGCTTTGGGGAAAAAATAAACAAAATTATAAAAAAAAAAACCAAAAACAGAAATTAAAAAAAAGAATCAAATAATATTAGAATAAAAATTAATTGTATTATTATATCTGTGTTCTGTATTAACCTATTTGCTTTTCCCACTAAATTATACCATAAAAAGAAAAAAAACTACAATTATGTTTGTACCTTTTAGTAATGTAAGCAAACGCAGAGTTACGAGGCGATGGCTGAGCAGAGGATGGGTATGGTGAAAAGGAATTGTATTCCCATGTAGTCATTTGCATTAAAGTGTATACCAGATGCTTGGTGATAAGTTTATGGACAATGCATTCCTTTGCATGCCCTTGGTTGTCACACACTAAAGAAAAATATCAATCATACGTGGGAAAATCTGCACTATTGGCCACAGTGAATGCACAATTTTGTGTTTCAGTAAACTGCTTTGGAGTGGGATGGAATTTCCAACACGGCTGAGTGTGTCCGTTAGTGGCCTTCAGCACACTATTCTTTTGAGCAACTTACCTGTTTTGAAAATGTTAATATAACCTCAGTACTTTAATTTCCCTCCATTCTGCATCTCACAGCTATAGACACCAAGGAAGAAAGACTACAGAGGAGATGGAACCTCATTTCTGTTCCACTGAAGATGGCAGCAAAGTGGGTGCTACAATGTAAAAGTACTTCCATCCTTTCTGAAGTTGAATGGAGAGCCTTTTGAGGTCTGCTCTCCCATAGATTGCGCCGGTGGTGCCTCTGCTTATGCCTAACTCTCCAGTTCATTGATCTTGACTCCTAACAGTGGATAAATGTTACGGCCCCAACACTTCTCTTTCCAGTGGAGGACATTCCCTCACCACCCCACATGACTCTGGCTAGATGGTTAACTCTGGGACTGTCTGTCTCCAGCCACAGAACACGCACAAGACTGAGTCTGGCAGTCCTGGTATCCCATGTACCCTATGCAGGGATGCATTCAAGGAGTAGAGACAACTCCCAGGCAGGACCAGTCAGAGTCCTCTATGATAACTGGTATGTAGAAAGAGGCTCTTTCTGCCTCCAGATCACTAGCTGTAAAGATAGAGGGAAAGGTTGCCAACAGCCATCTTTCCCACCTCATGGAGAGAGTCTGTTTGCAGCAGGAGACAATAGAGCCAACAAGAAAAAGGAAACAAAGCTAAGTTGAGAAGTTGGGGGTGGGGGGATTGAGAAAGACTGAGAGAGAAATCAGATTATATGACACCATTGAAACTCCAGATCAGTCCATTCAATGGCCGAACCTAGTGCTCTAGGTCAGTAAGCCTTCTTTCCTTGTTAAGCTAGTGCAACCAGTGGGCACCACTGACTTCAAACACCTTCTCCATCTTCTCCCCTCTCTGCCTCCTGAAGACACCTGAACAGGTTCCATAACTTTCTCATCACTCTTGGTTAGTGGAACACTCATATTCTTAGACATTAAAAATCCCACTGCAATCTAAATAAAAATCTCACTCTTTCTTCCCATGCAAACCTCTCTGCTTCCTAGCTCAGGGATTCCCTGAAACGCAGGGACCAGCAATGAAAAAGGAAAGCTGGCATTTGTCTTTCCACTCCTCGTGTTCAGCTTTCCCCTTGTTACACTGGCTTCTCCAGAAGAGAAGGGAGAAATCTGTTCAAGTAGAACAGATTTCATAATCTGGCTTTTTATTCCTTCTGATTGCAAATGTCTAGACACTGGGTGTTCCTCCCTATATTCTGGATTCAGGAGCCCCACCCTCAGCCGACGACTGTTCCCTGACCCTTCCATCTTCCTGCAGCCTTCCTGGGAGAAGTTTTTGAGCTGGGCTCCATCCAGCTCAGCAACTTTTCCCCATATCCACCTGACCAATGGGAAAATCTCGGTACCCTCGCCCCCTCCCCTCAATTTGGGAAGAGCACATTTCTCCCGCTGCTGTTGTGTCTTTCGGTCCTGTCACTGTGGGCTGCTCCAGCCTTCCTGCCTTCCTGCCTTCCTGCTTCTCGAGGTAAGAGTGGTCAACAGCCTCTCTGCTCAAATATGCCCACCAATTCCAAGGGATGCCATTGAGCCCCAGGAGCTCCTGGATGCACACTTCTTGATCCAACGCAAGTCTTGTGAGATTTTACAGGAAATCTCCTCCTCTTCAAAGTACATCCTTGCTGCTCAAAGATTCTCATGGACATCTGTCAACTGACTTGGGAGCACAAATGCCAAAAAATCCAAACTAGATCAACAACTCCCTTCAAGGAAAGTGAGCTCAATAATCAGTCTCCTTGAATTTGTCCTCTTCTTCCACATTGGCTGGTGGTGGGTAATGGGCGAAGGGTCTCAGAAAGGACATTGTGCAAGCCCTGCGGTTTTTCCCATTAGTGATGAGGGCAATCCTGCCCACTGTCCTGAATCTCTGAGGCACTAGGGAAGTTCAATTTAATATCCCCTTACAATGATTTCAGCTTAAGTTGTGTCAGTTGCAAGCAAAGAGTCCTGATATGCATACCTCCTGTTTCTCATTCATTCCCAAGGCCTGTTTATAGAAACTTGCTTCTCCCCTGGAAGGCCCCTGTAAATGCCAGGTTTATTACTGCTGTGTTTCAATTCTCTACCATCCATTGGCATCTCCTAGGAATTCCCCTCTGCTTACATAGAGGTCCAGAATATTCTCTATCCCACTCCTTGGCAACAAATGCTTGATGAATGCATCAGTAGACAAGTCAGCACAAGAATTGATGCATTGCCATCATCCTGATGTACTCAGGCCAGCAATTTTCCATGTGAAAGTCCATGAATAATGTTCACAATCACCAACGGTCAAACCATTTTCCACACCCACACAGAAAATTGTGCATCTGTCTCTATAAAGACATATGCAGTATAGAGAGGCAAACTCTATCAAATGATCAAAAAGACAATGAGGACTCTCAATGAAAGGGCAATGAGTTTCTACCAGCTTGGAAACAATGAGAAGAAAATAGGAGCATTCTTTGGGACAAGCCCATAGAACACAGATACCGTAGTACACTAAACAAACGTAGCCCTCAGTGAGTTTTTATAAAGCCAATGCATTTGTAACAGCTACCAGGTCAATAAATTGAACTGTGCCAGCCTCCCCAGAAGGCCCAGGTGGGTCCTTATCCCACTCACAGGCTCCTGACCCCTCCCAAGTCACCACTATCCTGACTTGTACACTAACAGCTTCCTTGCATTTTTTTATTGTTGCACTTAAACTTGATATTTTTTAAATCCACACATTCTTCCCAACCCCAATCCCATTTTTTTCTTACAGTTCATCTGTTGAAGAAGGAGGGCCACTTGTCCTGTAGTGTTTCCCACAAACTAGATCTTGCTGATTGCTGACTGCATACAGCTGTTATCCCGTGTCCTCTGTAGGCAGCTGGATTCAAAGGTTTGGTGAGATTCAGGTCTGCTTCCTTTGGCAAGACCACGGGTGGCACTGTGCTTTATCATCAGGAGGCAACTCTCGCCTGGTTTTTGCGCCATTTTAACAGTAACAGCCATTGGCGCTCAATGCCTCAATCTATAGATTCTTTGGGGATTAGCAAATAATTATATTCTATTCCGTAATTTTGTTTTCATTTATTAGCTGGAATAAATTTATAAGAAGACCTTTCCCCTCATCTAATCTTTAGTTATCCTGTAGTATAGTTGATGTAGGATAAGCATAACAAAGTGTTTTATTCTTTTCTTTTATTTACTGAGGTTTCAAGATAATGGATTCATTACTCATCCTCATTAGAAAGTAACCAATTCAACTTTTTAAAATATCATTATAGTCACAAGGATTTAAGCCCATGCGATATATGTCAATCTTTGCCATTTCTGCCCTTATTGAAACTCAAATTGCACACTTTTGGTCAGTGAGAAATTCATCAAGTTGGCTCCTTAGTCCTTTTGAAATGAACATAGTATTCTTTTATTGCTTCTTCGTTATCTGGCATTACAAAATGTTTTAGGCTAGTTGTATTAATTTTCTAGGGCTTCCATAGCAAAGTACTATTATAAACTAATGGTTTAATGCAACAGAAATTTATATTCTCTCAGTTCTAGAGACAAGAGGTCTGAAATCACGGTGTTGGCAGGGCCATGCTCTCTCTGAAGGCTCTAGGGGAGAGTCTGTTCCACGCCTTTCTCTCTCAGCTTCTGGTGTTGCTGGTAATCCTTGGTGTTCTTTGGCTTGTAGACACATCACTCTAATCTCTGCCTCCATCATCTTGTGGTTTCTTTCTATGTGTCTTCACATGGTCTTCCCTCTGCATGTGTCTGTCTCTGTGTTTCTTCTCCTCTTCTTATAGGGACACAAGTCATATCAGATTAGCCCACCTAATATACCACCACCTGGGTGTCGTATAAAAGGGAGATACATGTATCCATTTGCTTTCATGCTCTATTATTTGAGAGTTGCCCCATGGTACCCTAACTCCCCTGTACTTCCAGGTAGCATACGCATGAGCACTGAGAAAGCATTTCCTTTCCTCTTGAGTATCAGAAAAGTCCAGGGAAAGAGTGTGAGATGAGTGGCATGTGTTCAAGTTGAGGTGCTGTCAGCATGAGGCAAGCTGCAGCCTCACTGAACTGCCAGCCATGGCTGTGGCTGGAATCCAAGGTGACGGGGAGAGGTTGGGAGGCATTGCACAAGCACATCCAAAACAGGGGCCTCAGATGGGCCTGATATCTACCCAGGAGTAGGTGGTGTGGAGATGGTAGGGCAGCTCTGCCATCTTCAACACAAATCTTCCCCTTCTGAAGTCCAAAGGGGATTCAGACGGTGAGAAATCTGGGGAGTGCCTGCCCAGTCCCTGGAAGGGCACGTCCTAGAGTGGCACCCATCACAACCCATCAGTTAGAACTTAGTGACTCATACCGGCCTCCAGGGGAGGCTGAAAAGTAGCTTAGCACGCCCAGGCAGGTGTTCTTGCACCTTCCCCAGGTCACCTGGAAAGGAGGAAGAATGAGAGAGTGGGTATTCATGGACGTGGGCGTCAGGGCCTACGGCAGAAGCAAGGCTGGGAGGGAATAAGGGCAGCAAATAGGAGCAACCTAGCACCCAGCAGAAGAGCACCCTGTGTGCTTGAGAAGGGCAGCAGTGACTGGGGGACCCAAGGGAGGGCCAAGATTTGAATCCTGGTGAGATTCGTTTCTTCTCATTAGGTGATGTGGCTCCAATACAAGGAGCTTATATTCTCTCTGTTCATACTCAGCTCAACTTTTGCCAGCTGACACCCCTCCTCTCTTAGTCAATACTCCTTCTGGGCTAAACCATCATCTCATAGTAACTTTTTCCCATTCTATCAAATGGCCTGAGGCAAAATATAAAACAACTCTTCCAAAGAGTTAAAAAGAACAATAGCTTAAAAACATTTATACCTGGGCCAAGTTTTCAAACAGATTTGCTGCCAGGTACTGCCAAGAACCCTCTTCACCTCTTCACACTGGAAGCACAACACCACGCCCAGCTGTGAGCCAGGGCCCATGCAGTGATGTGTCGAGGGGCTGTTAAGTCCACAGTTAGACTCAAGACACAGGACAGGCTTCCAGGGGAGTGCCTTTCACCACGGGCTGATGGGAAGCATCCAAACCACCATCTGTGGATGGAGGTTCTGGAGGCAGGTTAATCCTGGGGCCCCCTGGGATTCTGGCTGTCACTCTGCTAGTCAAGAGTGTAGGTCACACCCTGAAACTCGGAGCACTCCAGAACCAAACTCAGTTCCTTCAAGAATTTTGGGCTAAAAGTGGCCTCAGGCTGGCCAGTACTTGCTGCTGCCATCTCCTCTCCTATCTTCCTCACCCAGAGCTTTTCCACTTGGAAGGATGGGAGAGGCACAACCCCAGGACACTAACCTGGGTTCCTGGTACATAATAAAAACTTAATAAATGTCGCCATTACTATTACGTCTGTTTCCTATCCAATTTTATTATAAGATTCCAGAGGGCAGAACCCAGGTGACATGCCTCGTTGTCCCTCCCCTCTCCCACATGTAGCACAGTGCATTGCACTCAGTAGGCTCGATACAGTACTTTTTGCTTAGCTAATGACAGGAATGTAGAAAAGCACATTATTGGCAATATTCCTAATCAGCGAGCTGCATGGGTCCAAACCTGCCCCTACGGCTGCATGCACCACACTGCTTCAGGAGGATGTCCCGAGTGTGGCCTGCAGAGCTCCACCTCCCGGCCCTGAATCTGTGCTCTGCTATTTATTTATTAGCCAGGTGATTTTAGGTTAAATACCTCTCTGTGCCTTAGTTGTATCATCTATAAAATGGGAATAATGACACATGGGAAGTATTTAGAACTATCCTTGGTATTCCTTCTATTTCCCTTACTCAGTTTTGTGCCCTTGAGGGAAGGGGATGTGACTCACTTGTCTTTGGGTCCTCCGTAGCTGGGGTCCCTATATGCAGGAGAATTTTAACAAACGCTCAGCAAACCCTGAATAGCCAAAGCAATCTTGAAAAAGAAGAACAAAGCTGGAGGTATCGTGCTCTGTGATTTCAAACTATATTACAAAGCTATAGTGATCAAAACAGTAGGGTACTGGTCTAAAAACAGACACATAGATCAACAGAATGGAATAAAGAGCCCAGAAATAAACCCACACATATATGGTCAATTAATTTATGATGTAGCCAAGAATATACAATGAAGAAAGCTCAGTCTCTTCCATAAATGGTGTTGGGAAAACTGGACAGCCATGTGCAGAAGAATGAACCTGGACCACTATCTTACACCTACACAAAAATTAACTCAAAATGGATTAAAAACTTGAATGTAAGACTTGAAACCATAAAACTCCTAGAAGAAAACATAGGCGGTAAGCTCCTTGACATTGGTTTTAGCGATGGTTTTTGGATTTGATGCTGAAAGCCAAGGCAGCAAAAGCAAAAATAAACAAGTAGGACTACATCAAACTAAAAAGCTTCTGCACAGCAAAGGAAATCATCAACAAAATGAAAAGGCAACCTATTTAATGGGAGAAAATATTTGCAAATCATGTATCTGATAAGGGGTTAATATCCAAAATATGTAAGGAACTCCTACAATTCAATAGCAAAAAACCACAACAATCCAATTAAAAAATGGGCAGAGGATCTGAACAGACATTTTTCCAAAGAAAACATACAGATGGCCAACAGGTACAAAGTTGCTCAACATCACTAATCATCAGGGAAATGCAAATCAAAAGCCACAATGAGATACCACCTCACGCCTATTAGAATGGCCATTATAAAAAGGACAAGAAATAACAAGTGTTGGCAGGATGTGGAGAAAAGGGAACCCTCATGTGCTGCTGGTGGGAATGTAAACTGGTGCAGCCACTGTGGGAGACACATGCTCGGTGAACTGAGCAGAGCTGCTGTCCACGTCAGCTATCAGCGATGATCCCCCCACATCTGCTAGAGCTGCAGTGTCTTGTGAGGTAGATATCACCATGCCATATTTAAACATCGGGAAAACATCTTTAAATCCAGAGAGATTTAAGATCTAAGATTTAAAATCTAAAAACATCTGTAAGCCCAGAGAGATTAAAAACTTACATAAAGTCACACAGTCAAGAAATGGTAGACATGGGATGTGGCACTTAGTCTTACTCCATCAGGCCCCTCGGCCTGCGGTGCAGAGACCACGCAGAGCCACTGGCCACACTACTTTGTGAGGGACGGGCTGGGTCGCCCTGGCAGGGCATGCTGACCTTTACAAAACAGTGGAGAGGAATTTCAAGAAAGTACGGCTCAAATCTTATTTCACCATGAAGCCTTTCTCCCCCAACATGAAACCGATTGTTTTCTCTGTCCTTTGAATATTCATAATTTATCTTTCACAACTCATGATTTTGCAATTGATTATTTCCTGTCTTACCTCAGGGCACGTCCATTTCTGACTCAACGGAGTGCACATCCTCCAAGAGCACATGAACGGATGAGCCTGTGCTTCTCCTGTCCCCACCTGGAGCTCCAGGTGGTCAGATGGTGTGCCTGCTGGAGGAGGGCACGCCGAGTGTGGGACGGTCAGACAGCATCGGTCAGCGAGGGCAGGCCTCCCACCTTTCTCTCGTGACAATCCCGACTTTACGCAGAAATGCTTCTGTCCAAAGAACAAAAACAAATTATTCTACTTGCTTTCTTCAGATCACAAAATACACTTTGTGATCAAGGAAGCAATCCCCCAGAGGGGAGGTCAAACCAGCCATGAGCTGATGCACTTGGGCTCGTTGGCAGTTCAGATAATGAGGAGCTGCAGGCAGCACAGGAGCCCCTCCCCTTGGGGGACAGTGGGTCAGGGCCGTCTCAGGACGCCTGAACTCTTATGATGAGGAGCCCCTGGCCATCACCGATGCCAACAAGGGAGGGGCCGGTGCTGGCCTACGCCTGCCCTTGGCGGTCCCCTGGGTCCTGAAAATCTGCTGAGAACCGTTAGGCGCTAAGCAGCCTCGGTCCTGCACTGCACTTATCAATATATTACCACCAGGAGGGCGCAGGCCTGTCTACCCACGGGGGCCTCTGAATGACCCTCTGAGTTCGATACAGGGCACTGGAGACAGGATTTCAAAGATGAAAACTTTCCCGTGTTCCATTCAACACGTATCTATTTAACACTAGGCAGCAAAACGCTCATGGATTGCACTCGCCTTCCCAAGATTTGACATTTCCACCACCCGCCGGCCAACCATCAGCTCCTGGGATGTCCATCGGCCCTGGAGATCGTGGCCTGACCTGCCCTCAGCACAGCAGACGGCGCACACGGGGGCAGCAGGGGGCAGGAGGGACTCTTCGTGTCTGTGCCAGCACCCTCCAGCACTTCCACACGAGCTCCACATAGGCTCTCTCGGGCCCAAACTGCAGGGAAGGGCTGGATAGTAAACATTCTAGGCTTGTGGACTATATCATTTTTGTCACAACCATCCACAGATGGGTGGGAGCCAGGATTCTAATTCAAGTTTATCTGGATCTAGAGCCCCTGAGCCCCCTATGGTTACCCCCAAAACAGTGATTGCTTACACTTATATGCCCATATATGCCAGACAATGTTTCAGCTCTCTTCAAAAACTGACGTACGTGACACCCACATATCAAGAATGTAACCTATTTTATCCTACCTGTGAGGTAAGAATTACCTTTATCTCCATTTTGAAATGAGGAAACTGAGGAACAGAGAGAGCTAGTAACTTGGTTGGGGTCACACAGCTGACTGTGGTGCTGGATTTGAATCCAGGCAGGCTGCCTGGAGAGTCTGGGCTTCTAACCCCTACGCTAAGATACAGGGAAGCAAACATCCATAACAAAGGATGTTGTATAATTTGATGCTAAATTGGGTGAGGAGGCCTCCAGGTGAGCTCAGGAGTCAGAGGAAGCCCGTGGCACAGTGCTGTGAACGCAGTCCTCCTGCGTGGCGGGCAGTGCGAGAGGAGCAGGGACTCCAGGCGGGCAGCAGCGTCTGGAGGGCAGCAGGGGACAGCCCGGCTCCACCGGAGGGTGCCACTCGCTCCTCGTCCAGACACTGTCTGTCCATCCATGACCAAAATTTATGGAGCCCTCCCAACGTGACTTACCCCATTCAGCACTTTCATTTCCCTAAAAGACAGATTAATCTGCTCTGCTACATAGGTAATCAGAGAATATGAAAACTAAACGCGGCTTTAAAACCATCTAGAGAGTTCCAACCACCCTCCGGAAGGGAAGCCGGGCTCAGCTCGCCGGCGTTGAAACCTGGCAGACGGCTCTGCGAGCGGCACTGCCGTTTTCTGGGGGGCTGACAGGCACGGCTTCTCCGCGTTCGGGAGGCAGACCACCCAATTCAAACAGGCCTAAACCAAAAGAGAGTTTATCGGCCACATATGGAAAGGCCCAGAGCCGCTCCCCCAAAGCCAAGTTGCCTGTCCTCATGAGGTGGGAGCGGGGGCTGGTGTCCTGAAAGCCACACACGTCCACTCCATCCAACTCCTGGGCCAGCGCCTCGTCCTTGACTCCTGTCTGTTTCCTCGCCGCCTTAGGGGTTTCAAGTCCTTCAAACCGAGCTGCCGTCTGGTTCCCGACCTAGCATTCTGTGCTTCGACTGTGCCCCGGCACCGTTGCCAGCACCACCAGCACTCAGTGGCGGCCTTCTTTACTCGGCCCAGAACTTGAGAGGGCCCCTCCCTATGGAGGCCGGGGTCCCTGGGGCTGAAAGGGTGCACCGTCCCCTTTAGAGTGTGCTCCAAAGACCCTGGACTTGCCCGCCAAGCTGGGGCGGGGGCGGGCGGCGCGGGCGTGTGCAGGGGGCTGCACCGCGCAGGACGGGGGTCTGCTGCGCACACAGGAGGCCCCCCGGCTGCAGGACGGGCCCGGGGCGAGAGGAGAAGGGAGCAGGCTGCAGGCCAGCCACCGGGACCGGGTTTCCCCCCAGCAGGGCCGGCACGGCCCTCTGAGGGGTCTGAGGCTTCTGCCCGTGAACCTGGACTTGCGGCCCCTTGTGACGGCGTGTTTGTTAAAAGCAGGAGGATAAAATAGACCGCACGAACAGGTTTTCCCTTGATTGATCCGCCTGGTGTATGAGGCTCCCCTTGTGCTCTTGCACTAGCGCAGGCAAACTGTGTTTGCTTGGGAAACGTGGAGAAAGACCAGGAGGTGCAGAGAGAGCAGATTTAAATGGAAAAGGCCCAGACTCGGATCTTGAGAGCGCGGAGATGATGGTAGAGAAGGAAGGGCGGGGGAACGGAGTGAAGAGGCGGCAACCGGTGGGTGAGGGGCTGGGGGTGATGGACAGTCGGGAGTCAGGGACCTGAGAGAGAAGCTTCGGGGCAGCGGGAGAGCACGGGGGGAGAAGAGAGGAGAGGCGGGGGCCCCACGTCACTGCCGGGCTAGCAGAGAGATGGCCTTTAACGTTCTTTCAGAAATGCGAGAAAATTTAACAATCACTTTTCAGCTCATTTGGTTAATACATTGTTTTCTTCGAAGGCTAGTCCGGTGTTTTTCAAGCTGTGGATTGCTACTTATTGATGTGTGTGGAAATAAAGTATTGTTTTGGATAAATAGAATACATTGGAAGAGAATAGACAATGGAGTGTAGTTAGAAGTTTTGCTTCAGGAAACATCTTTCTGCTGAGTGTGTATGTACGTGGGAACCGGGTCATGATGTAAAATGTTTTTCTTATCTTGGGTTGTGGTCAAAAAGTTTAGAAGTCCCTATAGTCTGTTATGTGACCTGGCCATATTTATTTGGGTACATGAGCATTAAGCGAAATAACATGCATAGAATTCTAGTATGATACCTGGCATATAGTTGGCATTAAAATTACTTCACACCATCCTATACCACGTGGAAAAGGTGTCTTAGAGGTTAATTGCTCAAGGACAAATAGCAGCAGAGATGAGCCTAGAATCCAGAGCTCTATTCTAAGTCCCAGGCCTCCACCAAAATTTCATACACCCTTATCAGAGATGCTCGACCAGCTGAGAGGAAGTTGTCAGTGCTTCCTGAGGGATTTTAAAGGTTTACCTCAATACATGGCACTCAGCAAAGAATAATTCTAAATTCTAAATAATTTTGTATAGGAATGTTCTTCACTTTTTTACTGAGGTATAAAGTACAAAAATATTAAGTGCACAGCTTGATGAACTTTTGCTTTGATATACTCCTGTGCAACCACCATCAGGATCAATCAGAAGCTCCCGGAGGACCTCTGATGCCCCCTCCCAGTGGAGACACCTCTGTCACCAAAGATCAGCCCTGCCCGTGTGCACCTTCACACATGGAGTCACACAGCGTGCACTCGTTCTCTCAACATCTTGTTTGTGAGATTCGTTCATAACAGCAGGGGTTAGTTCTTTTTCATTGCTGCCTAGTGTTCTATTGTATGAATATAACCAATTGTCCATTATAATTCTTATGGTTATTTAGTTCGTTTCTAGTCTATTAAAAGAACTGCCAGGAACATCCTTGTACATATCTTTCGGTAAAAACAAGTACCCACTTTGTTGGGTATTTAGCCACGCTTATAGGAGAATTTAAATAATGACAACTTTATGTACAAGAGAGTTCATCAAAATATTATTTACAATAGAAAAAAAAGAATCAGCAGAAATCAACAGGGAAAAGATAGATCATTAAATATGTGGTCTAGGGAACCAGTACTTATATACGGAAAAATGTCAATTTTTATTTTTAGTCACACCTTTTACCAAAATAAAAGCATCAAATAAATAAATAAAACCACAATAAATTATAAGATAACATAAGTAATACTTACATCTGAAGAAGAAAGAATTTCTAAATATGAAAATGAATTAAATAAACTAAATGGAAAATAAAGAAAATGTGTACATAGCAATTTTAAACTTCTGCAGATTAAGACATATAATTAACAAAATTACAACTTACATAATAACGCATAAAAATATTTATAGCAAATATATCACAAAGGGGTAATAACCTTACTATAACCAAAGTTCACATAAATTGGTGAGAAAAACATTACCAACTCAAGAAAAGAGTTAGCAAAGCTGTAGAAATGGATTTATAAAAAATAAAACACATGTGGCTGGTAAACATGAAAACATTTTAGCCTTACTAGTAATCAAAACAGAGCCGGTTAAAACTTGGGGACATCACTTTTCACATATCACGAGGTACAAACATTTAACAAACTTAATACTGAGAGTTGGAGAGAGTGAAAAGAGAGAGGAGTTCTCGTAAGCTGTCGGGACAACTTCTCTGGGAAGCAGTTCAGTAATATGCATACAAAATTTTAAAACATTCAGAACCTTTGATCTGGCATTTCTACATTCAGGAGTCTGTCCCTTGGGAATAATGCAACATAGAAATGAAAATGTATGTATAACATTCATTAAAAGATTATTTATCATTGCCAAAAATGAAGGGAAAAATGATACCAAACAATAAGAAAATATACAAAAAGGATGATGTGCCCATATGATGGAATATGATGCAGTCATGAAATGATGCTGTCATGCAAAGCAAGGGCAAATGCCCAGCAACCTCTGTCACACCTCTGGACCCACCAGAGCAGCACTCACTGGGCAGAACAGAGTCAGGACGACAGGTGCAGGACCCTACTGTCCATCACACTTCCGGGCAGTAGCAGCCATGCAGCCCATGCAGATGGTAGCTGTGGAACCTTGAAACAAGACCGGAGAAGCACCACGGTGGTGTCTCAGGACCTTGGATAATTCCAAGGTGGTGGTGGGGGGCTTGGAGTGGCATTAGAAAACTGTGGAAGATGGTGTGCAGCCTGCTCTCGAGACAGGGAAGCTTGTCATCGCTTCCCAGGCAGTGAAGGTTGCTGTGGGCTCCTCAAGTTGAGTTAGGTGTGTAGGGCTTGCGGGGAGCACAGGCTGGGGGAGAGAAAGAGCGGGAGAAAGATACAGTAGATATCAACGGATAAACGAAAGTCCCCTAAGAGACAAAAAAAATATAGTGGACCAAACAGGCAGGAGCTAGACATTCTTCTTTGGCAGGTGGGAGAATCTGAAGCCAAATTCCTGCTATCCTATCTTTAGCTTCATGTTGCGCTGAGCTAAGGAAATGTTATAGGTACCCAAGAAAGAGAGAGAATGGAAATGCTACCTAACTCACTGTGAAGTTAAAAGGAAGTGGAACAGTGGGAAACTAGGATGGGCGACTTTCTTTTGCTGATGCCCTTGGCTTTCATCAGATTGTTTGTATGACTTTATTACGTAACTGGAAGTTTTTTAAGGAGTTGAATGAGTGGCAAAAATCCAGCAGAATTTGTCGTAACTTTGCAGGTTCTCTCAACGATGTGCACGTAGGTAATAATAACATTTATAGAGTAATTTCGTGCACGTTATCCTGTTTGTTCATTGCATGAACCCTCCCATCATGATACTCATTGCCTGATGAGTAACTAAATGTCACCTGCCACAAGACCAGGGCCACCATCCTGCACAAATCCAGGGACCACTGCTTGTAGCGTACAATGGCCTGAAGTGGCATGTGGCCATACGTGGGAGTCCCGACCAACCAGAAGTAAATGGGAAAAGTGGAGCTCAAAACTAGGATCTTCATCAGCGCCTTCCAGGGTATCATGTTACTTAAATCTGTAAATAAGGGAAGGGAAATTTCTGCTCTGCCTTTTGGCTTCCCATATTACAAAATATAACTTATGTTGCAAATAAGCTTCTATTCATATATAACTCACTGAGGAAATTAGTCATCCTTTAAGAGCTCAATATCTTTAACCTTTTAAGTAACTTTGTTCAAATATATTTTATTTAGTGTTGCTATGTATTGGTGTGCTATACTACTAACATCAAATGTCGTTTAAAGAATATGTATCAAAATAGTTATAAGTTCCTTCCAAGTATGGCATAAACCATAAGAAAGGTTTCTAGTTTGAATTTAAAAAGTTGAAAGCCTCTGGTTTTCCATTTCTGGCAAACTTATAGATTTGATATCTTGAAAAACTTCTGCTATAACATAGCTATAAGTTATAAAATAAAAATCCACATCTTTTTAAGTTCATAATGATCTTGCAAGGAAGTAAGAGAAATCCTCAGGGGACAGCACAAAATGGAGCAGGAATCTAGCGGTGAGCCAGCGCCATGAATAATGGCTCCCGGGAGGCACCTGCCGAGCTTCTGAAACCTTGTGCTTTGGTTTTAAAACCCACAAAGAGGCAGAAGAAAATACCTAGGGCTCTTGGAAGGGGAGAGTCTGGTTGGACCTTCTCACACAACCACAGACTCCAGGAGCCATGCTCAGTGAGAGGAGGGACACGGAAAAGTGTCTGCCTGCCAGAGGGAGAGAAGGTAACTTACACATCTACACACAAAGATTGACAGTCCACAAACAGACAAATGATGATTTGGATACACACAGACACAAATCGGACGTTGGACTTCAACACAGAGGCCTTATCTCAAAGTTTGTTTTTAGGGGAACCCAAAGGAAAGGAATGACCAGGTTAGATTTATTCCAGAAATGCAAATTTGGTTTAACATTTGAAAATCAATCAATGTAATTTACCATACTAATAAATTAAACTAGAAAATACTCAGACCATCTCAATAGGTGCTGAAAAATATTTGATAAATATTCGCATCCCTTCAGCTTAAAACCATCAGCATATTGGAATAGAAGGGAACTTCTTTAAGCTGGAAAAATTGAATCCACCAAAATCTTAGAGCAAACATGGTACCAAATGGTAGAATTTAAAATGTTCCCTTTCAAAAATCATTAAAATGAGGGTGTCCTTACACTATGTACTAGACAGTTCAGTAGGATGAGAAAAATAATGGAATAAGAATTTGAAAGGAAGACACAAAAATCCCATTATTTATATGCTATCTACAAAGAACTACCTCCAAACATCTTTAAGTTATTCAAATTAATAACAGGGTTTAGCAAAATTGCTGGGTATAAGTTAGAAATCAATTTGATTTCAATACCCAAGCAGCAGAAAGAAAATAATTTTTTATATACAGGTGCTATTTACAATAGCAACAAAATATATAAGGTGCTAGGAGTAAGTCTACTGAAATATGTTTAAAATCTCTATAGCAAAAATTATAAAGATTTTTAAAAAGACATTTTAAAATCCTCTGAAAAGATTTTGAGATGTGCCATATTCATGGATAGAAGAACTCAGTATCTTAAAGATGTCCAGTCTTCCCAAACTTATCTAAATTTTAACAAGGTGGTTCATTAAACTTGTCAAGCTGATTCTAAAACATATAAGAAATAGAGTTACGAATATTCAAGATGCTCCTGAAGAGGAAGGTGAAGGAAATGTTTTACCAGACAGAGAGATTTGTTAACAAAATATAGTAATTAAATAGTCATAGGAATAAGCAGATAGAATGGTGGAAAAGAAGGCAGAGCTCAGAAGTTAACCTTCACAAGCATGGGGATTGGCTGTATTAGAGAGGCACTAATTCACACCCATGGGCAAAAGCCAAATATCCACACACGCTTGGGAAAGAATAATAAAAAATGAAATTGAACCCATGTCATATACCATACACAAACAGGTAAATTAATGCCAAAAAGAAAAAGGAAGGAAGGAAGGAAGGAACGAATGAACGAAAGAAAGAAGGGGGAAAGAAGGAAATAAATATAAGAATAAATGCTTGTAACTCTAGGGGCAGAAATTTTTTTTTAAACAAAACAAAAAGAGTGCAAAACCCAAAAAGGAAGTTTGATAAACTTGACTGCACTAAAATTTAGGATTGCTACTCATTCGGAACACAACATAAAGAAAATGAGGAGACAATAACAAATTGGGAAAATACATTTTTGCAAAGGACCAGTATGCAGAATATATAAACAAATCCTGCAAATCAGTGAGAAAAGACCAACAACCCAATGGTAAAATGGGCAAAACCTTGATATTCACTTCACAGAAGAAGAACTGCAAATGGCCAATACACCTATGAAATGATTTTCTACCTCATTAGCAACTGCAGGAAATAAAAATTAAAACCACGAGATACTAGTTTACACTGATACACACAGGAAACTTTAAAAAGTTGATGGTACTCTGCTGGTGGAATTTTCAATTTGTACGCTCACCTTGCAAAATCATATTGAAATATGTATTAAAATTGAAGATGGGCAGAATTGAGAACAGCAATTCCATTTATGTGTCCAAAACAGTGTGCATAAGAATATACATGTATGTACAAGTAATTGTTAAATAGTCCTTTAATTGTTAAAAATTACTTAATTTTTAAACACGTTTTTTAAAAAACAAGTAATGTTAAAATAAAAATAAAAAATAAAACAACTACAAATAAGCTCAATTTCCATTGGCAGAAGTGAAAAAATGTTGTATATTTATGACAGTTGAAATGAATGAACTGCAGCTACGTGGATCAAAATGGATGACTCTCAAAAACGTAATGTTGAGTAGAGACAGAAAGTAGGTTAGTGGTCGACAGGGGTTGGAGGAGGGGATCAGGAGTGACTGCTAACAGGTACGAGGTTTCTTTTTGGAATGATGAAAATGGTCCATCCAGACTTAGACAGTGGTGATGATTTCACAACTCTGTGAATGTAGTAAAAACCACTAAATTGTACATTTTTATCGTATGTGAATTATATCTCAACAAAAATATATAATGTTGAGTAGAAAAAAGCAAGTTGCAGAAGAATGTAAATAGTATGGTAATGTTTGTATACTGCTTGAATATAAGCGTAATACAGAAATGTGTTATCTAGGTTAACATACGCATGAGGTAAAATAAAGACAATAAAACAAAATTTAGGGTAGTGGTAAGCCCAGTCAATGGACTTCAAAACATCAGTGACATTCTGTTTTTTAAGCTTGGAACTGAGTATATTGATTTCAAATTATCATTTATAATTGACATAAATGTTAAATATCCTTTTGTATGTGTGTACTATGCTGCATAATGTAAAAAAAAAAAATTCTAAGGTAAACAAAACAAAATCCCATCAAAAATATGAGAGAAAAGTTGGAAGAGGAGAAACAATGTCTGCTTCTTAGAGTAAGTGTGAAAAATAAAAGAGATACTAAGTACCTGGTATATTACTCCACCAACACTGGACTCAAAACACTAAGACCAGGCTATTGACACAAGAGCGAGTGGTGGTGAAAAGAAGTGAATAGGTTTGCGAGTTATTTTAGTTGGAAAATTAACAGGACTTGGTAATGAACTGAGGTTGGGAGTGGGAGCCATAGCAAGAATGACTTGTAGGTTTCTGGCTTGCATAACTGGATGTATGGTGACCGACTCACCAAGATAAAGAACATCACAAAATAATGTTTAGTTGGTGCAGTTTAATTTTTAATAGTAAGAAATTAGCAACAACAAAAGTAGGCAAGTATAAGACAGTGGTTAAATGAATCATGGTACAATTGCATGGAGAATGGTATGCAGCCACAAAAAATCATGTTTTAAGAAATTGATGACATTTAAATATTTTAAAAGCAGATTAATACATGCATATGCAGTATGGTTTCCATTTTGCGCCATAATATAATGCATATAAAAAGATGGCCAGAAAGTCCTTCAAGTGCTAACAGTAGTGGTCTCTGGGTGGTATAATTATAACTAACTTTAATTAGTTATAATTAACTAATCATTGACAGTCTCTTCAAGTGTATGTTAAGACACTGAAGTTACACGGCGGGTTGCAAAGCCACACGTGGAACTGTGCGTGAGCTACGAGACAGCACGGGGAATGGACTCTGGAAAGGAACGGCCTGTTTGTTATGAAATAATGATGAGGTGGGGGTTAAAAGCCTTTGTGGGCAATTGGGTCCCAGCTTTCACTCAGACGCTTCTAATGCACAATCATCATGCCTCCTTTTCAAGTGCATCCCAGGGACCCAGGTGAGCGCTCAGCACAGCGGCAACTTCTTGCACAAAACCACCATGAGAAAGAAGGCTCGTCAGTTTATCAGAAACAGATTTTTAATCAGGTGGATTACAGGCACTACATAGTGTTTCCCTTCGCCTTAACTTTGGAATGTCAGGGTTTTGCACATTTATCCTTGCCCAGCCCTTTTTTCTTCGTCTTCTCTCTCCTTCTCTCCTTCCCTATCTTCTTTTTGAAATAAGAACATATCTTGGATGTAATAAATATTACGTTTTGGTTTGTCTGTTTATCACAGTTAGGATAACCATGGCATTACTTGAACCCTCTCTGTAGAGGTGAAGTGCTTTAATTGCTGCAGACTTTTTAGGTAAAATTCATACACTATAAAATAACTATGGTAAAATATACAATTGAGTGACATTTAGTACTTTCTCATGGTAGCTTTTTTTTCATTTTAGGACTTTATCTTTTTAGAGCAGTTTTAGGTTTACGACAAAATTGAGAGGCAAGTATAGAGACTTCCCCTGCCCCTACACGTGCACAGCCTCACCCATTATCAACATCACTCACCAGAGTGGTCCATTTGTTACCAAGGATGAACCTGCATTGACACATCATAATCACCCAAAGTCCATAGTTTACCTTAGGGTTCAGACTTGCTGTGGTACATTCTATGGGTTTGGACAAATGTATAATGGTATGTATCCACCATTATAGTATCATACAGAGTATTTTCACTGTCCTAAAAATTCTCTGTGCTCTGCCTGTTCATCTCTCCTCTGACCCCAGCAATCACTGATTTTTTTTTAATTATCCCCATAGTTTTGCCTTTTCCAGAATGTCATATAGTTAGAATCATACAGTATATAGCCTTTCAGATTGGCTTCTTTCACTGATTAATATGCATTTAAGGTTCTTTTATACTTTTCAAGGCTTGATAACTCATTATTTTTATGAGTGAATAATATTCCATTGTTTGGATGGACCACAGTTTGTTTATCCAGTCACTATTAAAGTGAATCTTGGTTGCCTCCAGTTTGGGCAATTATGAATAAAGCTGCTATAAACATCTGTGCCCACATTTTATATGGACATAAGTTTTCAATTCTTCTGGGAAAATACAAGGGGGCGTGATTCCTGGCTTGTATGGGAAGACTGAAGAGCTTTGCAAGAAACTACCAAACCGTCTTCTACCAGCAGCTTCACCATTCTGCATTCTCCTCAGCAATAAATGCAAGTTCCTACTGCTCCACATCTTCGTCAGCATCAGGTGGTGTTAGTGTCTGGATTTCCCTGATGACATATGATGTGGAGCATCTTTTCATATGTTTATTTGCCATCTGTATATTTTCTGTAGTGAGATGTCTGTTCAGATCTTTGGCTTATTTCTTAATCAGGTTGTTTGTTTTTTTATTGTTGAGTTTTAAGAGTTCTTAATAGATTTTGGATAACAGTCCTTTATCAGATGTACCTTTTGCAAATATTTTCTCCCAGTCTGTGGCTTGTCTTCTAATTCTCTTGACATTGTGTTTGGCACAGCATAAGTGTTTAATTTTCATGAAGTCCAGCTTACAATTCTTTCTTTCATGAATCATGCCTTTGGTGTTGTATCTAAAAAGGCATCACCATACCCAAGGTCATCTAGGTTTCTTCTATGTTGTCTTCTAGGAGTTTTATTGTTTCATGTTTTACATTTAAGTCTATGATCCATTTTGAGTTAATTTTTGTGAAGGGAGTAAGGTCTGTGTCTAGTTTCATTTTTTCGCATGTGGGTGTCCAGTTGTTCCAGCACCGTTTGGTGAAGAGACTCATGGTAGGTTTTTAATGCATTTATGTTTAACATGTATCACTGACTAAATAAAATTGCATTGAATTAATTAGGCCTCCAAACAACACTATGCAAATTAAAAAATTATTCTGCTTTACCAGAACAAAAATTGTTTTACATGTACAAAGGAAATCTCTGCTCAGATATAAACTTTCTAAATTAATATATGTATCCCTATGTAGTTAAATACAAGTCTGAGCAGCAAGAGCTTAGGTAATAAGGGGATAATTATTGCCATTGTAGTTCATCAGCTCTTGACAAGTGGACTTCGAATATGAAAAGCATATTCCATTGAAATAAGGGCTATCTACCCCCCAAACAAAAAGACACTGAGAGTCAGTCTGCTTCATCAGAGTAACCACGTATGGCTAGAATCTCCCTCTCCCAATTAACCTCACAGCTAACAAACAGATTTCTCTTCTCTAAAGATTATACACTTCATTTTGATAGTTTTCAGATATTAATAATTAAAAGAAACAAATCTAGATTATTGTAATAGCACATCAGAAATACACCAACATTTTATATATTTATCTACTTCCCTGAAAAATTACATTATTTTCCCCTTAGAAACCTTCAGCTTTCTTTGATTGGCTTTACTCATTTTTTCCCTCTAGCAATGGTTAGAAAATAAACCATTGCTTTTCTGGAACTAAATCTAGAAATATTTATTAAATATCTACTTATTTATACTGTATATCCACTTTATACATATTTTTTCCAGAATGCCCAATATGGTACAAGAAATAGTAATTTTTTAGTCGTAAATCTTGTCTGATTCCTCCCCCAGAGGCTCAGTTTCCTCTACCATCATGCAGTCTCTTCAACAAGAGACTCCAGAATTGATTCTTCTGGAAACCTTGAGGCTAGTTAATTTCCCTACAGCCCATAGAATGTGACTTGTGGTCACATTCAAAATGTAGGTCCCTTGGATCACGTCTTTTCCTGTCCATACTCTGGCCCCTCTCCCTGCGCCCAACATTCATGGCACCCTCTGGAATTCCCATATCTTGACCAAAGAAAAAAGCCTCTGTATATCCTCAGATATCAGCCCTTCACTCCTTGAACAGAAGATCCATAAGGTCCCCATGTTTGTGGCTGAAGAGGATATGACACAGAACACAAAATAATAATAGCAAATGTTTATTGACTGTATATAATGTGCCAGGTAGGATTCAAAAGGGTTAATATATTAATTTATTTGAGCTTTTTATAACCACAAAAAGTGTTTAATTAGAGGAAACAGTATACAAGTATAATCCAAAAATGCAGCAGAACAATCCTGACAAGAATGGATTGAGCATCTACTATGTGGCAGGGTTTTTAGGAAAGCGTGTCAAGAGTAAAGAGTGAATCGCCAAATGTCCGGGGCAGGTTTGAGGGGCCATCAGGGGAAGCTCTTTGAGGACATGCAGTGAAGAAAGTGCAGTCTGTAGGACTGGGGACAGGAGGAAGGGTCCGGCATTAGCTTCCATCTCGATTCCAAAATGATGTCAACATTTGGTCTCAGGCGTTTGGTGGCATCTAACATTCCTCTAATGGAGCAATCTCTGGAAATTCTTGACCTGAAGGCATTTGAAGGGAGTTGCTGACCGTAAACAAGTTGCTCCACTCCCAGTTGTTATATGAACATGTTCCAACAAGCCATCAGCTTGAGAGTTAAGGGAAGGGGGGATTTTGATCCATGTTCCAAAGATGCAAAAGCTGAAGAGATGGGACAAGATGATATTTACTTTGAGGGAAAGTTGGTAATGGGGTTCTACGCTTTACAACAAAACCATGAGATTGAGATGAATGACGCAGATCACTGTCCAGACACAACAGAGGCCACCAACAGCTCTGTGCTGAGGACCCCAGAGGTCCCAGGCACACATGGATCTCTGCCTCTCCCTGTCCCACACGAAGGACCCCCTGGCTGGAACCCCTCTGTTCACCAATGACAGCTATTCTTGCACCCCCCTCCCCCCTTGGATGCCAACACAAGCAACACAGAAAAGGGGTCTTGAGTGCCCCCACAACCGCCAGGTCTCACTTCCTGGCTACAGCTTAATTGGCATCTTCACAGACACTGTTAAAACTCAACCTGCCATGCATCAGATTTCTGCCCACAGCAGAAGCCTCCAGCCATCCGCCTGCTCGCACGGGGGTGTCCTAACTGGTCCTTGCCTTTCAACCAGCCTTATTTTCCTCCTTTATCTCCCAAACACTTCCAGTAGGTTCTTTCAAGTGCCCATTACATTGTAAATCTGTGTCTCCATCTTATAGGAGCCCTGTTTCCATCCTGAGGACACCAACTGCCCCGTGTCCCCTGAGGATGCTGCTTACTCTACACGCCAGCTTTCCTTGAAATGCTCTGTCCTTCTTGGTCCCCACTGCTCCCTCCAGTACAGAACTTTCAACCCCTAATGAAGTGTTTCCCTTGCTAAATTTCATCTTCAGGGACCCTGCCCCATCTTTCATGCCTTCTCTGGGCTGCATTCCAACCTCCCTATCTCCTCACATGAGGAAACTACTCGTGTCTAGATCAACAGCATCGTTCACTTCACTGCATTACTCAGCATCATTATCCACAGCCCATCCCTCTTGCAAAGCTGTCCTCTGTTCCCTCCTGTGATTCCTCACCTGCTAGTTTTCTCCTGCTTCACAGACCACGTCCTCCGATGTTCTCTCCAGGCGCCTCTTCCTGTCCCTGACTTTAAATGTTAGTGTGGCCTGGGTGCAATCCAGGGGGCTCTTCTTCATCCCATCTCTCTCACTGGGATTTTAGCTCACCGCATGGATTTAAATGCAGCCATGTGCCCCTAACTCCCAAACTGATGCCTCTAGTCCAAACCTCTCAGGTGTCTACCTGACATCTTCTCTTGGATTTCCAACAGTTATGTCAAACCTCTGGTGTCTGCAATCAATCTCCTAATCCTCCCTCCCCAACTTTTTCTCCTTGGCCGTCTCCCCTCTCTCAGGAAATGATGCTGCCATCTACCGACTTTCTGCGTAAGACACTTCCCTCCCTCCCTCATATCCCAACCATCACCAAGTCCTCCTGAGCCTATAAAAATTAAAATGAATTAGTTTTACACCTTCATATATTTAATAGATTCCTGTGTTACAAAATTCAGAAAATCCAAAAAGTAACTTGGTGAAGTGTGAGGTCCCACCCACTCACCCTGGCAGGGTTCTCCCTCTCTGCGTCCCTGGGAACCAGGTTTGTGCTGTCGCCAGCTTTGCGAGTGTGCTTCCAGAGTGTCTGTGTGTGAACACACACATTTGTTTTTTATAAAAATGGTAGCACTCTCCTATATATGCTCCTCTGTGATTTGTTTTCCCCCCTCACGCTGTATCTTCAAATGTTATGGGTCGGTATAAACAGAGCCACCACATTCATGTCACAGTTGCCTAGTGTTGCATACATACATAATTTGGCCACTTCCAAATCGTTGGCATTCAACTTGCTTCCAAATTTTTGCTATTCCAGATCAGGCTGTAAAGAAGATACTCCAATACATATTATTTCACACATGGGTATAAGCTTCTGTTCCAAACAATAATGCAATAAACACCCTTGTAAAGAAACCATTTCAGGGGCCTGCCTGGTGGCGCAAGTGGTTAAGTGCACGCGCTCCGCTCCAGCGGCCCCGGGGTTTTCTGGTTTGGATCCCAGGCGCGCACTGACGCACCGCTTGTCAGGCCATGCTGTGGCGGCGGCCCATATAAAGTAGAGGAAGATGGGTATGGATGTTAGCTCAGGGCCAGTCTTCCTCAGCAAAAAGAGGAGGATTGACAGATGTTAGCTCAGGGCTGATCTTCCTCACAAAAAAAAAAAAAAAAGAAGGAAATCATTTCATATATGCACAAGTAATTCCTAGAAGTTAAATTGTGGGTCAAGGAACATGGGCATTTGTCATTTTGATAGATAGAGTCAAATTGCCCTGCATAGATGCTCTTTCCGTCTGTACCACCAGCAGCTCGGTGTGGGAACCTTTCTCGACCTTCTGGCAAACACACTGTGTTATCAGACTTCTCGATCTGTGCCAATCTGATATGCGAATGATTGTACCACTCTGTGGTTTTAATTTGTGTTTATCTTATTATGAGAAAGGTTAAGCAACCTTTCCTATATTTAAGACTCTCTGGCATTTATTTTCATTACTGTGAACTTTGAGTTCAGATTCTTCACCCATGTTTAGATTATGCCTTTGGTCTCTTTATTATTGTCTTACAGGAGCCCCTAAGGTATTAAACAGATACATAATTAGCACTTCATCTGTGATACCAGCTGTGATTTCTTCTCAGTTTGATGTCTGCACTTTGACCTTGTTTTTTTGTTTTTTTTTTTGTGAGGAGATCAGCCCTGAGCTAACATCCACCAATCCTCCTCCTTTTTTTTTTTTGCTGAGGAAGACGGCCCTGGGCTAACATCGGTGCCTATCTTCCTCCACTTTATATGGGACGCCGCCACAGCATGGCTTACCAAGCAGTGCGTGGGTGCACGCCCGGGATCCGAACCAGCGAACCCCGGGCCGCCGCAGCGGAGCGCGAGCACTTAACCGCTTGCGCCACCGGGCCAGCCCCTGACCTTGTTTTTACGGTATTTTTCCCCACAGCATTCTATTTCAGAAAGTTAAATTTACCAATATTTCTTCCCTTTTCTCCTAAGTCTTATGGTTTCATATTTTAACATTTAAATCTTTGATTCACCTGACAATTTAATGAAAGGAGACAGGGATCTATCTTTATTGTGTCTTCAGATATATTTTCCAGGTATGCCAACTCCAGTTATTGAATAAACCTATCTTCTCCCTCAGTGAAATAAAATGCAAACTTTATAATACACTAATTTCCCCTACCAAATTGGATCTGCTTCTGTACTTGACACAACTAGCCCTTTGATTTGGCTATTTGCATACAGGTTCTCTCCCTGTGGGCTTCCTGAGGGCACTGTTGGGGTCTGAGATTTCACTTCACTTTTCTTACAAGCTAATCGGCCAGCCCTGGCAGTCTGGTGGTTAAGATTCAGGGCTCTCACTGCTGTGGCCCGATTTTGTTTCCTGCTCAGGGAACCACACCACCCACCTGTCGGTTGTCATACTTGGCAGCTGTGTGTTGCTGAAAGCTATGCCACGGGATATTCAAATACCAGCAGGGTCACCCATGGTGGACAGATTTCAGCAGAGCTTCCGGACTAAGACAGACTAGGAAGATGGATTGGCCACTCAGCCACCCACTTCCAAAATATTTGGCCATGAAAACCCTATGAGTAGCAGCAGAGCATTGTCTAATATAGCAGCGGTGGAAGGTGAGAAGATGCTATAGAAAGACTGGGCAGTGTTCAGCCGTACCGTCGAGGGTTGCCAGGAGCCGGAATCCACTAGAGGACACTGACAAGCAACAAACGAATTAGTTGGCTTGTGCTGTGACATGCATGCTGGCAGAGGACACGAGCTTCTTGGGTCAGAGATTCTTGGCACAGAAAACAGCATGACTTGCTTCTGTACCTCTTGGTTTCCTCTTGCTCTGCAAACACCATGGGGGCGACATGGAGAGGCCCAATGGATACTACCCCTGCAGAGGAGCTGTCCACAACTGATGCACTCGGCATGGGGAATCCACCTCTTTTGTAGCAGGACATAAGGAAGCCTGCTGTTTGTCCTGGAGGGAGCCACCCATCACTTTATCCATTAGAGAAATTGGCTGCAAACACAGTCCCTAGAAATGGCTTGAGGAAAGGGAGGCCAAGGACTGACGTATTTCACTTACCCAGCATTTAAGGTGTGGGAACTGGAGAAACCCATGGAAGTCCATCCCTCCCAAAGATTTGCATTTTAGTGCCCACAAGACCACACACGGTGTCTGACACAAAGTAGATGCTTGAGACATACGGGTAAATTTCATAGAATCAAATATTTCATTGGGTTAGTGCGAATTTATCACCAGATAACAGAACTAGGAGCCATCTATTCAGTATAATTCTGTACTAAGCAGATAGTTCCTCATGCTGTAGACCCAAGCAGGATCTATAGTTTAAAACATTAGCTTTAAAAAAATTAACTAAAAATAGACTAAATAGAATTACTAATGTTTGACTGATTAAAATAAATTTCCATGAAATGAAATTTAGAGACTTTATTTACTATTTTCGTTCCCTGTGAAGTATTGAGCTGGTAACTTGGAAAGCATGTGCTATTTTAAGCATCCTTAATCTCTTCCAAATGGATGTGCCTTATTTATAAAATGGGCACTTGGTTATTATTACTAAAGTGTTTTAATCATGCATTATTATGTTTGAAATTGTAATCCAATCATGACTAGGAACACCATCCAGAAAAAAACATGGGGAGACAAAAAAAGGTTTCCCCCTCCTATGAAATTAGCTAGATTGCAAACACCATTTTGAAGAGAGAAAAGTGAACTTATTTAAGAACTTAAAGGTAAAAAAAAAAAGAAGCAATGGAAAACAGCATTGAGACACAACAGCAAATAGTTTAATTATATTTAAGAAACATTTTGAAATGAATGACAGGCACTTCAATGCCATTAATAACGAGTGGTTACTCCCCGACTGGACACCGAATAAGCCTGGAGCAGCCGCAGCGATGCTTCTTCGGGAACACCTTGAAGATCTCTAACAGCTCAGGTGCATGTGCCAGAGGCCACAGGAGGCTGCAGTCCTGCAAACAGATCTCAGGATCACTTGCCAATCAACGTAAATGTCAACTGCTCAACATCGAACGTCATAAAATAAAAAGACATTTAAAACAAGATTAATTTTAAAGTTGCCTCAATTTACCTTTTACTTGTTCTCATTTACTCCTTTCTTTCTTCTAAGTGCAAAGAAAATTTTAATCAGAAGATAGGTCTATTTAACCAAGATGAAATTCAGTTTTTGTTTTCTTACCATATCTTCAAATTTCCCCAAATTTTCCTGAATATGTAATCTGATATGATATAGGTACTTTGTGAAACTTCCTAGTCTCAAAGATGAAAATCATTTTCTTTACCACATACTATTAGTGAAGAAGAGGCTAAAATAGCAACATTAGGAGTTAAAATAAAGCCTTAAGAAAAATTCCAGATGATGGTTGTAATAACATATAATAATTTTTGTTTCCAAATTATATGTGACAATATTGTCACAAAAGGCACAAGAAAAAAGAAATTTCTCAAACATAAATCATTTAAGGAAAATAGTGCCTTATTATTTAGATAGAAAACCAAACAGGCGAAGACCTATATTCTAGAAAATTCCTAAAATGTGTTTGATGCTTATCAAATACTTAACACATGTTTAATAATTCAATGTTGGCCAGTTTTATATTTTCAATTGAGAAAGATATAAATTCACCTGCATAATACAGGATAATCCTACTTTTCTATTAATCTATAACTGAAAAATAATGTGACTTTAAACAATGAGGCTCAATGATAATCTGCATATTCATTTCCTTTTTAATTTATACCGTGAGGGATACGGGTGCCATTTTGAAGTTGCATACACTTTTAGTGCACAGAAGTTTAGAATCAGGTACACGTTTACCAAACTGAAAACAGAAAAATATCAAGTCTCAAAATATCAATATATTTCATTTTCTATGTGTTTTTTAATAGCTGTGGAAAATATAGCTTTTTAATTTTTACTATTTGCTACCTAAGAAGACATTCTTGCAGTATAAAATGTAATTTTAAGAAATTTTCAATAAATAATTCTTATTTTTTTTCCTCTCTTTTAGCAAGACAATAGGCTGACATCTTAATAAAGAACTAGCAAACATGGAAATGCAGGCTGATGTTTACATTTCCAGCAGTAATTCTTAGAATGTGTTTATCTGAACTGAAATCTCCATTTAACATTTAACAGTCAGCGGGAAATGGCAATAAGTGGCATCTGCTTTAATTTCACAAGTTACTGCTTTATTTATTTTCTTGTGAACCTCACTAATCCATATTTCTCCAAGTTGCTTAGTTGACTTAATACCATTTCTGTTATAAGTATTCTAAACAAGGCAAAAAATATAACACTCATGTGGATAGCTAATCATTCTTCTTAAACATTTTATGTGGGCTCACAGGACAGGACAGGTTACCCAGGAAGGGAATTAAAAGATCTAGGCTCTGTTCTCAGTTGTGTTAGAATCGTATAATATTGGCATTATGGGAGAATAATATATTTTTTATTTATTCCACAGACTGCTAGAATCAAATGCCATAACATCTATAAACACATTGGTAACTATTCCTTCTAGTTATTATTATTATTGCTATTTGATATATCAGCTTTTTTTTTCATGCACATATGAAGGACATGTTTAGTAGGACATGTTTAGTAGCAAATATATCAAGTCTTCTGATTCCTTTACTCTATTTGGATAACTCAGCTCTAAATACCATCACTAAGTGAATATCTCTACCATTTGCATTGCCTAGAGATTGAGACTAAAGCAATTAAGAAAGAAGATGTAATTTATACATTTAGAGTTGATAAAAAAGTCATGAGTACATAAATTCAAATTATTTTAATAAAAAAGATAATAACATTTGATACTTATTAACTGCCATTTGTTATTTATAGTTTTAAAAATATTTTTGTTATCTATAGTTTTTAAAATATATTTTCTCTCCCATCCATAGTTTCAGATTTTGCTTTTCAGTATCTCTCTTTGGCTTATTATAAAAAAATTTGGCTTATTATAAAAAAATTTGCAATTGATAGGTCAATTTAGTGGAGAAATACAATAAAAAAGTTTGCTTGCAAGACAAGCAAATCTTGATTGTAACTCTTAGGTTTCCCCTAGTAAACATTCCAAAATAATCCTTTGTTTAGATTCTTGTTTGTTTTTACTCTGTTGGCTAGATAATATTCTAAAATCTTAAACAGACATTGATGTACATTTTTTATAAGACAGCTGCTCTTGGTAAGTAAATATGCAAATTTAGATATAAAATGTATCAGAAAATATGAACATATTAACTTGATATTTACCCAATCATAAAAAAAATAAGTTCCTAAACTCACTAACGCATCCATTCCTCATTTGTCATCTGATATTGCCCTTAGTCACTCATTACTGATATTTCTTTGTTTTATCTCAGACTGCTTCTATCAATTTATTTAAAGATTTGTGCAAAGCAAATGTACGTTAGGTTGTAATCAACTTTCTACAAAAGCAGCCACAACTCTGGCTGCGACACCTCGCAGGAGAGCCCATTTTGCCTTGGGAAGAAACATTGCCAGTTGGTGGCAGCATTCACAAGAGCCGGTCACATTTCCTCTGTTATCTTTAGGTTGGATTTCAAAACAACTCTAGAAAACAGACTCAAAGGCAAGCCTAGAAACAGCACGTGAACAACTGCAGAAAAGTGGAAGGTTTCTGACTCCAATCCAGTTCCACAAAACACTAGAGCATCTGGAGAAAAGCGGGATGGCTCGTGTCCTATTCAGCTCCTGAGCAGTTTACAAAAACAGGGTGAAAGCCTGCTCTAGAGCAAACAGTGGGATCAACGACCGCGGGCTGATCTTTCCCCTTCCAACATGTGCGCTCTGTTCAAGGACACTCCCACCCATCCTCACTGCTCATTCACCTCCCTCTCCCAGAAATATAGCTGTGTCATTTTAAAGACTTTTTTTTTATGTCATCTGCTCCTGATCTAGATTGAGAAGCAGACAATTTTGTTTTGCTGTGACAGAAAAAAGAAAACAAACAAACAAACTCACAAACAATGTTTTAACCCAGCAGCCAGAACATTAACAGCAAGCACTACACAGGGCATCGATTCAGTCCCGCAGACCCTGAGGACACTGTGTCACAGGGCCAAGCAGCCCATGGAGTAGGGATGTCCGAAGGAGGAACACTTGTGTTTTTATGATTCAGCAATGTTATACAGTCATTAGTGTAACATTTTTATTCCAATCATGGAAAGTCTTTTTTTTTTAAATCTAGAAATACATTCTCACACACAACGAAATCCAAAGGTGAATTAATAAGAATTTTAAGTTACTAACTGCAGTCACTTTTTAATTGGTTGTTCACGTGTTTATATTTCTTCAACATAATTATATTTAAAATGAAAATGTTTTGAATGTTGGGTAGCTGTACTTGTGCCTACTACATAAATGAGTATTTTTTCTAAACAGTATTAATTCAATTCATATACTTTTCAGAAGAATTCTTATTTTAAAAGTTACAGGTTTGCTCTAGCATGTATGCATATGAAATATCATTTATTTTAGAAAATCCCTACACATTGAAAGAGACTATTTAAAAAACCTCAGTGTTTTTAACGAGCAAAATAAATACTGAAGTGGAAAGCTTTTAAAACTTCCAAGGAACCGATACAATCTATTAACAAATCCTGATTCTTTAAACATTTGCAGTGCTATACATCAATAGTGAATGATCTAAACAGCAGTTACATTCTCTCATGTAAATCATTCTGTTGCACAGAATTAGCATGTTACAAAATTCTTGTGAAATTTCAGTTGAAACGTATTAGCAAATATATTTGTGAAAAAAAAAAAAACTAGCTGCTAAAGTGCAGGAAGTCCCTTTATGAATCCTAGATGAGGAAAAGTCTGTCTGCAAGTTTCATTCATCAGAGAAAGGGAAATTTATTAAATGAGCCACTGAAATACATTATTTAATAAAGCGAAATGTGATGAAATGTTGCCACTCTTTTTAAAGACTAAATATATCCTCTGACATAAACCTGTGAAGTTAAAATCTCTACCTCCTAAAATACATTTTAAAGTAAAGCTATTCTAACTGGTCATATAGTATTTCACTTAACAATCGCTTCGTCAGTTTTTAGATTGAGCTTATCTGGATAGAAAATAACGTCAAACAGCTATAGGGTTAACAATTAACAAGGCAAAATACCTCACAAGTACTGAAATGTTATCTACTTTTCTCCTCCTATACATGCCTTTCTTATATGAAACAGAGAAGATAAGGAACGGTGCTAACTGTTCTTATTAGTAGGAGTAGTACTTGTATTATAGATTTGTGATACATTTTTAATGTTGACATTTTTATGAAAATGACTACCTTTGAAAGGTAATGAAATTATTCCAGAAAGGTCTTTTAGTTTTAATAAAAGAATCATTGCATACAATTCTATGTAAAAAAACAAACAAACCAAACCAAACAAACAAAAAACACTCTTTGCTAAAAGAGATGGCCATTTTGTCATCCATGAAAGGAAAGAGAACGTCCAACAAAAGATCTTGGACCATGAGAAAAAATTTCTTCCAGGCTGTTTACTGGCAACAGGCCATGCACGAGGCACCCGGCCCTGCGTGGAGAGCAGGTTGGCAGATGTTTATTAGCTGACTTTTGCTGAACAAGTATGGGAGAACAGTTGGAAAATCACAAGGTGTCAAACAAGCTTTAAATAAATAAATAGCTTATTTGGCAATAGAAAGGGAGAAAGACAACGAGTTCCTGCATTGAGGAAGAAGACTGGGATACTTCTATTTACAGAGTTCCTTACTGCTAGCTTCATGGACCGACTCCTTAATGAGAATGGAAATCGTACTCCCACACTTGTGTTTAGAGGTTCTAGGACTGCAGAATGACAATTAGTTTGCACTTTTGCTGTAGGAGATTTGTGATCTGTATGGTATGAGAACACCACTGATGTAGGTGATAGTTCTTCACACTTCCCTCTCCTGCCTCTAAACTGGTGACTGAGGCAGCACAGGGGGAAAGTGCCAACTGCCAACTTAGAGCTTCTGACACCTTAACTTGAATCCTGGCATTTAGCACTAGAACAGCCCCCACGGGAAAAACAAACAAACCAAAGATGACTCTGGTTAACTTCTGAGGGGCACAGCAAGTAAATACTCAATGAATATATGAAAATTTAATTTTGTATGAAAAGCCAAAATCCAAAAGAAAAGAATGAAACAATTAGAAAAGATAATTTCTCAGAAGAAATCCCTATGGCATGATGTTGAAAAGAGGTTGCTCCATGATCATCATCTACTAGTTAGAGTTACTGAACTTACAGGCAGGCCCAACACAAACACAATCATATACACATACACACACTTAAAAACACATTCCTAGAGGTATTTTTTAAAGTATGGTTTAAAATGGAGGATCGCCTTTAAATATACCTCTTTCAGGCAAATTCTATTATGATATTTGCCTCACTGGTTATTCTTCCCAAATTTATGCTGCTCATCAATAATCGTTAACTGTATGCATGATAAAAAATAAAAACGCTATGATCTTTGGGTAAGTAGGGATCTCTTGGCACATAATATTTACTAGCAGAATCTTTAAGGCACATTCTTACAAATATGTTACAATATATATCACCCTTTAAAAATTATAATTTTGTTATTTTCCTTAAATTTAAGATTTCATTACATTTAAAACAAAGACTTTGATATACTATAGAGGACATTCAAAGGCAAACTTCCAGGACTTACTAAAAAATAACCAACATTATTGTTTCTAATTATTTCATAAGGATACAAGAATTAAAACAAACAAACAAACAAAAAGACCAGGGCTTGTTTTGCTAGCCTTCTTAGTTTCTGCAGGACCCGGAGCCTGCTCCGATCTGAACTCGGGGACTCCCGCCCTCACCTGGTGCCCTCACTTTGTCATTTAGGAGATGCGACTGTATGGGTCCTTATTTGTAATCGATTTTGGAAGTCACAAAAGCCGTGCAGATGAAAAATTGGAAGCACTTCGTCAAGGGCATCTTCCAGGCGGCAGTCGCTGCCTGGGAAGGGCGCGCAGGTCTGGAGGCGCCCGCCTCCCGCACCTCTGTGCGCCGTGCAGAGGATCTGGTGGGAGGAGGACACCCCGCCGCGGGGACCCCGCTCCAGGGGCTGTTTTCTCGCTGGAGCCCGCCCTCTTCCCGGCACTATGGAAACTGCATTTTTCTACGCCTGCTCGTCCTCCTCCTCCTTCTCCTATTACATCCCAAACAGACATTTCAACTTCCTGAGAACCTGACAAGTGAATGGCGCTGATGACGCCCCGGAAAAGAGCCCACGACCCGGCAGCGGGGGAAGGGCGCCCCCGAGCGGGTGGGACCCCGGGAACCACCCTCGGCCAGCGAGGCCCGGGGCCGGGGGCGCCGCGCACGCGCCCCTCCTGCACCCCGGTTCTTCTTCCAGGAAGGGGCGCGAAGCGGCTATCGATCCAGACCTCACCGGTGACTAATGTGATGCTCGTAAACAAGCCTAGGGCCGGGCACCCGGGAACCACCCAGGCGCAAACCCGCCGCAGCGACCGGGTGCGCGCCCACCCCGAGTTTGGGCGCCCGATCGGCTCGCCTAAGTGTGTGTGTTCGGGGGAGGGGTTTACGAGAGGGCAGCCAAGTTCATTGCCCCTCTTGCCCGCCGCGAGTGGGGCGGCGGCGGGGTGATGCGAGGCCCGAGGCGGGTGCTGCCGCCCCCTTCCCTGCGCCCACCCTGGGCGGGCGGCCTAGGCCCTTGATCTCCGCCGGACCCCGCCCCCTGCAGTGTCCCCTCTCCCGGACCCCTCCCCGGCGGAAGCGCCGAGCCCAATTAATTGAGTGAAAGGCGGGAGGGAAGAGCCCTCTGGACGGCGGCCGGCCCCCGCCCCTCCCGCGCGCCCCTTTTCCCGCCCTGGGTGGCATCTCCTCCGCCGGCATCCACAACGAGCCTCTGATTAATGAGGCTCCGGCCGGCCCCCACCCCGCCCGAGCCCGGGCCTCCGCAGGAGGGGGAAGGGACGGCGGGAAACGCGACCCGCGGAGAAGGGGGGGCGGGGCGGGGGCGTGCGGCCCGCCCCCCCCGCGCCCCGCGCTCATTGGCCGCGCGCGCCGTCCGTCGGGGGGCGCGGCGCCAATACGGGAGGCGGGGCGGGGCGGCCGCGCCGTGTGTGCCTGCGTAACGCCGAGTCACATGTTGTTTTGCTCCTCTTAGTTCAGTCACTCGGTGCGCGATGTGTTACTCACTGTGCGGCGGGGACCGCGACGAGCCCGGGTCGCCGTTGGCAGCAGCATCAGAAGCAGCAAGCCCGGCGGCGGCGCAGACCCCGAGTGCCCGGGCGCACCCCGGCACCCCGGAACGCGGCGCGGCGGCGGGACCGGTGCGGCCGCGCGCGCCTTAAGCTCGGCCCCGCGGCTCGGGGACCCCGACTCTCGGCCCAGCCTGCGAGTCCCCAGGCGCCGCCCGAGAGCCCGGGAGGCAGCGGCCGAGGGCAGCCGGGCCAGGGGGCGGCCACCGCCCGCGCCGGGCATCCTCTGGGGCCCCGGAGCGCGGAGGGCGCTGCGCCACCGCGCAGTGCCGACTCCCGCGGGCCTCCCCGAGCCTTCCCCACCTCCAGGGCCCGAGGGACGCGCGCTCCGGCGGGCGAACAAGGGGGGAGGGAGCCGCCCCCGCCCGCGCCCCCTCCGCTCCCCTCTAGCGCCTGCACGCCGGGCCGGGCGGTGCGGCCCGAAGCGCCGGCGATGGCGAGCCCGCCGCTGCACGGGCTCCCCGGGCCGGCGGGCGGCGACGGCCCCAATCTCAACAACAACAACAACAACAACAACCACAGCGTGCGCAAGTGCGGCTACCTGCGCAAGCAAAAGCACGGCCACAAGCGCTTCTTCGTGCTGCGCGGGCCCGGCGCGGGCGGCGACGAGGCGACGACGACAGCGGGCGGGGGTCCGGCGCCGCAGCCGCCGCGGCTCGAGTACTACGAGAGCGAGAAGAAGTGGCGGAGCAAGGCGGGCGCCCCGAAGCGGGTCATCGCGCTTGACTGCTGCCTGAACATCAACAAGCGCGCCGACGCCAAACACAAGTACCTGATCGCCCTCTACACCAAGGACGAGTACTTCGCCGTGGCGGCCGAGAACGAGCAGGAGCAGGAGGGCTGGTACCGCGCGCTCACCGACCTGGTCAGCGAGGGCCGCGCGGGCGCCGGCGACGCGCCCCCCGCCGCCGCCACCGCCGTGTCCTGCAGCGCCTCCCTGCCCGGCGCCCTGGGCGGCTCGGCCGGCGCCGCCGCGGCCGATGACAGCTACGGGCTGGTGGCGCCCGCCACGGCCGCCTACCGCGAGGTGTGGCAGGTGAACCTGAAGCCCAAGGGCCTGGGTCAGAGCAAGAACCTGACGGGCGTGTACCGCCTGTGCCTGTCGGCGCGCACCATCGGCTTCGTAAAGCTCAACTGCGAGCAGCCGTCGGTGACGCTGCAACTCATGAACATCCGCCGCTGCGGCCACTCGGACAGCTTCTTCTTTATCGAGGTGGGCCGCTCGGCCGTCACGGGCCCTGGCGAGCTGTGGATGCAGGCTGACGACTCGGTGGTGGCGCAGAACATCCACGAGACCATCCTGGAGGCCATGAAGGCGCTAAAGGAGCTCTTCGAGTTCCGGCCGCGCAGCAAGAGCCAGTCGTCGGGCTCGTCGGCCACGCACCCCATCAGCGTCCCCGGAGCGCGCCGCCACCACCACCTGGTCAACCTGCCCCCCAGCCAGACAGGCCTGGTGCGCCGCTCGCGCACCGACAGCCTGGCCGCCACCCCGCCGGCCGCCAAGTGCAGCTCCTGCCGGGTGCGCACAGCCAGCGAGGGCGACGGCGGCGCAGCGGCAGGGACCGGGGCGGCGGGCGGCAGGCCCGTGTCGGTGTCGGGGAGCCCCCTGAGCCCCGGGCCGGTGCGCGCGCCGCTGAGCCGCTCGCACACCCTGAGCGGCGGCTGCGGCGGCCGCACGGGCAAAGTGAGTCTGGCGCCGGCAGGGGGCGCCCTGCAACACAGCCGCTCCATGTCCATGCCCGTGGCGTACTCGCCCCCGGCCGCCACCAGCCCCGGCAGCCTGTCGTCAAGCAGCGGGCACGGCTCAGGCTCCTACCCGCCGCCTCCGGCCCCGCACCCGCACCTGCAGCATCCCCTGCATCTCCCCGCGGGCCAGAGACCCTCCAGCGGCAGCGCCTCAGCCTCAGGCTCCCCCAGCGACCCCGGCTTCATGTCCCTGGACGAGTACGGCTCCAGCCCTGGGGACCTGAGAGCCTTCTGCAGCCACAGGAGCAACACGCCAGAGTCCATCGCCGAGACCCCCCCGGCCAGGGACGGCAGCGCGGGGGAGCTGTACGGGTACATGACCATGGACAGACCCCTGAGCCACTGTGGCCGCCCCTACCGCCGAGTCTCAGGGGACGGGGCCCAGGACTTGGACAGAGGGCTGAGGAAGAGGACTTACTCCCTGACCACACCTGCTCGGCAGCGACCGGTGCCCCAGCCCTCCTCTGCGTCCCTGGATGAATACACCCTGATGCGGGCCACCTTCTCCGGCAGCTCGGGCCGACTCTGCCCGTCCTGCCCCGCGTCCTCCCCTAAAGTGGCCTATCACCCCTATCCCGAGGACTACGGCGACATCGAAATTGGGTCCCATAGGAGCTCTAGCAGTAACCTGGGCACAGACGATGGCTACATGCCCATGACCCCTGGCGTGGCCCTCATGGGTGGCGGCAGCGGCAGCTGCAGAAGTGACGACTACATGCCCATGAGCCCCACCAGCGTGTCTGCACCGAAGCAGATCCTGCAGCCTCGCGCCGCCGCCGCGGCCTTGCCCCCCACGGGAGCCGCAGCGCCGCCGCCCGCCTCTGTGGCCTGCCGGGCCTTTCCGGTGAACGGGGGCAGCGGCTACAAGGCCAGCTCGCCGGCCGAGAGCTCCCCCGAGGACAGTGGGTACATGCGCATGTGGTGTGGCTCCAAGCTGTCCATGGAGAACGCCGACAGCAAGCTGCTTCCCAACGGGGACTACCTCAACATGTCCCCCAGCGACGCGGGCACCTCGGGAACCCCGCCCGACTTCTTCTCGGCAGCCTTGCCCGGCGGGGAGATGCTCAAGGGCGTCCCCGGCTACTGCTACAGCTCCTTGCCTCGATCCTACAAGGCTTCCTACACCTGTGATGGGGACCACGACCAGTACGTGCTCATGAGCTCCCCCGTGGGGCGCATCCTGGAAGAGGAGAGACTGGAGCCGCAGGCCAGCCCGGGGACCACGCAGTCGGCCAGCGCCTTCGCCACCGGGGCCGCTGGGGGCGGCCATACGCAGCCTCCTCACCCCGTAGTGCCTTCGCCCGGGAGGCCGAGTGGCAGCGGCAGCGGCCGCCCAGAGGGCTTCCTGAACCAGCGCTGCCGGGCAGTGCGGCCCACGCGGCTGTCCCTGGAGGGGCTTCAGACCCTGCCCAGCATGCACGAGTACCCTCTGCCGCCCGAGCCCAAGAGCCCTGGCGAGTACATCAACATTGACTTCGGCGAGGCGGGGGCGCGCCTGTCGCCGCCCGCCCCTCCGCTGCTGGCCTCGGCCGCCTCATCCTCCTCGCTGCTGTCCGCCAGCAGCCCGGCCTCGTCCCTGGGCTCCGGCACCCCGGGCACGAGCAGCGACAGCCGGCAGCGCTCCCCGCTCTCTGACTACATGAACCTCGACTTCAGCTCGCCCAAGTCTCCCAAGCCGGGGACCCAGAGCGGGGACCCCGTGGGCTCCTTGGATGCCCTCCTGTCCCCCGAGGCCTCGTCCCCGTACCCACCGCTGCCCCCGCGCCCTGCCGCCCCCTGCTCCTCCCTGCAGCCGCTGGCCCCCCCTCCGCCCCCCCCAGGGGAGCTGTACCGCCTGCCTCCAGCATCCACCTCCCAGGACCCCGGCGCTGCCTCCTCTTCGTCCTCGGAGACTGGGGACAATGGTGACTACACCGAGATGGCCTTTGGCGTGGCTGCCACCCCGCCACAACCCATCGCGGCACCCCCGAAATCAGAAGGTGCCCGCGTGACCAGCCCCACGTCCGGCGTGAAGAGGCTGAGTCTCATGGATCAGGTGTCGGGGGTCGAGGCCTTCCTTCAGGCCAGCCAGCCCCCAGACCCGCACCGGGGGGCCAAGGTCATTCGCGCAGACCCGCAGGGGGGCCGCCGCCGCCACAGCTCGGAGACCTTCTCCTCGACCACCACTGTGACCCCCGTGTCCCCGTCCTTCGCCCACAACCCGAAGCGCCACAACTCGGCCTCTGTGGAAAACGTTTCTCTCAGGAAAACCAGCGAAGGGGGCAGCAGCAGCATGCTCGGTGGGGGTGACGAGCCCCCCGCGTCCCCCCGCCAGTTGCAGCCCCCGCTGCCCCAGCAGGCGCGGCCTTGGACACCGGGTCAGCCTGGGGGCTTGGTTGGCTGCCCCGGTGGCAGTGGCTCTCCAATGCGCAGGGAGACCTCTGCCGGCTTCCAGAATGGCCTCAACTACATCGCCATCGACGTGAGGGACGAGCCGCCCCCGCAGCCGCATCCGCAGCATCCGCAGCCCGGAGACAAGAGCGCCTGGGGCCGGACCCGGAGCCTCGGGGGTCTCATCAGCGCCGTGGGGGGCAGCAGCACCGGCGGGGTGTGTGGGGGGCCGGGCCCTGGTGCCCTGCCCTCCGCCAACACCTATGCCAGCATTGACTTCTTGTCCCATCACCTGAAGGAGGCCACGATTGTGAAAGGTGAGGTCCTTGGAGCTTGCGGCTGGTGGGAGGAAGCGTGGGAAAGTGGGGGAGCGTCAGTGGGTTCCCTCCTCTTTCTTTCTCTGGCACCTTGACCTACATGCCAAAATATCGGCCCAGGCTTCTTGTTTTGTTTTACTTCTGGCTCCCAGGTCCTCCTCTTTCCCCAAAGACCTTGCCAAGAGCAGTCGTCTTTGAGTTGAATGTGAAGCTTCTGACTCAGGAGACTTGATTTGTTTTTTCCGCCCCACCCCATTCTTTCCCACAGCCGTTCTCTTCCCATCTTTTACCTCTGGAGGTGCTCCCCAGGTCAGCCACCCCAAAGAGACAACAGGCAGGTCTCTTGATCTGAGAGGTGGGAAAGTTCTGCTAGGAAGGGACTTGAAGTTCTGACTGCTCCCAGGCTGCAGCCTTCACCTTTGTCTTTGTTTTCCTGAGCTGGGCCCCAGCTGATTCTTGCTAAGCCTCAAAGTTTATAAAAACAGGCCCGAAAGTCCTTTAGGAAGTGAGCATCCATCTTGGTGGCTGCTGAAAGGGAACAGTTAACCATTTACAGTTTACACATAAGGGGTAGGAGCTTTCCCATCAGAGACGTTCTTTTTCTCCTAAGGGGCTGAAAGGGTAACACTGCTTAAACACAGCTCTGAACAGTAGTTCTCAGACTTGAGCATCCCTGGGAGTGCCCCCGGGGAGTGTGCTGAGGCCCTGATGGCTGGGCTGTGTACAGCCTCAGATTCTGAAGTAGTAGTCTGGGCTGTGGCCCAGAATGTGCATTCCTAAGGCGTTCCCAGGTTGTGCTGATGCTGTTGGTTGGGGGACCATCCTCTGAGAACCCTGCCCCGGGTTAGACTCACCTGAGGAGGTTTCAGAAATTACCTACTGGACATCACCCCAGACACGTTCAAGTAAAGCATCGGCTGGTCAGAGCCCAGCACCCGCGTGTTTCAGTTGCCCAGGTGATATTAATGTGCAGCCAGGATTTAGAATCAGTGCTTTAGAGAAAACCAGGGGAAGACAACAACACGGATCTTTTCAAGAACAATTGGATAGGATGGTGTCCTGCATTGTTCTTCCCCTTCTCATCAAATATCCATGAAGAGAGAGAGATGTGCTTGCTTTGCAGCTGGCAGTGCATTCCGACTGTCTCAAACGTTGAATGATGACTGGGAGAGAGAGGCGTAAGGATGTTCAAGAGAGTCTCTTTAATTTTGTAGATGCTTCTGTGCAGGGCTGCTGGTCAGGTAGAGGCTCTGGGATCGACAAAGCACATGGTAGTGAAGAGTATTATGTGGATACTCTCTTAGATGCCGGCCTAAGGTAAAAAGTCTGCAGGGGTCACAAGGTGATGATGGAGGTGGCTTGGGGATCCACAGTCCTTTTGTTCTTAAAGCAAACAGACCCGTTTCATGCTATCTAAACCCAGTATATGTTTTATAGTATCCATGGGATCTAAAATTATAGCTGTAGGGTAAATTCCCTGTTATTCTAATATAATAGAGAAAAAGCTATTTAGTATTTTGTTTAAACCATAGAATAAAAGATGAAAAGAGTCACAGAGAATTATCAGGAGTATGGTGCTTCCGCATCTAATTAAATCAACTGGAAGTTGTCAGAATGTGTCTCAGAAAGATGACTGTCAGCTGAAGGTCACTTGGCTTGGAGTCATATTAAGCACTACAGGTACGTCTGAAAAATTGCCAGTGTGTCAGGAGTTGAAAGGTTAGCTGCCGTACAAGACACAGGCCATATAAACACACCGGCATAACTAGAATTGAGTGGGGAAAAAACACATACGCACACAAATGTATTTGGTATGCCCAGATGGGTATATGCCGTGGTGAACAGGAAAGTACATTTTGTTGAAATCTGATTCTAATCAGAAAAACAGCCTGAGAACATAACACCTTTTACTGCTTTTGGTAGAGTGGGCGGTGAAAACCTGGACTGGATGGAGGAGGGCTGCAGGAGTGGGTTCTTGCAGTAACAGGAGTGAGCTGGAGTTTGCGTCCACGGGCCTAAAAGGACTCAAGGCCTTTCTGATGAAGTGGATACATTCAGAAATGTGATTCATGTACGCTATCATGCTCTTTTCAGTCTAGGGAAAATTTGAAACTGCAGGAGATAAGTTTAGTTAGAGACTTCATTTAGCTTGTTTTGTTTAATATTTCCCACCAGTATAAAATTCCTTTCGACCTATAGGATACGGGATTCTGAAATCAAAATAGCAGTTTGTATGTCCCATGGTGGCTGAACAAAGATGAAGGACTGGTCTTGGTTGTTGTTTTTCAAAGTGTATGTGGGCATTATGGTAAACATCCTTTTAAGAAGGAAAACAGCTATTTTTAAGCAAAATAGATAACTGCAGTTGATCCATTGTGCCGAAACCACATTTTGAAGAAAGGACTACAGGCTAAATGGGTTTCTAGTAAACTAGTGTGAGCATGGAGAGCAGTAGACTAGGAAAGATGAGAGTGTCACCTTAATTAACGTGGAACCTAAGTTGTGGCCTGTGGAGCCAGAGAGAGAACATGTAGAGACTCAGAATGAACATCCACTTTTATTTAACTCGCATATGCACGTAGACATTTGTTTGTGGTGCTCATAAGTAAAAAGTTCATGGGAGATAAGTGTCCTTTGAGAGGATGATTTATAGAAGGGAGACTTGCAAAGCATTTCTTTGAAGATGGAATGGAAAAAGAACTTCCTGGGTCATTTCGTGCCCTGCCCTGGCTCTCAGAACTCACATACGTTTCCATGTCGAGCTCCTCGGGTTCTGCCTGGAAAAACTTCATTAGTCGTGCTGAAGCAGAATAATTTGGGGTCACTTGGGTAGTGTTTGATATCTGCATAAGCGGTAACAAAGACGAAAGATTCCAGCAATGTTTGATAGTTGTTTACAATAGAAGTGGGAATGGGGGTGGGCTTTCAACGCTAGATCCAATTAAAAAGTGAGTACACCTTAGCTGTGTGTGTGTGTGTGTGTGTGTATATCTTAGTCCAGGGCAAATAAAAATTTAACTCTAAATTATGCATCTTATTTGGGAGTAGGGAAAGGTTACTTACTGTGTGTTGTGTGTGTGTGTAGAAAAATCTAGCCAATCTGTTAGAGTGTTGTTGTTTGGAAACTTGAAATATGTTACTGAATTTGCTGTGCTTTAAAACTGCTTTTTAACAATAACTTTATATATTTTTGTTATGATTATAGATTGGTATATGTCATAAAATATACTATCTTAGTATTCCTCTTTAGTGGGATTTTTTATTCTAAAATTGGTTTATATGTATGTACAAGGCAGGTTAGATAAGAATTATCACTGAAAGCATTTGTATTTAAATTTTGTTTGATAAAAGGACTATTTATTCATCCTATGGTAAAAGAATTATGGGATAAGAAATGTTTCCAAAGGAGCAATACAATCACGATTTATTTTTAAGAGTATTGCCTGTTGAAGTCTCAGAGCAAAGAACTAAAGAGTCTTAGAACTCGAGAACTCTAGTGAGATTGCTTGACAAACCACATACCCTTTATGTTTTCTGTTGTGCATGCTTTGCTGCTTTCCTTGGCTAGCTCTGTCACAATATGATGATAAGGTGCCCTGCTTCAGCCCTATTCCCAGGAACAGAGGACTAAGGTGCTAATGAAAACACACTCAGGCTTTCGTGAATGAAAGTCACATGATTTGTTCTATTTCCTTTATTGAAAGAGAAACCTTTACAAAAATAGTACCTCGTAGAAGGAAGCATAGTATGTGGAACACTAAACCAGGAATCAGGAAACCAGGTTTCTAGTTGCTGATCTTAATGAGTCATTGTGTGACTAGAGGAAGCCATTTAATCCCTCTTTCTCATTTTCTCTTTCTGTGAAATGGGGCAATTATAAGCCTCTCCCTTCTATGTGGCAGGGCCACTGGGAGGTCCAGGAGATTGCAAACATCGAGAGCGGTTAAGCTCTTCTAAAGAAATGTGCTAACAAATCCAATAATTCTGTTGATGTTTATTACTCTGAAACCATGAGTATATACAGGAAAGACAGTTGTAAATGGGTGTTCTTAAATTCAAAAACAAACAACTCATAGTCGTCTGAAAATGGAGCCAATATCTTCTTAAGAAGTGCCTGCTAGTATTGCTAGTTCCATTCCAGTCTCCAAGAACCATTGTTTTTTCCCCTCTTATTTAACTTGATTTTTTTCATAGATAATTATCAACTGTAAGGAAGTAGTGTTTTAAATTACATAGTAAAATAACAATTAAGGAAAATAGCATCCTAATCCTGAAACTATATTAAGACTGTACGTTTGATTACCTTTTATGATTTGTTTATATATCAAGAAATACTGTCAAGATGAAAATGTGTAATTAGAACATACATTTTTTTAAGTTGCCAGTGTTGGCTTTTCATGTGGGATGTGTTAAAAGAAAGACAGGAGCCTTAAACTTGGGGTTGCTGGATCATCCGTGGTTGGGCCTGGGCTTTCACTCTTCAGGTCCATCTTATTAGGGTGGCACTCCTGCGCTGTTACGAATGTATCTAGTTGTCAAACAGAGGAGGAAAGCCTCCAGCCTTCGAATCTTTTGTTCTTCTACTGGCCCACTCCCCCCGCAAAAAGGAATTTTAATAGATAATTAATATTTTATTTTCTTTAGAACTATTAGTATTAAAATGAACCTCTTTCTTTTGCTGAAGAGGAGAACTTGCAAAAGTTTTATTAACAGCACGGGTATAATGGGTTTTCTGTTAAAATTCCCACTAATGCATTTTCTGTGGAAGCAGCGTTCCAAGAGCTAGTTAACTTTTGGCATCAGATTTGGCAAGTGGAGAGGTTTTTCTGTTTTGTTTTTTTTGGGTAGCACAGAATCAAGTGTTCCCGTTTCACCTCAGAAACTTAAGGGAAAATGTCACCTTACTCTTTTATCTGCATTGCCAAGTGGAGTGGGGGAAACACTCGGAGGGAAGTCAAGCGCCCTGCTCCGCCCCCCAAGCCGGTTTTTCACCGAGGCCACTAGAATCCGTGAATTCCCTGCACTCTCTCTGCTAGAGACATCAGCAGAATGTGTATTCCTATACAAGATGGGGAAGGCATCTTAATGTTGGCATTTTGATAAGCAAATGAAAACAAAATTTTCTGAATGTCCAAAATTATCAGTTATATGCATGTTATTTATCAAGTGGTGGGTTTTATGAAAACAGTGCTATCCGAATTTAAATGAGGGCACTCTGTGTTAATTTTATTCATTTGAATGTGTTCTTCAAGATTGCAGTGGTTATTTTGAATCCTTCAAGGTAGATTATTGTAGACAGAGTTCAGTGGTAGATTTTTTTAGGAGAGAACTGGTGAAGTCATCACTCAGGGTGGAGGAAATGCTGAGGTTGATAATTGCTACTGATTATTGGATTTCTTTCTAGAAAGCTACAGACTTACATTAACTGCACACTAAAATAAAAGGCACAGAACAAAGTTTGAATACAGAGAGTTGGAGTATATGTTGTATACTACCATTTTGCTCCATGGGTGCAAATAGTATGAGATACGTCTCTGCTTGGTGGTTTTAAAGTTTAGTTGAATTCATCACATGAGAGCACTGAAATAGAATTGGGGTTAAAACTTATAGGCTGTATGTTTACAAATATGGAAACAGTCAAGTTAGCAGTTCTGATTTCTTTTCGATTGGACTAGAAAAATATTAAATTTGCATAAAGTTGCTTTTACATGTCCAGAAACTTTGGACAATTTGATCAGGTAAACATGTCTTCAAACTTGGCCCAGATTTTTATGCCGTACACGATATTTATGGACACAGACAAGATTTATAAAATATTTCTTGCTTATTATGCTTTTACTGAAATTTGGAGTATTTGGTCAAATATCGTGATCCATAGTATACTTGAAAGATCAATGATCACATGCATAGCACTTTATAAAGACTGGGTTTTTCAGTATTGATTTTACAAAGTATCAAATTTTCCAGAAATAAGTATTTTGGGTCTGTGTGTGTGTGTGTGTGTGTGCGCGCACGTGCAGTTCCATAATATCTCATCCAGTCATGCTCCAAGAGGCTTGATGTGGATTTTTTTTCTTAATTGAAACTCAAATACTGATGTATTCTCTAATTGTGTTAACACTTGATAACCTTAAGTATAATTATAGTCTTACTGTTGCTTTAATCTACCCACATGGTATTGGTACAAATACTTGAGTGAGTTATTGTGATGTAGTATTAAATTTCAGTTTTTTCAATGTGTAAAAATAGATATTATAATAGAGTTCATTATGTGATTTTACTAGTTACCTTAAAATTTATATGCGTATCTTAAGAATGACTTATGTTTTTGCATAGTATTAACGCATAATCTTTAATGTTTATGAATATGACATAGTCCTTTCTCTATGCAAATTTTAAAGTACTTACTTAAATCAGTCCATCTGTTGCCTCCAAATTATAAATGTAGCTAACAATCCCCAAACTTGGTGGACTGTGAATGATTTTGGAAGAATGCTATTGGAGTTGGAGATGATGAAAATGTAACCATTATTCTGATCAATATTGAAAGATAATTGCATGCCCCTCGCCCCATTGGGTCAAAAGAATTGTTTAAAATTCAAAAGGTATTTTTCTTCACCTCATAATTTGAAGACATTTTCCTACATATAGTATCACCTAATACACCAAAAAGCCCCATGATGTAGGCAAGGCCACTTGGATCCCCATTTTTCGGAATAAGGAACCTGCGGGTTAGAGAGGTCTAGTGACTTGCTCTGGATCACTGAGCCAAAAGGAGAAGTGTTGGGTTGAACCACTTGAAGATGCTGGTTTACCAGTGTTTTCCCATGGTCCACCTCCTGCTGTCTGATCCCGAGGGCAGTGCCCTCTGCAGTATCTCATATTGTCTCCAAGTCCTACAAACCAGGTCCGCCTTGGAAGCTCATTTACAATAGTTGCATTAGAATTCTGCTGTCGACCGTGCCTCAGGCAACTTTAAGGTTTACATTTTGTTTTTTATCTCACTTGGGTGGTAATGACATAATTTCTCTCTTTTTTTTCCCATACATTATTCATTCAGAGTAAAATGGGGACAGTTAAGCAGGAAGACTGGACATTGAAGGAAAACCCCCAATTTTTTTTTTCCTTTCACCAGTTTTTATACCTGCCAGTTTGAAGAGTTCAGGATTTGATCCCACTTGCAGGCCTCTCATTTTGTCAGTGAATTTTAGGGTTGAACCAAGTTGTCGGTTGGTCATGTGTTCTGGGGTGTCCAGTCTTGATTCCTGGACATCGGGTGGTCTGCAAAGTGGAAAACTTACAGTCTTCCAGCTGCTTCTGTTTCCATGAAGCAATCTGTACATTATGCTTGATAAGAGGCCTCCCTACCACCAGCATCACCACCACAAACTACGTTAACCTCTTCCCGCATGCTGTGGTGACAATCAGAAAAAAACGCAAGGTCGTTTTGAGGGAGAAGAGTTGGGAGCCATTGGTGTAATGTAACTCATTTCAAGGTGGTGAAAACAGAGGGCAAGGGAAGTCGGGCATCTTTTCCAAGGTCTGTTTAATTAGTTGGTAGAGATGTTTGTAAATATTATCAAGAAAGAAGAGGGTATGCTACTTCTCGGGTCTTTTGTGTACTAGTGAATAACTGTCTCCCAGGACATGGTCTATTCCCTCTAGAACAACTTAGTGTTTGTAGAAGTGGTATTCGTCTTTTACTCTGGAACATTTTAGTAAATTGCTTCATGCATGGATGAAGGGATGCTGTAGGACAGAAATAGAGGATGCAGAGGTACCTAAATAAGGAAGCCTGTTGTTAACCAGAGAAATATGGCTGCTCAAGACCATGTGGGCAGTGTTTACCGATGAAGCAAAAGAGTGAAGATCTGGCAAACGTTCAAGATCATGTGCTTCTTATAGAAACAAAAAAAAGAAGGAGAAAGAAAATTCTTGAGATAATTCAAATCGAAAGGCCTCTATTATCCGAAAAAAATGTAAGTCCTTGCTCTTTATAGGCTGGTTCAACCTGGACCGATGATCCATACCTAATGGGTCAGCTGGTGTTTTCAGTCACTGCTTTGGGGTGTCCTTAAGATGCATTTATTCTGTAAGTGGAATATCATATACTCTTCATTATTAATAAGTCCAGTAACAGTTTCCTAAGAAATGAGTCATTAACCTATTTAATGATGAGTTCATTTGAAAACTAACCAATTTAGAATTTGCCTAAGGACCAATAAGTAACCAATCAGTTGTTGCTAGGTGGCATCTTCTGGGCAGTGGATTTTTTCACCAGTGCCCCTCTTGTTTTTAAGATCCTTTTTTTCCTGAGGAAAAAAAATCATTTAACGGAATTTTTACATGAAGAGGAATGATTTTTTAGAAGGCGTTAATCCCACTTTCAGGAGCATAAAGGAAGATGTGGGCAACGTACAAATTCATAAGCCATCCATATCTTAAGAAAATGTAATTGGGAATCTGTGGCCTCGTGCTCCTGCGGGTGACTCAGGGTTCTGTTTACATGAGCTGTCAGTCTCTCCAGCATCCGAGGAGAGAGTACTTCCTTCCTAGCAGATGGTAGCCTCAGGGCCGCTCGCCTGCCATTATAAGCAATGTGCACCAGTAATGTACCCAGCATCGCTGTTGACGACAGGGTGGGATGGAGACTGTCTGCTGCCCAGGATAAAAAAACAGGGAAATGCTTTGTCCTATCGGAGATTAGTTGAGTGATGAAGCTGCTTTTCAGGTTAAGAAGAAAGCAAAGTTAGAATACCCTGTCTTACGGTGTTGGGTCTGTTGAGTACTTCTGAAGTTAGGGAGACAAGCTGACAGGATAGAGATTCTGATGTGCTGTGTAGGGAGTCTTCACAGATAAAGCCAGCAGGCTTTCCCTGGGTGCTGTTTGGATCCCTTCTGTGAAATCTTGCCTTCCTCTGAGGACCTGGGAGTTGAGCAGTGGCTGCATTGCCCAGTGCTGGTAGTGGGAAGCCCCTGAAAATACGGACAGAAGTCAGTGACTATCTGATACCTCTGAATTCCCAGGTGAATTATACCCCCCGGCCACAGCCCAGCTCACGCCCCTCGCTTTCCCTCTTCAGGGCTTCCTGAGCTCCTTGGTGAATGAGGATGGGTGGTGGGGGGGGAGGGAAGTTTGGAAATAGGCCAGGATGTTCTTACTAAATTTAAAAACTATGCAAATAATACTTTAGGAACTCCGGGCAATAAGCAGGATTAAGCAAGGCTGGGATTAGAGCGTGTGGAGCAGCTTCCTTTGTTTGAAGATCAGAAATGGAGGTACCAGGACTCCAGTGTTCTGTCAGCTTCGCCGAGCTCCAGATCTTGTAAGACAACAGAAATTTTTAGAAAGGGAGATTCCAGTGGTCAGTTTCTTATACCACGGCCTGGATGCATTTTTTAAAAAATAAATTACTAACGTGATTTGTGGCAGTTATGCTTCTGTTTTATTCTTAAATGATCGTAGGTTTTTAAATTGTTTTCCAGCATAAAAGTGACCTAAAAAATAACACTTTTCATATGCAAATGAAACAGAAAACAAATACATAAGCTACCTGTAAGCTCTTCCTGCAAAGAGCTTTTGTTACTTTGCCAGGTAGACTCCTAATAAATGTACAGTTCAGTTGAAAATAGCTGTGCTTTAGCAAAATATATGTTGCAAAACTGCAAAATTTATGTTTCTTGCTTCTTTAGAATATTATAATCCAGGAGTGTCAATTTATTTTACAGTCAGTTTCAGAAAACTAACTTTAACTGGTTGAGTAAACAAAAAGTTTTAAAACTTTGATAATGAGTGGTGTGGAAATATTAGATATGAAAGCCTGATAAACTTAGAAATATAAATGTTAAAGAGTTTTTAAACATTCTTTAGATTTTATTTATTTTGAGAAATTTTTTTAATGAGCATTTTTTTAGTTTAAAGTTTATGCAGCTTCCAAATATAATGCCAGTTTGGTATTTAGAGTCATATCAAAATTTGAAAGGTGCAGGAGGACTTATCCTTGTTTGCAGTATACCTTATCAGTGGTGCTGGTTTATTAGTCGTCTTAGTTCCAAGTGAAATAACCACTGCAGGTAACCAATGGCCAGGTTTCCCCTGCATGGAGCATTTAATTAAGTTCCTAGAATAACTCTGGGTCATAAGCATACATCTTCACGACTCCAGTCTGTGTGTTTGAGCTGGAGTGTTCAGAATTCGTCGGGTCTTCAGCCGTTTCCTGAAGCTGGAAGACAGTTAAGCCAATCAATCTGTCTCGAGTTCAGTGTGTACCAACTCGGGAGTCGATGTTCTGGGAGATACAGGGGAGATCGGAGACCAGCCTCTGTGCACTGGCGCCTTCGTCGTCCCGTTGGACGGCACCCACTGCTGTTTCTGGGCAGCCACGGTGAACACCTCAGTAGGTGCCCATGCTCCGGCATTCTTGGCCAATGACAAAGAATGGGATGTCGCTGCTGGGACTCTGGGTGCCCTTGGCGGAAAATTCTGATGGAATCACTCAAACTCTAGCCCCCTCCCCCTGCACACTTGGGGTGCATCCCCTGAGGTGGAAATTCCCGGTCAGTTTTCTTCCCTGAGAAACCCTAGGTTTGATTTTGCCTGGGTCGTTGCTCCTAGATGTAGCTTGCTCTGACCGCTTGGCGGCCTTGCCTCATCAAGATCCTGGTAATTCTCTTTGTGCCGTCTTTGTTGTCACTGCTCGTGTTCCAGAAACTCCCCAGTGCTAGGTCATTGGTCCCTTCTGCGCCTTCTGATTCTTCCCCGCTCACCCTCAGGTGTTGCTTAAAAAGCTACTCCCCCTTTAATCCGGGTGACAGGAATTCTGTCTGTGAACTTATCTCGTCTTTCATCACCCTCCCTGCCCATTCATAGCTGCACACGTGAGGAAGCACAAGTGTGTTCAGCGCTGCTGCTTTCACACAGCGTGCCCTTCCGTAAAAGTCAATGTTTAGATTTTAGTTAAAATTTTTCTCAAAAATCACCCACATTTAATATAATCATAGTTCTTTTTATATTTTGTGCTTCAAATTGCTTAACTTTCTTTCATTGTCCTAATAATTTCCAAATAGAGTTGTGTTTTCTTAAGACCCACATGTAATGGCGTGCAGGTGGCATGGAACCATTTTTAAAGCGTGTCCATCCTTTTTAGACATCCATGACCCGTCCAGCAAAGCCCCCTCCCCCTCTGTGCAGAGGAGGCCCCCTGGCCAGCAGCCCCCCAGCCCTTAGTGCCTCCTGCTCTGAGAACCCCCCGCTGGACCCCTGTCCTCCGTGCGGTGGCCGCTGTAGTGGAGGAGGGCAGCCCCACCTGGCGGGGCGGCTCTGCGTCACCAGCCCATCGGGCCGATGTGGGAGTCAGTTCCAGGTGAGTTTCCTGTCGTTTTTAGCTTTACCACCTTTTAACTGTTCTTTCCAGAAAACAAACAAACAAACAAAAAGACGACAGGAACTTCACTTAAGGGCTGCTTGGGAGGGAAGGTAGAAAGATGGGCTTGTGGGGCAGGAGGGACAGAGGCAGAAGAGGTTAGATCTTCCTTCAACTTTCACATTTAACCAAATGGTTAAGTTTTCATACTTTTTCACTACAAAGACATCAGTTGTTACATGTTGAATACTTTAAAAATATTTTACCCATTTGAAAAATAGTAAAATACAGGCTAGAAAGAAACAGGTTTGGTTTCCAAGCTAAAAAGAAGAAACAGAAGGTCCTGAGTCTTCACATCTACCTTTGAAACCTAGGAAATAAACTTAGTTTTGAAATGTGGTGGGAACATGAAGTATTGTCTTTGGAAGCAAATGCTCCAGGAAATAAAGCAGTGAAGGGTGGGAGGGAGAAGGTGACAACCTGAAGGTGGTGAGGAAGCCAGTCTTGTAGATGTTTAGAGGGAGAATCCATATGGGCAAAGGGAATGGATAGATGTGCAAAGGCCCTGGGGCAGAAGATTACTGATGTTTTCCAGAATAAGAAGTAGACCAGTGTGGCTGACCAAGAGGGAGTAGGGAGAGAGTAGTCGGTGACATGAAGGAGGTAACCAGGGGCCCTGACGGGTAGAGAGCCTGGTCAGCCATGGTAAAGATTCTAGTTCATATTTAACAATGTAAAAGGGAAATATAGTGTCTTTGGAACAATGTGTAGAGCATTTTCAGATTTTTCTGTTGGAGTCATCTAATTCTGTCATAATGCTTTTTTTTTTTTTAGTGAGGTATATGTCAACTCTTGAGTTTCTTTCTCAAAATTGGTGTGTAAGATGTGAAAAGACCTAAGAGTTCTAGTGAAATGGAGACGCTGGGATGTAATTGAAGTAGGGAAGCTGGCGAGAAATTTTCACAAGATAGACAAGACAATCCGAACACAAGTGTCTAGTCACAGAATGACATACTTGATGAAACAGACATCCTTGAAAAGCACTTTGTAATTTATAAAACATTTTTAAATGGTGTTTAATCCTGAGAACCTCCTTGGAGGGTAAGTTCTTGTTATTATCCTTACTTTTTCTTTCTTTTTTTTTTGTGAGGAAGATCAGCCCTGTGCTAACATCTGCCAATCCTCCCCTTTTTTCTTGAGCAAGACTGGCCCTGGGCTAACATCCATGCCCATTTTCCTCTACTTTATGTGGGACGCCACCACAGCACGGCTTGACAAGCGGTGCGTTGGTGTGTGCCAGGGATCTGAACCTGTGAACCCCGGGCCGCAGCAGAAGAGCAAGTACCCAACCGCTTGTGCCACCGGGCACGCCCCTTATCCTTACTTTTTAAAGGAGGCACGGAGGGTAGAGAGACCTGGCCCGGGGCCTGTAGGGGGCGCTGCCCTGGCTCGCCTGCCGCTGCCTGGTTCTGTGTCTTCTAGGTAACACGGTGCCTTCGTTTGGGAGAAAAAGGCCCTGTCCCTGGACAGACCCCCGTGACCCCTTGGCACTGCGCCTGGGACGTGTGTGGCCGCTTCCTCCTACCCCCTGCGCCGGGCGTCCCGAATGCTCCACCCCTGCAGGGGACACCGCGCTCCGGCGCTGCCACTAGTGGAGTTCATTTTTCAGCTGATGGGGAAACGAAAAGGATAGATAGTTTCTTATTCCCTACATTTCACAGAGATTCCGCTGAAGGATAGATAGTTTCTTATTCCCTACATTTCACAGAGATTCCGCCTTCACAGGAAGGCGCCAGCGGAGTGAGTTGGGAGCTACCCATGTAAACGCTTGAGAAAGGCTGGTGCGTGTGCAAGACCCCCTCCCCCGTCTGTGAGGAGGACCCACTTTCACTAAACGGCCTGTGTGCAGTTGTGTGTAGCTTGTATAATTTTAAGAACTTGACGTAGTGGTTAGGTCTGTCTTGAGAATTTAGGCTCAGTTTTACTTATTTTTTCTGAAATAGGTAAAAAAAAAGTGATGATGTACGTAAAATGTCTTGAGAAGCTAATCCATTTTAGTAAGAGAAGAGTGATGACCACGTCCTCGTTATTTGTTTAACTGTATCAATAGTTATTCCTTCCAATAAGGGGTTGCTATGTCCTCTTCCAGACCAGAAATGTGAAATTTAACCTTTTACTGTCAAGTGTATGTTTTAGAAAACATGTTTATGTTTGCGGACCTCCTTGCTTCCTCTGGTTCTAAAGTAGTTCTGGAGAAGTTGGTGTATCAGGAATCGTGGCAGGAAGTGGTAGGGACAGGCAGCTGTGTGTCTGCACGTCAAGAGGCCTTTGTGGGGACGCTCAGGCGGGGGCTTCCCTGTCCCCCCTGTGCCTCTCACACTCGGCCCTACAAGCAGATGCTCACATAGATTGCACATAAGTTGAATCACTCGGAGTCTTGTCAGATCCGGGCAAAGTGGTTTCAGATTGGAGCAAGTTCACTCTCTCTCTGACTCTTCGGGCGGCTCTGAAGCCCAGGTCCCATCCGTGTTCAGTTCAACACCACAGGTAGAAAGGAAGAATGGCCTGCTGCTCTCTAAGGAAAATTGAGAGAATAACAGTTATTTTATACTAATTCCTGTGTACTGAGGGTCACAAAGTCACACAGCTGCTAAATGTGAGGCGGTGGAGGTGACTCCCCCGGACGGACCGTCGCTGTCTGCGCGCTGCCCTCCCGGGAGGGGGGACGGAGTCACCGCACGTCGAGAGCGCGCCCGCGCCGTCTGGGTTCTGTCGCTTTGGTTACGGCTACAGAGGTGGTTAGGCAGGCACGACTCTTTAAAATCCACTCTTAAAAGTCTGAAAGGACTCTTGCCCCGCTCTGAGGAACCTGCAAATGTGACCGCGTCAGTCAGCTTCTAACCTAAGGAATGTCCGCTTCCTACTGAATCGATCATTTCCCCGGTTCCAAGCCTGCGGCAGTTTGGGAACAGTGTCTTTCTGTGGCTGGGAAGTTTGTTCCTTCCCTCTGCTTTCTTCTCGCTAGGGAAGAGAGAAGGCTGGGAGACATGTTTGTGATCATGTGTGTGTCAGCAGTGTCCCCAGTGTGTCCCCGTCTGGACGGCCGGGTCCCCTCCGTCCCTGGGCGTGAACACCTCCCCACCTGGGGCAGCAGCGGGTGCCCTTCCTTGCTCCGAGTCTAGCAGTTGGCGGCCCTGGGCTCTCCAGGAGGGCTGGGGGGCCAAGGCTTCCAACCTGCCTGCTCTTGCAGATCTCCCCAGGGGCCTTTGAAAACCCCGGGGTCCAGGGCGCCTGGTGTGTGAGGTCCCTCCCCGCAAATGAACATGGAAAAAGTCTACCAGATCCTGCCAGTGCAGGTTCTGCCAAGGCTGGGGAAGCTGCTCCTCAGCAGGTTGACTCTGCTGACACTCAAGTTTTGAGTGACAGCTTGGAGCCGCGTCGGCATTTGGGCTGAACGAGCATGCGCCGGAACCTGACCTGAGCCGTGCGCGGTCTGCCTGTGTAGCTGGGGCTGAGGGTGGGTGGTCTGCAGGCTGGCTGGGGAGGAGCCACAGTTTCCTCGGACTCTGCTTCCCTGGGAGGGCCTGGCCATCAGCTGCTACTGTCTTACTTTATTTTATTTTTTAGTAAATCAACTTTATAAAGATGGTTTGTAACTTAGCATTTTCCATTTTTCATTACTGAAATTTCAATAAATAGTACTTCATTTGGATGAACTCTCTCATCTGCAGCAGGAATTTAAATGTCGATCTACATTTTGGTGCACCTTCGTGTATAAACCGGAGAGAGCAGAAATGCTGCCCCTCAGCCCCAACTAGCCGGAGCCCAGCTAGCAGACAACGCATTATGCTTGTTGGGCATGTGGGACGTACAGAGGGGTTGTGAATTCTCTGCTGGTGCAGCTGCCTACGAAGGGACACATGTAGCCCCTCTCGGGTGTTTTGTCCCATCCACAGGGCGTGAAGAAAGCAGCCAGGCAAGGCGCTCTGTGCAGCCTTTGAGAACTATTAGCTTCAGATGGCCTAGAGTTACCCCCTGAAAAACAATTCTGCTTCTGTTCTGCTTCTATCCAATTAAAACAAGTTTATTCGTTTTATTCCGGGAGCTATTTGCCGTTGTTTTTGTGCATTCATCAGTTGTTTATTTGCTGCTTGAAGTTGTAATTGTTTGTGATGTCATCCGTGGATATAATTTTGAATGAAGAAAAAGCTGTGATGGCAAATGTGCTCAGAGGTGCCGCGGCTGTGGCTGCGCAAATTAGCCTGCGAGGTGGGGAGGAGTCAGGCTTCCCAGGGCATGGAAGGGCTGCTGGGTTTCAGAAGCCTTTGTAGTCCAAAACAAAACCTGTGGCCACATGCCTACAGCATTTGAAGGTGCGCGAAGAAAGCACGGGGATCCAGCCCCAAGATGCACATCGTGCTACTAGCATGCGCGTCTCTTATGTGAAAAAAACTTATATATTTTGTTTGTATTATTTATTTATAAATTTTATACATAAAATCTCATTTGGTAGTTTCGCAACGGCCCAGTGAGGAATTCAGGCCATTAATGGATCATGTCCCTATTTTCATAAGAGGGAGCAGGTTGGTAAGTGCTGGCTCCTGAGCCCCAGGACTCCGACTCTGGTGGGGCCAGTGGCCGTCTACACCCACGTCGAGTTGAGGCATGGGAATGGCATGTGGTTCTAAGGCGGCGTGGGGCCGGCTTGCCCTGAGTCATTCCTAAGCTCCCAGGACTGCTTCTGAGATGGCTAATGGTGGGAAGGAGTCCTCTGACCTGAGCCTGGGCAGAGAGCGCACCGCTCCATTCCTGAGTGGGGCCTGACCCTCAGCCTTGACCTTACTCTAGATTCTCCACCTAAAGCCCAGGTGCCCATTCACATAAGGGCTTTCAAGTTAGATACATTCTTTCCCCCAGGAGAAAAGCTGGCATCCTGTATTATGTAGATGTTATGGATGGGAGGGAGTTTACCTACTGTTTAGAAGCAGAGGCTGCTCAGGCCACCGTGTGTTTTTGCCCAGTGCAAGCCTGGTGTATAGAAGGATGGAGACCCGGTCACTAGCCGGGCTTTGCGGGGTCGGGGTGGGGGCATTACATAGTTTCCCCCCTTTTTTTTTCTTTAATCTTTTCTTTTTCCTTTTTTTCGTGTAATGAAAGACAAGTGCTTCATATACCCTATTTTTAATACATTTCCAAATTACTGCATTATTGTTAAATGTGAAAACCAGAGTATAGTTTAGAATCCCGAAGGTATGCTTTTTAACTATACTCATAAATATGTTTCCTATTCAATGATATTATAGTGGGGATTTGAGTTGTATTTGGCATAATTTCAGACTTCCAGAAAATGCTTATTTCAATTTCAATAATAAAAACAAAAAGGAATTGAATCATAATACTAAAAAAATCCAATACCAACTCTTAAATATTTAAATATTTGAAGGAAAGAAAGGTTCATTTGAAATGATGATCTAGAACAGGATATTTGGGGATGGATACATCTTGAATAAATTGTTATTCTACATTCTCTAATTTCATAGGAAAAACATATTTAGGTTAACGTTGAAAGAGTAGTACTATATATTTAGTAGTAATCATGATATAATATGATTATTTTATTCAGTACTTTTGTATTGTGCTTGAAAAGTCAAATAGAAGAGCCATAGGTAAGGGAAATTAATTCCAAAAGTGGCTGGCTTCATAAATGATTTTATGACTTGCTTCCGCATTTTCAGTAGAGTCTGTAACAGGATAGCACAGTTCTTAGTAGATAGTATTGCATTTCTAGAGTACGTAAGCCTGCAGATAATTTTCGAAGGGGATATCAGTTAGTCTCCAGGTGTAACACAGATGGTAATATTGGTGTTATTTTGACAAATTTGCTCTTCTTTCTTTTCCTTGTCTTCCTTAAGTCCTGGGGCATACAGTCTCCCTCATAGCCACTCAACTCTACTATTTAAGTGCAGATGCAGAATGAATGAGCGTGGCTGTGTTCCAATAAAACTTTATTTACAAAACAGGCAATGGGCCAGATTTGGCTGTACTTTACTGACTTCTGTCTTAGAACGCCACTCTCATGTGAGGTGAAAAGGGTTTTCTTTTCTCTTGGGCCTCAGACGTTTCTAAAATGTGTGCTCCATTAGAAGATTTTGTTTAGCCTTTCTGCCTATGAGAAATGGCGTAAACTGCATGGGTTTTCATTTCAGTTTAACTCCGCGAAGCTTTATAAAGGACCTAACAAGTGTCGTGCCAGATGCTGGGGACAGGCACCGTCTAGCTCCTCAACCAGCAGGGCAGGCAGATGCATGAAGCACAAATCCGTCGTCTGTGCAGTGTTTGGTGTCCTTGGGGAGGGTTTCATAAAGAGCTGATGGTACTGGGTAAAAGTTTAAACTCTGGGGCCCAAGCGAAAGCTCCAGACCTCCTCGCACTCCTCCCCCAGGCCCACCCCTCTCTCGTTCTTTGCAGATATGGACAGTAATGGCCCCAAATGGAGCAGTGGGGAAAATTCTAGGGGAGGGTAGGAACTCTCCTTTCCTGCTGACAAGCTGTGAGGCTTCGGGCAGGTCACTGATGCTCCCTCATCGGGTCTTGACCTGGAATGGTCTGACACTTCATGATTTAAGAGAAGGATCCACCAGCAATTCAGGGGTCATTTTTGCCTCTCGGGTGTTTGTGCTGGAGAATAATCAATAATATTTCTCCTGTGGTGTTGGACGATGCTGCACGTATGGTGGAAAACTTGCCATAGAAGAATAGATTATAGGATGCCCATGTCAGGCTTTTCAATAGCAAGCACAGAAAAGAAACTTAAGTATTATGACTTAAAGTCAGCTGAGGCTGTGCACTGTAAGATGACTACAGGTTGCTGTGGGTGACTGTGACTGTGGATTGGAAGTGTGATGGTTAACAGTCTGGGACCCCGATAGCTCTGGTCTTTGGTGATTAGGACAAGGTCTTATGTGAAGGATTAAACAGGAGCTGAAGAAGCAGAGGTACCTTTTATTAACCCCAGCCTTATACGAAAACTAGATTGTCTCATCTTGTTTCGTGTTGTGTCATCAACATCAAGTTACGACTTGATGCTAGGAAACTTCTTTAATAACAAGCATTTAGAATGAAATGATTTTAATTGTCAGTGGAAATGATGAGCTCATATAAAAGAAAGTTTTAAATCTTTCACAAGTAGGGTTGGGAAGGTAATTTACTGCCCCTTTTAGTCCTGGGAACTTTTCCCTGTTTTCCTTTTAAGTGATTTTTTTCCTAATTTAAAAGGAAAGTTCAAGTAACCGTTTTTCTTAGAATTTCTGGCTTGTTTGTTATCACACCCAACCTTACTTTTTTTTTTTTTGGTATATTCTAAGAGTGTTTTGCTTTTAGTAAAGTAAAGAGATACTGAATTATCAGGTTTATTTTTCTAGGAATTTCTCATGTAACTGAAAAGTTTATTTTCTCCTGTAATGCTGTGTTTACCATAAAAGATCTAAATAAGCCTGAAGGGCTCACCAGAGAGTTTATTTCTTGCTTAATCACAGTTGCTACTAGAAATATAAATTTTAGTTTTAGGAAGTATATTGATTCATTTTGTCGTGCAAATCAATACTGCAGCACTTCTCATTCAGATATGCCTGGAAATCTTCGTTTTTACCCAGTAAATGGAGTTGCACTCTGTTTGGTCCAGTGCTGCTCACCCAAGGCCTGTGAGACTCTGTTCCCCAAAGCTGTGCTGTGGGGCCCTCTGTGGGACTCGAGCTACATAGGGCTCCACATGAAAGTCTGCACTGGGCTTCACAGGGGGATGGAGATGGAGCCCTACATGGAGCTGACTATGGAGCTCTATGTGGAGCCCTGCGTGGGACTGTATGTGGGGCTCTATGTGGAGCTCTACATGGGACTATACATGGGGCTCTGCTTGGACCCCTACATGGGACTGTACGTGGGGCTCTACATGGGACTTTATCTACATAGGGCTCCACATGAAACTCTACATTGGACTCCTCATGGCGGCCTCTGTGGAGTCCTACGTGGGGTCTACATAGAACCCACAAGGCACAAGGAGAACCAGGGCCTTTGTGGTCAGAGTTGCCACGACCCAGGTTTATGTCCTAAATTCTGAACACTGAAATAGGACCATGAAGTCAAACACGTCTAAATCCAAATTCTCATGAGAAATTATAATGAAAAAGTAGTGCATCCGAATGTGTATCTGAAATGCTGCTTGAATTTATTTGCCAGAGCAGATTTACCCAACTTATTCTGAAACGTTCTAGACCGGATGCTCACTGTATTTTCCACTAACGTAGCTGGAATCGTGGAGCCCAGCTCACGTGGCGTGACATGTCAGTTTTGACATTTGTGCCGTCCGTGGCAAGGGAGCTTTCCCACGTGTTTTAATGACAAAGCTTTGGTCATTTGTGATTTGTCTGTTTTCTCTCTTCCTTTTTTTTGTGAAGTAGAGCAGATTGAAGGTGAGGCCTTAATAACAGCACGCTTGCTCGTTTGCCTTCTGATTACTCTTTTAAATGGAAGAGAAAAGGGGTGGAGTTATTGCTAATCCCCAGGGAATTATGGTAACTGACACGTGGGGCTGTATCCCTCAAGTGAATGTCGTTTGTCGTATGTGACAGAGTGGGAAAAAGAAGAGGATGGCTGGCCTGTGTGACTTGTCATATGGAACAACTTTAATCTTTTTGCTGAATTTTATTATTTTATCTAGTAACTGTCAATTGATGCTTCTGTGAATGGGTTTCTTTACAAAGCAGTGCCTAAGCTACAGAATAGTATGGTGTGTAATTATGTGACAAATTCACTCTGTATCAGTAAGTTTAAGTTATTTTTAGATGCGTTACATCTAAGAGCAGAATCGGTGTACGGTGTTCTATAATTGCATTCATGAGCAACACATGATTCTTGCCTTATTTCTTTTTTGTTTCGCCGCTGGTCTAATGAGTTCAAAGAACGTCTCTCATCTTAATGAATATTCATTGTGGAGTGATCATAAAATTAGTAATTTGTTCTTTGCTTCTAGTGGAATTAACATACATAAAATAAGTAAAATTTTGCTGGAATCTCGTCTTTAGGAAGCATAAATATTTAAAGGTTGAGGATGCCAGGTTAGTGGTATTAGAGGACTTTTTTTCTAGTCTGCATGAACCAGACTAATTTTCAGGGGAAGGATAACTTACTTGAAAAGTGAGTAAATTAAAAGGCAGATGTGTGTGCACAGTCCTAGGTTCCAGCTCCTGCCTCCTTCCCCTTCCTCCTGGGGATGGGGAGTGCCACCGAGGGTGTGGTTTCCAGGTGGCCGCAGGACCGGGGGTCTGACTCGGGGTGCCCTGCCTGACTGCAGAGCGTCTGCTTGAGCCCCAGTGGTGGTGCGCTGATCCTTTGAGCCCTCCAGGCCTCCTTCCGACCACACCCTTCCTTGGGCGGGTTCCCTCCTAGTGGTCCGAGTCCGGAGCCCTGGCGAGCACGTGTGCCAGGTTGTCACAGCCGGCTCACACTGGAAAGGGTGTTCATATCTCAGGTGAGGCAGACGGCTTCTGTCTCAGCCCTCTGTCTGTAACAGATTCAAGACTATAGTTAGGGCTCTAAAGCAGATCCCTTTTCTCTAGTGCGTTCCTAGTGTTTACGTTTCATTGTCCAAAACCTTTTGCTCAGCAGGTCATCTCGACCCATCCTAGGGTCTCCCCGCCTTTTTCTGGCTCCCCTTCTTTTGCGCCTCAACTCGGAGGGTTTCTGGTCGGTGGCTAGTTCTGTTCACTTTTGGCGTGGGTACTTCTGAGACCTCGAACTGGCTCCCGACCCGGCTCAGCACGTGGGGGACGATCTCAGGCCAGTCGGTGCTAAACGCAGGTGTGTCAGCGCAGGCTGCTCGGTGCTTGGCCTGACGTACCACGGCCGTGGGGAGGCCTCAGGTCTCAGTCTGTCCCTGCTGTGACAGGAGGCATCCCTGGAAAACAGGTGTTATTTAACCCAGTAGGAGACAGGTCGCGTCCACGTTGCTTTTGCTCTAGTGCACGTCTATAAATTTAAAACTGTGTTTGAAGCACAGCGTACGTTGTGCCTAGATGTCTGTCTCTGAGCTGGTGGCCGTCCTCTTTCTGGTACCCCTGGCCTAAGCCTGCTCGCATCCTTCCCACGTGCCATGGACAGGTTCCTCTCCCTGTGATGGCACTTGTGTGTGTGTGTGGTCAGCCTCCTCCCCCAGTCACCGGTGGCTCTCCCTGGTCCCCGTGGAGGATCATGTCCCTGCTCCTTTCTTTCCATAGAGGCTGGGGCTGCTCGGCCCATGGTCTCGGCATCCTGGGGAATTGTGTTCCCTACTGTCCTGACATGGGATCGGGTCACTGGGTTGCTGCCGCCTTCACTTCTGTGGCACCTCTGTGGTAGCTTTCTCACTTGGCTGGTACCCGCAGCCCGGTGGTCTGTCAGCATCCAGGTGTTTGCAGAGAGCTGGGCACATTCGAAGGGCTGCTTTCACTCCCTTCCAAGAGAATAGCAGTCCTATGACTCGCATTCTGGTGGGAACTCTCTCTTACTCACGAATATCCCGTGTGCCTCAATGAGGCCCTGCACCAGAGTAGAATTTAAAAAAAAAGAGCATTGAAAGGTCAGTGCGTGAATAAATGCGTGGATGAGTTATATCCTTGCCTTTTATCAGCTCTTTTCTTTCTTAATGCTAATGCTTAGAAATTAAGGTTCTGATAATAGTATCATACTTCAAAAAATAAAATTACACGTTCAGCTTGATTAGAGCTCACACAGACCTGATGATAGGAGCTGTTTCATAGCAATGAAGCATCCTTAAAAACAGAGTGAATCTTTGTGTGGCCCCATGAATTTGCAAATGGAAATTTGGAAAGTAAGTTTTTCAGCAATAATTAACCCCCATTTATATGACTATGTGTTTAAGTTTGAGGAATTAAAGAACTTAACTTGCTTAGCTGTTTTTAAGACAATGAGTTTAGAGTTAACACAAGACAATTTAGCCACATTTAGCTTATCATTAGTGTAAAAATAAAATAAACTATGAATAGAAATCCTTCTCTAAGTGGATCCACAGTCCCACTCTGGGGTGGCCGTTGGATTCGTCTCACAATCAGGGCCCTGGTGACAAAATGCAAACTCATTTTAGGGTGAGACGCAAATCCTGGTGGATTTTAGCAAAGGCTTACTTTTTAAGGGATGAAAACGTTCAAGTTCTCACTGGTCTCTTAGACTGGAAATCACAACAGTAATGAATGAAATAGTGGAGGACACATCTTTCCTGAGGAGATTTTGGACTCTGTTTTCTGTTAAGTTTCATTTGCAGAATAGTTTACCTGTTAAACTTTTTAAAGGATGTAAGGCTTTTTAAAAATAGTGAGATGAAGTACGCTGCCTCAAATTGTCACATCGTAGGGAACGTTTAAAAACTGTCATGAGGGGCGGGCCCTGTGGTGTAGCGGTTAAGTTCTCGAGTTCCACTTCGGTGGCCTGGCGTTCGCTGTTTCAGATCCTGGGCACAGACAGACTCACCGCTCATCAAGCCATGCTGAGGTGGCATCCCGTGTAGAAGAGCTATAGCTCTACAACTATGATACACAACTATGCACTGGGGCTTTGGGGAGAAAAAAGAGGAAGAAGAAGATTGGCAACAGATGTTAGCCCAGGGCCAGTCTTCCTCCAAAAAAAAGAAAGTCATAAAAAGATACAATTTATCCATTGTACGTTGACAGCGCTGTGTCTATACAGGCTTCCGTTTTCTGGCTCTACACACCACGCGGCACCTGAGTTTGTACCAGGGGACCGCCGGGTGTGCAGAGCCACGTGGTTGCACTCACACTCGGCTGCAGGACACACTGGAAGTTTTTCTCTTGCTGGGATCAGTCCTATGAACTCAAGATGAACAGAAAAGAATTAGATTCACAAAAAAGTCAACCAGGGAGTGGGGTGACTCGAGGATTAGAATTCTAAATAATTCTCTAGGAGTATTCAGAATTGCAGGTCACGTAAACACAGCCGCAGAGGTAGGAAGACAGGGCGTGACCCTTGCTCAGGAGTGATCGAGTATCTACTACTGTGGAGAGTGATGAAAATGGACAACTTGGCATTTTTGTTAAAAAGCCAAGAAGCTTTAAAAAAAAAGGCAATATGCTATGAAATGTCAAAGTCTCCCAAGTTGGTAGGTCCCTGGAACAAGGAACACGTCAAGTAAAAATATGCTGAAAACGTTGGAAATTGGGAAAAGGTTAAGGAAGTTTGATCCTTCAGCCTGGAGGGGAGGAAGCAATTAGAGCAGGTCCGGGGTCCTAATGCCAAGTCCTCACCGAGCTTAGCTCCAGAGTAGACTGCTTCATCTGGACCACGGGGAGGCAGGCAGATGAGGAGGGTGTGTGACAATCTGCATGCTGCCAGAGGAGCTTCTGAAATCTTGGGTCGTTTTAGGAATAGGACAGATTATCCAGTTGGAAAGGTTTTCTGAGGGCAGCAGTGTGCCCTCATTACTTCTCCCACTTCTTACTATGATACACATTTGCATAATCAGTGCAGTTTACAGCGCACCTGAACACGTGTCATGTGTTCATCTCGGCAGCCCTGTGAAGAAGGCAGTGGTTTTTCCCACAGTCCACACGAAGAACCGAGGCCTGGGCAGTTCCAGGGGCCGTGGCCAGGTCGCACAGCTGCTCTCTTTGAAGAGTAGCGTCATCCTTCCATGGCTCCTTCAACGGAATGACTCACAAAAGCATGTGTGAATAGTTTTCTTAAATTGAAAATACGAACCTCACCATAAGACCTCGCCACTTACTATAAACTTAGTAGTTCTGCTTCCAGGGAAACCGAATGGGCGTTGACCCATCGAACTTATTTCTGGAAAACGGAATGAGGAAATGTTTGTTTCCCAAAGTGCATCACTTTATGAAAGTGACACAGATCATAAGGGCGAGTGGAGAGGGACTTTTTCTCTCACTCTAAAGATTGCTCTGTTCTCGAGACAGCCACTCATGACTCCTTTCCTTTCTTTTTCAGAGTGAAGGTCTGTCTGGCTTTATCAGATAACGTCACATGTCAGAGAATAACATTAAAAGAAGATGCTCAGCATTTTTTAATCTGAAGCTGCTTACAATTTTCTTTTGGGTCTGAGCAATGGCTACGTTTTGAAACATCTGTGACTGTGTGGGACATGGAACCAAGGCGAGGACGCCTGCCTCCCACTTGTTCCCGTAGGGGGCATTCCTCCTTGTGCTGTTCGTGTTGTGTTGTGTTTTGTTTTTTAACAAAATTCGCTGAAGAAGTCATTCTCAAGAAAATTGGATGTTTTCATTGGCCTGTTAAATGGGGGCCAGTGTCTTAATTTCTTCTTACTTTCATTTTGGCAAAGCAAATTTATCCCTCAGCATGCTAGGAGATTCTACCAATACCCCTTAAAGTGGTAAAATCTGGTATTTACTGGCATACACTCAAAACTACCACAGTCCTACCTCAGTTCCAGGTGAAGCTGGATTTGCGTGGTCGGGGGCCGGCAAGACCTCCTGTGCTGAATGTGTTTCCAGTGTGGTCATCAGCCTTATTAAACTGGCTCCGTACACAGCTGCTTGTGGGACTCGCATCCCGGTACCTGCTTACTCACAGACAGAGCCCAGTGTGGGGCTGACTTTTCTCAACGGAAATGAAATCTGAGATTGGACTTTGAAGTGGATTAATAAATAATAATTATTATATGTAACTAAAGCAACCTACTTTTGAAAATCATCAGCTGTATTGGGTAGGTGGGGGTGGGAGGGGAGGGGTTTGGGAAGGGGGTGAATATCTCTTTTTACCTTTAACAGACTTGTTGAATCTTCTCTCTGTAGGTGTTCATGTAGGTACTTCAAATTGCAAAAGCCTTTGCTCCTATTTACAAGCTCAAACGTCTCTGCTGTCCTTAACCTTGAGCTTGCGTTTCTTTAACCAAAAATTCACGCAGGCACGCTGGCGATCCAAGAGCGGTCACGGGTTTGGCAGGTTTTTTAAAAAATGTATTATCTTTACTATAATGTGATCATGTCGGCCAGTGAGGCTGCTCTGAAGAACAACAACAACACAAAAAAACGGAAAGGAAAGAAACACAAAAGAGGCATTCCAGCCTCCATGTTATTAATGGAAAAAGAGAAAGAAGAAGGAAAACCATCTCACAGTACATGTTACTTGTTGAAAAGGTTCCTGACAAGTCTAGCCTTGTTTGATGTTTTCAGTGTTCTGAGAGTAATATCAGTGTTGTGGCAATTATTGCAAGTATCACCCAGAACTGCTGCCCTCGACCAGCAGAATGTCCTGTCATCTCGCTGCTCCCTTGACACGTGACGGAGGCTGTGGAGCTTTCCCTCCCGTGGGTGCGTCCCCATGCCTATCTTCTCTGACAGTCGTGTGAAGGTTACACTAATTCATTGGAGATGTGAGCTTTCTTTCTTTTTTTTTTTTTGGAGAAAAATATATATAAATATATAGATATATATCACTATAGAATAATGCATTAATAAAATGAGGCTTTTTTAGAGGAAGACCAAAAAATTCAATGTCTTAAAAATATATTTAATGGCAATGCAAAAGTCTTCCTGCTTCCACGCTGAACTTTTAGAACAGAGGATTGTATTGCAAGACAAAGTTGAATGTAAAGTGATCCCCCTGAACATTTTTAAATTTTTACTTTTCTAAAAGTACACGTCACAACAGTGCATAGACCAGACAATGTTAGTTTGAAGGTCAATTTCAGTGTATAATATATATACTTTATTAAAATGTATAAAATGTCCTAAAGTTTTGATTTAGTTTTGGGAATGGGAATCAATGGGTGGTATTTGCTATGTAACTCCGCCGGGTACAATAGGACTGAATATGGACCCCGCTGAATACAGTGTATGACGTGTATTTAAGTAGTTCTCTATACTTAGAGTAGTCATGCCACTATACACATGGTTCATGTTCGTACTGCAACTTGAAACAAGCAAAATAAAAAGTTGATAATATACTAAATTGTCCTCTATCCTGTACATTTCAGAAAAAAAAGGCATATGCAATATTTACATTTTTAATTTAGTTTACAGAATGGAACCAAAATGTATAAATGTTATGTTTGCTAAAACTTGACAATGTATATTGGGTCTTTGTACATTTTGCCTGACTTACCTTAAATTTAAAATATTTTTTGCTATATAAACTTTAACAGTTATTAAACAGTGTTTTCTTTTTGGGTACGTATTGTTTCTGGATATCAAGATGTTAAATATATTTCTTGCTATTGTGATATGACAGAAGACTTACCTTATCTTGCTCTGTCTTCCACTGTACACGCTGTATATAGGGTCCACGTGCTGCTGCTGGAGACAAGAATCAGTGGAGCTAGAGTAGTGCATTGTATTTAGTCTGTATTGATCGTGGATGCTCTCCTTAATAGCCATATGCAATAAAATAAAATACATTATTTATGAAATGAATCACGTCTTGAGGTTATGTTTTCTGTGTGGATTCTGAGTTTAACTTAAAGCCACTCTACTTCTGGTGTTTTGGGGTCAATAAGTAAATATGAGGCTCTTAGAAATACTTTGCTACCTTTTAACTTTAAAATTTTTATTCTGGAAACCAGATAATACTCCCCAAGTCACAAAATTTACAAAAAGTAAATGTGTTAATAAAACACAAAAAGATTTTGTTTACTTTGCAAAACATAGATCCTGCTATGTTTGTATAGCAGGATGCTATACAAATGTGTATGGTGGGTGTGTGGTGGATGCTGCTCTAAATGTTGTACAAATATTAATGCCTTTATATTTCCTAAAAACCTTTTATAGATGAGAGACTGAGGCAGAAAGAACGTATGTGACCTGTCAGAGGGCACGTAGCTCGTGAGCGGCAGAGCCAGGAATCTAACCAGAAGTACAGCCCCCGAATCTGTGCACCCTGCCGTGCTGCCTCCCGAGATGCACGTGTGAGAAAGAGACACCAGCGTGTACTTCAAGGATACGTAGAAGTAAAGTCATCAGAGCCAGGAGGTGCAGTTTAGGAGGCAGAAAATAGAAAAATGATACCTACTGATTTTTATCAAGGACAATACTACTTCCTTGTTAGAAAAAAAAATTTTTATACATCCGCTTTACCCTCAAATTACAATAATGCACTAACGTGGGTGTCATCTCTTGTGAACAAATAAAATCAGAGCAATTTGGGAGATGATTTTTAAATTACAAGACTGGCATGCACTGTGTGGTGTTTGGGAACTTGTAGGTGACGGTGTGGCCTGTTCCTGCCTAGTCGGATTGTTCTGAGGGCTTCTATTAGGCACAGAGAAGGAGGCATTATCTGCAAAGTCTGCTATCCTTGAAATCTTAAAATTTTAATGAAAAGGGCAAATAATGACTGTCATTCTAGAGGTGTCTTGTGAGGTAGGAATCGACAAATGTGTTTACCCCAAAGAGCCAATTGTAAATGAAGAAGCGAAGAGTGGTGTTTCAAAGGTTCATAGATCCTGGGAACATTCACTGGAAACCAGTTGATAAACTTTAGGAGAATGCTGAGTGTTATAGGATGTAATGAGGTGAAGGATCAAGATCCCGCTGCATTGATTTTAGAGGAGTTTGGTTCTGACCCATTGATGGTCTCGGTAGTCAGCTTCAGAGATGAACGTTGGCTCATGGCGCTCTCATCATATTCTGCATCCATTTTACCCTAAAATTACCGTCGTCATATCCAAGAGTCTAATGTCTTTGAGCTGAGTTGCAGGTCATAGCTAGTCCCACTTGAAGTCCCAGGTTAAATATCACTTAGCCAGTTTTGGGGTTGACTTGGGCAGACTTTATTCATTTTGGCATCTGGGTTGACTAGGTGTACTAGTATTTGGGTGAAGCCAGTGTTACTTATTTATCATAGCCACTCTGATGCCACCAATTGGAGGATAAAGGGCAGAATTGCTGCTAGAAATATGCAATATCTCTTCATCATCACCTCAGTAGTGCACCCCTTCCTCATTTCTTTGATTAGCGCAACTGAGTGAAATATGATGCTGATGATTCTTGCTTCGGCAGTGATCTCTAGATGATATAACCGTGTAATCTCATGTGCTTGGCAGTTTGAAAACACTGACCGTCCCTCCAGGGTCGAGTTAGATTCTGTTCTTCCAGCTGGGTCTCTTCTTCTCTCTTCAGCCTGTGTTCACTCCACAGTCCCCAAAGACCCTGCGTAGCAATTTGGTGGTTTCCTGTCTGCTTGTCGTTAGCACCTCCTTGATTTCATGCTAAAACTACTCTCCTTGAATCCATCTGAACGCTCAGGTTACTCATGGCCTTTGCCACTGCACGCAGAAAAAATTCTGCTCTCTAGTTCCTGTGATCTGAGCTGTCACTCCTAAGTTTTCTTTTTCTCTATTTTAGAATGCCCTCTTTCCACCTGGGAACTCTAAAAGCTACTAAATTTTCTTGTCCAGCCCACCTGGGTGGCCCCAAACTTGCATCAGATTAGTACAGCTTGCTCCCATCTCTCTAGACCTTCCCATCCACAACATTGTCAGTTCTCAGATGACCTCGACATAAAAACATCAAATTGATTGATGGAGTTTTCCCGAAAAGACACGTGAAATCCTTACAAGTGGCTGTGTTAGTTAGGGTGTGTTTAGCTGCAAGTCAGCCAGTGATTTAGACCGGTGGTGCTCCAACGTTGGGGCTTATCTGAATCACCTGGAGTGGGTGTTAGACCAGGTCGCTGGGCTGGTTCCCGGACTTCTTTCTCAGTGGTGTGGAGAGGGGCCCAGATGTGCATTTCTAATAATTTCCCAGGTGATGTTGATGTGGCTGGTGTGGGACCACACTTTGAGAACCACTACAGGGGTAAAACTAGTAAAGGGGTTTATTATCTCACATAACAAGAAGTTCAGGGTTGGGTTACTTATGCAGCTCGGTGACATCATCAGGGGCACAGGAGCTTTTCCTCTTTCCACTCAGCTATTCTCAGGATCTTGGCTTTTATCTCAGTGTCATCCCCTCGTGCTTATAAGATGGTCAGAGCAGCTCCCAACAGCATATCTTCCCGTAATAATATCCCACAAAGACAGTCACTCTTCCTTGGGTACCTTTTTGGAGTGATACAAACAGTCCCAGAATCCGCCCCCTCCAGCTCTGCCCCACTTCTCATTGACCAGAACAGGGTCCCCTACCCATTCCAACGCTGATCCCTGGGAAAGGAGACTGCTGTGGTTGATTTACACTAAAAGAGATTCACCCTCTGCGGCGGGGAAGCACCAAGCTGCAAGACGTTGAACGAAGGTTGGGTCTTGGTGACAAGCACTGAGAGGGATGGTGTCTCGTCAGTAGGAGGTGACAATGTCTGCTGCCGCAGCAGAAAATGACTACGTGACCATCGTCAAATGCAATTATACCTCAAATACATTGTCTCCATTCATGGTGCATGTACTCTCCATCTCCAGGGATTTTGAAAGGGGGATTTCTAATGAAGTACAAGTAGAATAAGATGATTAATTTAGCATTATCAAAAACATAATAGTGATGCTGGCCTATGTTTACAGAATTGTTATTTTCAAGACTCTGGCCATAATTCTACCACTATGGTCTTCGTGTGTGTGTGTTTTTGTTATTAAATTCTGTGCAACGTTGGAGGCTATTTTATGAAAGATCAAGATACAAAGGAGGGAAAATTGGGCCTTTGGAGGTGCGTTAAAGCATGAGGACAGCTCAGGTCGGAAAGGAGAAAGCTGTGGGATTCATCGGCATCCATTACGGTAGAGGCTGTGACAAGATCTGTCAGCTGAGCTTCTCGAAAGAAGATATAACCAGAAAAAGGGAAAAGAGACAGAAAAATCTGTTCATTTTCCACAAGGAATAATTTGATAATGATGAGGATTATTAAATACCAGTATTGACGTCAAGAATTTTAGATGACATTCCTTGGAGGCCTTAAAAAATAGGACTTTGTAGCCATCTTCCTTTGAAGGGATGGGAGAGTGCCAGGTCAGCCATACAAACTCAGCCAGCCCTTCCCACCCGGCCATGTTTCCCAACTGGAGTTGGGGTGGGAGGGTCACTCTCCTTGGTACTCACGTCAACAGCACCCCGGAGTTGCATAGGGCACAGCCTGAAGCCTGTATATCCTGGTCCTTTTTCTTGTCTTGGCCTCTCTGAGGATTAGAGCACTATTTGGATTGGATTTAAGCAGGAAAAAGAGAATTCTTACCGTGTGTGTTATACCTAGTTTACTGTGTAGTGAAAGTATGCACCAAAGCAGTGTTAAAGAATCTGAAGGAAAGATCTAAAAACTTGACGGAGAGATCAGGACCTCAGGACCAAGAGATTATAAAACACAGTGTAGCCAAAGTGACAGAATGATCTTTATAAAATGCACGTGTGATCATGTCTCCATCTTGGTTAAAAATTCTCTGCCCGCCCCCCCATTATCTTATAGGAAAAGTCAAAATTCCTCAGCCTGGTAGACACAAAGCACTTTGTGACCTGTCTTCTGCCTGCTTCCTTTTTTTTTTTTTTTGAAGTATTGCTTTATTTATTTATTTTTGTGAGGAAGATCAGCCCTGAGCTAATATCTGCCAATCCTCCTCTTTTTGCTGAGGAAGATTGGCCCTGAGCTAACATCCATGCCCATCTTCCTCCAGTTTATGTGGGACACCGCCACAGCATAGCCCGACAAGCGGTGCATCGGAGTGTGCCCAGGATCCGAACCCGGGCCGCCAGCAGTGGAGCGCACACACTTACCCGTTACGCCACGGGGCTGGCCCCTGCCTGCCTCTTTGGGATCATCTTGATGGCCCTCTCCCTGTGTCCCACCTCTTCTGCGTGTGCACGCCTAATCTTACAAAATGACGCGAATCGTATCCAGTTTGCATACAGAAGAAAACATATAACGAAACTGAAAGAATTGCTGAACTTGAGATAAATGTTTATTTACCTGGAGATATTTCCTAAATGGTCCTTCAAGAAAAGTTAATGCAAAATATTAGAAGTTGGAAGTATTTTTTAAAATGTGCATTTAAACGCTACACATCATGCCTTCACTTCTTCCTTCGGAATCTGAGGCCATTCACAGCCTCTTTTTCTCTCACTGCCCCTTTCCTCTTTTCCCTTCTTATATTTGTTAGTTACATTATTATTATTATACTGTCAAGGTAAAAAAGTTACGTTTCTTCTATAATATAATTCACATGGCTTTAAAATATTCAACCTCTATTTAAATTGATTCATTCCTGCCACTGGTCCTTTGAACATGCTTAGTTTTTGAGCCATCTATTAATTGTCTGAAATTGTTACTAAAAAACAAAAAAACAGGAAACTCAAAACTTTTTCCAAGAAACCTCTGTCTGTGCTATGCTGCCCGAGTTCTCTCATATCTGCAAACACATGCCTGTTGCCTTTACAGACGAGGAATATATTGGTTGGGTAGAATATCCTTAGGTCACACATTCTTCTCTCAAGAACTTTATACGCATTTCTCCATTGCCTTCTGGCATTGAATATTGTGTATAGAAATCTTACTTAACCTGCTTTCTTACTTTTATAGTATTTTTTCCTTTCTGTTTAGTTGCCTGAAAAGTTCTGCCTTTATCCTTGAAGTTCAGAAGCTTCCCCAGAATGTGCCTCAGTGTGGAGCATTTCATTTCAGATGCTCTGTGCAATACTGTGAACTCTGCATTGCAGATACAGATCGTTCTTTATGTCAGGAAGATCTTCTTGTATTATACCTTTGAATACTTTTTATTTTTAACTTGTTGAGTTCTCTACTTGAGGGGCAATGGGTATTTCCATAGGCTTTATTGCTGACACGTCTTCACATCCGTATCATTAGGTGTCTAAGTGTCTTCCCGTCGTTCTGCTATTTCTTCCGTCTATGTCACTGATTAGCTGACGTTTTCTCTCTGTTAGTAGTCCACGTTTCAGCCATGTCTTCCCTGTTCCTTATGTTTCTAATGTATGTGTTAGTGCTGAATCAATGTTGGTTTGGTCGTCAATTCATTATCTTTAGAACTACATTCCCCCTTTTCATCATATTTTGATTTTTGTTTACTAATTCATTTTTGAGCTCTTTATTATTGAATCCAGAGATTCTCTGAATGGTTTCTGAGTTTGACTCACATTTGGGCAATTGGCCTTGTTAAGGTGCCCCATATGCTCTCTCCCCTAACTACCCAACCAGGCTCACTTCTGCCCCTCTGCCCCTGCTCCCAGTGGTGGCAACAGTGGCACCGAACTTGTCACCAAATGTTAATCCTTTTATGACTGGGCCTTTGCATAAAAATTCCGTTTGCCATGGAGTGTTGAAAGCTCCTTCTTTACCAGGAAACTTGTACTCAGTCTCCAAGACGATACCATCACCTGACTCAGTCGGGATAGGCTGGGGACGCTGCAGTGACAAGCACCCCCGAATCTCAGAAGCTCACTTCTCACTCGCAATAACATCTCCATGTGAGTGGGTGGAGGGAGGACTGGGGTCTGGCTTACAGTGGTCACCAGAGACCCAGGCTGAGGGACGCATCATCGTTTGTTCCATAATCACTCCACAGCTGGCAGGAAATGTGGCGAATTGTCCACTGCCTTGCAAAACTTACACTCAGAAGTGAGACATGTTGCTTCTGCGCATTTTCATTGGGTGGGGCTGATCCTATGGGCTCATCTTCACCGGGGGTGGGAAGCGACATTAATTACCCTGTGAGAGAAGGGGGAAATCCAGAAATATTGGGTGAACGGTTTTAATGACAACACAACCTCTTTTCAGCTCACTTAACAGGGCTAATTACTCACTTCTCTGATTCCAGAACATGCTGCTCACCCCTCTGTTACAGCATCTCCAGGTTTCACTGTATTATCTGATTATGTGTGTTTCTCCCATGAGGGAGCTTCTTGATGGGAAGGATCACATTGCAGATACAGGAGCCGCGCAGACCCTGCAGCCATCACTGCAAAGCCGCCGTGCTGAGGCATTTACTTATGTTCTCGTTTCATGTTCACAAACCCTGTGGACTGAAGAGTATCCAGAACACTGAAGCTTAGAAAGATTAAACGTCGTGCTGAAGGCCACACAGCTAATAAACAGCGAATCAGAATTCAAAGCCCTTATTCCAAGTCCCAGCTCCTGTCCACTTGGTTTTGGTGGAGCCAACACAACATGTGATACACAGTAGGCACTCAATAAAGATGTATTGACTATTTTGAATGACCCATGTGTCTCGTATACCACTGTAACAGTCTAAGTTAACGGACCAGTCTGAGTCCGTTGTTTTGAGTGATTATATTGTGTACTTACATTATTTCTCAATATTTACCTTGTTTATTGGGTTTATAAAGGCATAACATTACTCAGGGAATTAATATCCATTCTCTGAATTATACTAATTGACCAATATTGAATCCCAGTGCTCCCCCAATACCTAACATGTATGGGAATTACATTTAGAAACCTATAACAGAAAAGCCAAAACAACAATGGTTTAAACATATAAAAGTTTATTCTCTCAGGTAAAACTAGACTAAATGTGGGCATTAGAAGGCTGATGGTGTTTCCATCAAATTTCCCCAGACCAAAGTTTCCTGTCATTTAGCTTTACCATCCTCAGTGCACATCTTCTGTTTTCAAGTTTGCTTCACGGTCCAACATGGCTCCTACAGCTCCAGCCATCACATTTGCTTTACCAAGAAAGATGAACGGGGAAAGTGTAAAAAAGGTGCCTCTCCTGGCTTAGTCAGCTGCTTTATAAGTGAACCTTCTCCCTCAGTCTTACAAGCTGGACTTTAGACACATGTGAAAGCTGCAAGAGAAGCTGAGAAACAAACTTTGAACTGGGAGCATTGCAACCCAAAATGCAGTCAGGCTAGCAGTCTAAGGAGGAGGGGGAGAATGATGATTGGGTAGACACAAGCAACCTCTGCCACATCATACACTTGGATCTGACTTCAAAAGCAACTGCTTCTTTTGCATGAACTTGATTATGTGTTTTGATTTTTAAAAATATGTATCTTTCATTAGGTTTCCTTTTCTTTCAAGGGTTTTTAAAATAGCACGACTCTGAAGGGAATGAAAGCCTCAGTCCGGAGGCAGGGTGGCTGTGGACGCGTGCTCTGAGCACTGAGCAGAGCAGAACAACGGTTGAATGAACGCGCGCTTCCTCCCATGCAGGGCTGGATGGGAAACACACATGCGGAGACGTCTGTGGAAACGGCATGAACTGACGTTGGGACAACCCGTCCGCTGTCTCAGGGAAAAGCGTACAAATGTAAAATTACTAAGATTACACATGAACCTCAATTCTGGTAGGACGTTGTCAGCTCTGGCCCCTCCCTCAGCTGCCTGGAGGCAACAGGGAAGTTCACTGAAAGCTAATTCATGACAGGAATCGCTTGGCCTTGCAGAAAGTACACTCAGCCTTTCCCACTCAGAAGACATTGAAAAGCACCACCATCCCCGTCCACCGGTGAAGATGGTGGCCTCCAAGTAATCGAGAAGGCAGGTCACAATCTACGCCTGCATAGCTGAAACACGTCACCGAGAGTATTTCCTTTCTGCATTCCTCGTCTCTTCAACAAGTGTTTATAGTGTGTCTCCTCCACGTCTGGTGTTCTTCCAGGCACTGGGGCTATGTGGTGAAGAAACCTGAGCCCCTGCACTCGCAGAACTAGTGACAAACAAGTAAACAAACACAAAACATGAGAAGAAGACAAACAAGACAGGGAATAAATAGAGAGGGCCAGAGTCGGGGTGAACGATGGCAGCACTATTTCTATAGGGGTTCAGAGAAGGCCTCTCTGGGAAGGTGACACCGGAGCAGAGTCCTGGGGGAGCCCTCTGTGTGGATATCAGAGGAAGAGCATCAAAGGCCTAGGGACCAGTATGTGCAAAGGCCCTAGAGCAGGAACATACTTGACGAGTTGCCAGAACAAAAAGGAGGCCAAAGACTCAGTTCCTGCTCTTTTTACACTTTTACATGTTTTACAGTTCACTATTTAACTCTCATGTTTAAAAGAGAATCAATTATGGAAGCAGTCTGTCAAAGTTTTGCCATTTAAGTGTGATCATTAAGAGCTTTGCTTTACGGCCTAATACAGAGAATGGGAGGAATCAGAGAAAGGACAGCATTAAGCAAACAGAAACTTCCGCTGGCTTTGAAGGGTTATTCACTTGGGGTGCGGATACGTTCCATGAGAAAGGGCAGGACATGGGTAGGCTGGACACAAGTGTAGACAGCTGTGTCTTCTAGCAGAGGGAATGCGTGATGTCCACGCGCCCCGGCAGGGCTGTAAGTGAAGCATCAGACATAGTGAAGAGCTCGGAACCAGGTTTGTGCCGGGGGAGCTGCCTCAGCTCTGCTGCTGCAACAAAGCCCTTGGTTTCCGTAGTGACCCAGAGCTGCCGGTGCAGCGGTCCTCTTCGTCCCACCGTGCTGAAGGACAGCGTGTAGGAGCCAAGGTTGTTGGGCCAACTAGCGTAGTCATTGCGTGTGGGAGTGTGCAGATAAGCTGCTGTCTGTGGCCCAGCCGGGTGCCCCACCGTGCCCAGGCTGCTCTCTGCTGCAGGATAACGTGTGTGCTATCTCATCAATCTCATCGCTGGCTGACCACACGGACAGCTTCCGACCAAATCCACAGTTGAGATGAGTTGAGCCCCATGCTAGCAAGATCTCAATGCCGATGTATCCAGCATCCCACGTGTAAGATAGTTTTATGAGTGACTGTAAGCAAAAATTCCCAGGCTGTATATTTCCTTCATCCACTGATATAATTCCTGTTATTGCATTATTGATATCTTGGTTATCCTCATCATTGATATCTGATAACAACTTCTGTGCTGTCCAGAGGAAAGGGAAACACACAATGTCGTGGTCCCTGTTGCCCCACGGTGCCGAGTGGTTACTGAAACACTGAGGAGAGGAGATTGGCATGTTCTGTTAAAATAACCAAAGATAGGGTTTAAAAAAAGTGCCATCTGTCCAGCTGTGTTTTCGCAGGACCCTCACTCCACCCTCCCGCCACGCCAGGGATGCCCGGACACCGTCATGCCCACGGCGACTTTGCAGGGGTAGAGATCTGACGGGTCACTGTGTCATGCTGGGTGGGTGAGCAGGTTTCCCCTAAAAAGCAGCAGAGGCCAGTATTTTGTGACGGCAACAGACGACACACACGGGGGTCTGTCCTTGGGAAGCTCCTCCCTCCTTGCAGGTGTGTCCACACTCCTCTCAGACTCTTCCAGCAGAGGAAGGGACACCTCTGCTGACAGATCCAGGCCCTCCCCAGAGAACCATTACCTGAGTGCTAACAACCTTCTGGCTGCCCAGGCGCACCTGCTGGTGAGGGCTCCGGGTGCTGCGCCCGGCGCGGCTCCTCCATCCCGCTGCTCTTGGCGAGCTGAGCCCAGGTCCGGTTTATCCCCAAACACCAAACCAAGCCCAGGCTCTTCCTCTGTGCCATGCCCCCTCCCCGTGGAGGCACGAGACGGAAGGATGCCCTCTGCCCCGGGCTCAGCAGCCCTTGCCCCGCTCCATTCGCAGCCCTAATGGGGCCCCATCAGCCACGGGGCTGAGCCTTCGAGGATCCTTTGGAGATGTCAGGCTCCTCCCTGGCCGGCAGCCAAGACTTTGTTTACTGCTCTCAGAGCAAACCTGAGCTCCTTCCTCCCGTCCGGTCCATTTTTTGAAAACATTAAGCTCTTGGCTCAAGTCATTGCTTCCTGCTTTCATCTGCTAGGGCCAGAAACAATGACGTCCGGCCGTGCCCAGAGCCAGCCTACCACTGCCCCCGAGGATGCACCGAGGCCCCTGCACAGCAAGGTCTGCGCGTGGCGCTTCAGAGAGCTCTGCTTTCCCTTGTCACTTCCCCTTTGAGGTACTAGGAGTTGGTTGACTTTTGAGGACTCCATATGAAGGGGAGCATGTCTAACTCGGGCCATGTGTTATAAAATTAAAATAGTACCTCTGCATCCAGTTCAATGATGCAGCCACCCCATCATGGTTGCACACCACATTTGCAACAGGGCAGCCCCCTGGGTTTGCCCTCCAGTATTCTTCTAAGTCCTGGAGTCACTCTCATTTTTGGCATCCTTTAGAAGCCTAATTGAATGCAGCAGGAAGCAGTCACGAGAGCCTTTTAGCATTTCTACCTTCTTTCAATTGCACACTTTCCCAATAGGAAGCAAAGCTGCTCCTTTCAGAGGAGAGTGAGTAACCCCTCCCTTCCACTTAACCTTCCCCTGCACAGACATTCCAATTTCAAAGGTATGTTGTTTGCCTTCCACTAAAAGTTTTCTCCTAATTACCTGGAGGCATCCAGGTGTGGCTGAAAATATGCTCAACCCCGGGAGTAAATATCTACACCTAAGGGCAGTGAACAGGCAAGCAAGACAGCCTGTGCAGGGCGCCGAGTGCTTAGAGCAACCTGGAGCTGTTTACCTGGTGACTCAGGCAGGATGCAGAGGCCAGATGGCTGGCACGTTGCAAAGGCTGATGGGTGCTTTCACTCTATTGCTTAAGTTCCCCAGAAAGGGGGTTTCACACGGCCTCGTCCTTTCTGTAGTCCCAGACTTTCATTACGCTGCTCTCTAATCTATTATCTTGGGGAAGAAAATAAAACTTCTAATTATGTTTCCTTGGCATTCAAAGTCAGGTAGAAAGATGAGACTTTTAATTATTGAACTGCACCAAGGTGCACAGATATGTAAATTTAAAACATATATCGAAGTAGTTTTTGTGTCTTTTTCCGTACAATAATTTCTGATCTTTATTTGTTGCCATAGTCTGGATGTTTGTGTCTCCTTCAGATTCATTTGTTGAACCCCCAAGGTGACGGTGTTGGGAGTTGGGCCCTTTGAGAGGTGATTGGTCATGAATGGGATTAGGATCCTTATGAAAGCGGCCTGAGAAAGCTCCCTCGCCTTCCACCATGTGCAGACACAAGGAGAAGTTGGGCGTCTGCAACCCAGAAGAGGCCCTCACCAGAACCAGCCATGCTGGCACCGGGATCTGGGACTTCCCGCCTCCAGAACTGTGAGCAATAAATTTCTGCTGTTTTTAAGCCACCCAGTCTAAGGTAGTTCTGTTAAAGCCCGAACAGACTGACATTTGTCCAGTACCCACTGTGACTAGTGTGTGGAAGTGGCTGAACTGATGCTGTACAGGCAGAGTCAAGACTAGTGGAGGGCAAAAAGAGGACAGAGTTTGCTCCCCGCAGTCTCTGGCGTGGGGACACCGTGGGTAACTATCCCAGGGCCCAGGCTGCGAGCCCAGAAGCCTTGATCCGGGTCCTGCACGGGACGGCATCGCTCGGCTTCTTGCTCCTCGTCAGCGGTAGGTAGAGGGGGAGATCTCGGAGGCCCCTGCTGTTTCCGTGAAGTAGTAAACGTGCGCGAAGGCGCTCTGTCAAGATGAGCGGAGCGCTGTGCCGTAGGCGTCAAAGCCACAGCAGCCACTGGGAGCAACAGCATCTGCAGTGCTTGGCTCTGGCGCACGCCTGAAATAACTCAGTGAGCCCTGTCCTGAAAGGAGAGGAGGCTGTGTCGTTTCTTTGAAAATTTTTGTTTGGAAAAGCTTAAGTCAAACGTCATTTAATGACATAGAATAGTGCTTCTCTAACGTTAATGTGCACACAGGTCTCCAGGGATCGTGTTAAAATGCAGATGCTGATTCACTGTGTCTTGGGTGGGCCTGAGACAAGCTCCCAGATGATGCTGATCTGCAGGTCTGGGGACCACACTTTGGGTAGCAAAGGTGTATAGTGTAAAGCATAGAGCAAGTGGGAAATGCATCCTGGGAAGAGGAGCTAACTCTTAAAAGTGAGTGACCTCTGCCTTCTTCCATTCTCTCTCCAACTCTGCCTTTCCTGGTCGGCACCATAATAGGGCTAATGAACCAGAGAGGAATAGGAACATCAACTCCTGACATGGCACTAGGGTAACTGTAGCCCGTTATCTGAGCATCTCTCCTCTGAGGCTGCAGTGCTGAGGGCCTTGGCCCCCTGGGGAGCCTCCAAGGCAGGATGGCCTGGATTCTCCTGGCGTGAATCATTCAGTTGTCCTGCCAGTGACACCACACAGTGGAAGGGATCTCTGAAAAAGCGCCCTGACACAGGAGAAGGAGCCTCCACAATGAGTACCTACATTTTCCCTAAGCATGTCCTTATGTCACCCACGTGTCACAGAGGTCCATGCAAGAGTTGCTTCCTGGAATTTGGGGAGAAATGATGAGAAGTCATGCAAAGTCACAGTGAGAGCTTCTTTCCTCTCCCTGCTGACCCCTAGGGTCCTACTCCATGTGGCCATGGGATGACTTTCCTATCCCTTTATGCAAATTTACCCGAAGGTGCCTGAGGAGTGATCAGTAAATCAAAACCCCCTTCTTGTGTTTGTACTGCTTGGTGGCCAGAGTTCCCATGCTTGGTAAGAAAAGACAGTGATGCTGAGCCAGAGGTGAGGGAGTCATCCCCTCTTGGTTAGAGTGTGTGTGACACAGCTGCTTTCATTGGCACGTTTTCTTCTCCCTGTCCCATCAGTCAGTGCTCTCATCCATCCCACTGCTCGTCAACTCAACATCCTTTCCTGGGTGCTCTCAGGCACCATCATTACTTCAACTCCCCAGACTGTATGCTGTCTTATATCCAGTCCCCAATCTGACTCCCATGAGTCTCAACTTCACATAAACACCGCCCAGCTGGACAACTCATAAGGTTGTATCACAGCCACCTCATGCTCAACATGTCAAAAAAGCAAACCATATCCTCGCCTAGACCTGCTCTTCCTCCCGAATCCCCCATTCAGCTATTCTTGCCAAACACTGTCTCCATCCTCCTCACTACCACCCTTCCAAAACACAAAATCTGGGATGGCGATCTTACAAAATCATATGGCCCCAAATACCATTTATATGCCGATGACTCAAATCTACTTAACATCTCCACCTGCAGGGCTAATACGTGCCTTGAAATCAACATGATCAAAAGGACCTCTTCATCTAACATAGACCACCCCAACCCACCAGTCTTCTCCCCTTCGGTAAATAGCACTACCATCCACCAAACACTCAGGCCGAGAAGCTGGGAGCCATCTTGGACTTCTCTCCATCTCACACTCCACATTCAATCCTTCAGCAAATCATGGTGTCTTCACTTTAAAAGTATGTCCTGCCCCTAATCCAGCCCCTTCTCACCACCTCCCCTCAAAGTTCAAGTCTCCATCACTCCGCACAGCCTCCTAAGTTGTTCCCCCACTGCACTCTTCCCCTTTCCTCCCATTCTCCATACAACCTAGTGAGATGTATGCAGCATGAATCAGATCAGATCTCTCCCTGGGGGCTTTCCAGCCCACTGGAAGCAGAATCCACACTCCTTTCCATAGTTGACAAATGGCTGACGATTTGTTAAAAACATCCATACCAGTACAGGTCTACACACCAACACACTAATTTACCTCCAAATGTTTTGGAGCTATGGGAGCAATTGAAAACGGGAAAGGAGAAAATAATGATCTAATTATTATTAGGTAGTTAATGTTTACCCATTCATTTGAATTAAAAATACATAAACAATAGATACATATCTGAATGTTTGCACAGATGCGAAAGTTTTAAATACAACCAATATATGAACTTATATAATCAATGCATAACAATAGGATCTTTATAGGGTAAATAGAATCCCGTGTTTTCCTTAATAATGTGATGCCTACAAATGCAGTTCCAGCACAGTCCGCTGTCTTTTGCTGATCACTTCTGTTTGCTGCTACAGATGTTTCTAGTCAAATCACTTGCCCACCAGTTACTTCCTGTGGTACCTGTCCATTCTGGAACCTTGTCTTTGAGCTACTTCCTCACATCTTGGCTGTCTCCTGCAGCACTATCCTCTGTGGTCTGGGGCGGTTCCTAGCACAGGCCGTCGTGTAGTTTGGAGGTGGAATCCTCACTTGCTTCTTGACAGAGGGAAACACTGACAAGCTGATTAAGAATAGAAACACAAGGGTCTTTCCCTGAAGCCTTTCTTAAATATTGGAACCTAAAGGGAAGATCTGGAGTAAATATGGAATTATCCATCATGGGAAATCCAGAGGCTGAAATAAATAGGGTATGATAAAATAAGGGAACAACATTCTTGGGTTTGATTTCCTAAGCCATGGTGTTATGTAATTGGTATAGCATCTGGATCCTTAAATGACAGGACAATCTATTTCATACCATATAATATATCGCAGTAGCCACTAGACTTTTCAGGGAAGATGGGTTAAATAAAAATTATTATGTGACTTCGTGTTACCATGGCTTCAATCATTTTCTCTTCTCTGTCACTTATAAAAAACTAATTAACAAAGAGTGAAAAAGGGATGGGATGGACTAGGATTCCAGAAAAATATTCTTCTCCTGCGTGACATTGAGCAAATTATCTTACCTCTCTGGGCCTCACTTTCCTTATACGTGAATTATCTCACAGGTGATGCAATTAGACTCATTCAGCAAACATCTATACTAATCACTTACCTTGTATCAGGCACAGGACCTTTATAAAATTCATTAATCTTATAATAAGTGACAAGCATTAAAATAAATCATATAAGAAATGCTGAAGATCCTGTACCTAATCCACTAAATGACATTCTGCATGACAGATTCTAGTATCAACTAGCAACTCCAAGATCTGCTCATTAGGCCTTATCAGGAGTTGAAAGTGATCCACCACCAAGATTTCAAACTCCACAGTCCCCTGCCTGGCGACTCTACCATTCTTCTTTGTTCCCTCCTCTTCCTCAAGCTTCTTGTAATAAATTGATTGCAAAAATGGTTCCACATACTCCCCACTCCGGCCCTGCCTTGTATCCAGCCGCCTATGATGTGATGTTGAGGATCCCTCATCAAGAAATGCAGTCTCTTTCTCCACTCCTGAGTCTGGTCAGGCTGTGACTTGCTATGGCCAGTAGAATGTGGAGGAAGCGACAGGTCCAGTCCCAAATCTAGTCCTCAGGAAGACTTGCAGCTTCTGCTCGCTCCCCTGGAACCCATCCCTCGCCATGGAACAAGCCCAGGCTAGTCTGTTGGCTGGCGAGAGACCACATGGGGCACACACCAGTCTGTCCGGTTGCCCCAAACAAGTAGAGAGTCCAGTCTAGATTAGAAGTCACCCAACTGACTCACAAACTCAAAGCAAAACCTTCAGAGCAAAGGTAAAGGTCTGTTGGTGTCTGTGGTTGTTCAGTTTGCAGCAACATGTGACAATATGTACCCTTCTTGAACTTGTCCCCCAGTCAGTGGTTATCGATAGTCCCTCCATTCTCGCCACGGTCTCACTTGCCTTTCTATCCACATTTATCCTGAAGCAGATGTCTAAGCATAGGTAGAGTCAAGAAATCAGCCAAGAAAGGCCTAACAGATTTCAAATTCCTGGCTCCAGGTGATCCTGTGGTCAGGGGCATTCCTGACCTTGGGCTGCAGGTGACACCTCAAGTCAAATCTGTAATTTCTAATCTCAATTTGGGTCCTTTTCATGCTTTGTTATTCTTTTCTCTTTCATTGACACCCCAGAATGCTCACTGCGTTCTCCCTCACCTCCTCTGTCCTAACCACCCAACATTGGTCCCAGTTCTGCACAGGTGATCCTTGGTCCACACGATGGTGTTCACCAAGCAGAGCTCCTTTCTCCCTCCTCTCTTCTTCAAATTCTCCCTCCTTTTCACACACCCTACCTTCCTTCCTTCTGCCTCATCCGTGGTCTGTCAGCAGTTCAACAAGCACTTAATGGGAACCTGTTATATGACAAGGACATCATTCCTGCTTGAGTCACTCGCTGCCTAATCGGTGTGGGTGGGTTTGTGGGAAACAAGCATGTGAGAAAATAAACAACTGGATTGTGTCACTGGGGCCTAATATTAAGAACAAAGACACATGGAGACACCGGAGGCTGTAGTCACTCATTCAGTTTTGAAGAGTCAAGGAAACTTTCCAGAGAAGAATTGTCAGCTTCTCCTTGGAAGGAAGGCAAAAAGACATTTTCCAGGTGGAGAAGGGAAGACGGAGCATGTCCGTCCATTTCCTCCCTGGTCACTCACTCCCTACCCCTCTGTAGGCTGGCATCGCCCACCGCCAGCCAGGGAAACGCTTGTGTTGACAATCTTCTAGTTACCAAAATGTTGCTCCTCTCAAGCTCCTTCTGTTGACCCTCCCTACTGACTGAAGTCACAGCACCATTCCTTGAGTGCTACCTTGCACCAAACACCTCGCATCCCGTTTCTCTCTCACAATAACTCGCCTTTAAGATGTGAGGAAACACTGACAGAGAAAGCTTAGACCAAGTCCCAAGGTTTCATGACCACAGAAGGCAGGACCAGGACTCACACCCGAGTCTGTCTGGTTCCAAATGTGCACGCAGCTGCCCTGCCCTCCCTCCTTGGCTCTGGTTGCTGAGCTTCCTCTGCCTTCACCCTTCTTCCTTCCTCTGCTCTCTGAATCTCATCAACCCCGAGTTTCCCTCAGTCATCTTCTTGGTGCTTCATTTCCTTCCTCTGTGATCTGGCTCTTTGGCTTCTGCTTCTATCTCTGCAGCGGCCTCTCAAGTCTGAGAAGCCATGATCTTGCATTTACAATTGCCTGCAGGATGCCTTAATTCGATTTTCCTAAGGGCATCTTAAATTCAACACATTCAAAAATGGACCGCTGTCTTCTCTGAAAGTCAGTTCCACCTCCTGACCGCTTTCTCGGTGTCGTTGAGGCTAACGCTCGGAGCGGGCGGCTCCTTTCTGTCAGCCCCGTGGGCCTTCCCCACATCCAATCAGTTTCTGTCTTTAAGACATCACCCGAATCCATCCCATCCTTGCCGTTCCCACTGATGACATGACTTATTATGCCTGGGCTTCCTGTCCCAGTTTCTCTCCCCTTCAGTCCACCTCTGTGGCGTGCCCAGATTCATCGTTGTGAGGCTCAGATCGGATTACGTCAGTGCTCTAAGCACAAAACCTTCAGAGTTCCCAGTTGTACTGAATCAAGTCCAAACTATGGGTTGGTCTTCCAGGCCCTTACATCTCGAGCCCCAACTCCATCGTGGTCTCGTAGCTCATCCTCACATCCCTGTGCTACAGCGGCCCAGGAGCAAGCAGGAACCAGGCACCCTCACTTCCCGTTTACACCTCTGTATCTTCCAGAGTCCTGCCTAACTCCATCCTTGGAGGCCTTTCTCCCTTGTCACCTCCTCCATGAAGGCTTCCCCGATCCCCTCAAACACATGACTGATCCATAGCACTTTTTTGGGCCCATTTTTGCCCCTGACTTGGGGCACCTGCTTTATCCGTCTACTAAAATGTACCATTTTCTTTGAGGTTCCCATCTTCTGTGAACCTTGACTTTCGTAGATGTAAATATTTAGAAAAATGACTCCACATAATCAGTTACGCTTATGAAAGTATGGTGGTAACTATGGTTTCATAACTCAGGGATAAGCCTTCTGGAAATGTGAAACTACTCCCAAAGAGCAGCCCTGGGAGGAACGCCTGTCGTTGCTAAGGAGCAAAAGTCTTTAGGGGAGCTTACATCTCGAGGAGGGGAGGGGAGGGGAGGGGCCCCTCACTGATTAGAGTTTTTGCACCAATCCCGTCGGATCTCTCAGAGAATGTGAATGTTTGGGTCTTCAAAATCATTTGTTTGTGGAATTGTGGATTGGTATGAAAAGGCACTTCTGTAGGGAACTAACTTTGGATTTTGATAAATGACTTTTGTGGCCAGTTTGGGTAGGCCAGCTCTACTTTTCTGTATATTTTGGCAGGTCTGTTCTTGAAAGATATGATTATGTGTAACTCAGGCAAATATATCGTAAGTGTGTTTCCTTTTTTTTTTTTGACCTCTTGGATTTAAAAAACCTATTCATAAGAGGAGTCCTAGATGTTTCTTTAGAAGATCTAACCAATTGATATTGGCATTTTGAGAAACCCTTCACCTGAATTCCCTCATTCATTGAAAATTATGTTAAACCCCATAATATGCACATTCATTGTTTTAACATGTGGAGACATTACAAGAAATAAAAGAACAGTTTGAGTGGGGGGCAGCAGAGGCCAGCTTTCCCTCCCGAGGCCAAGGTATCTAAATGGAAAATGACATCTTCCCCCAAACCCACACTTCTTACCCATCAGCAGCAAATACAAAGATTTCCTCATTCTAGTGAGTTGGATGTTTTATATTCTTATACTCTAGTTAAGGTTCAAAACCCTGATGTGGTGTCCTAAAGGCAGACACTCAAGCCAGCAAACACAGGAGCTTCTCCCCACCCCTGCCCGTCTTTCTCTCTCTTCTCTCTCTCTCTCAGTCCCTCTCCCTCTCTCCGTCCCATCTCTGTGCAAATGTTTCGCTCGTGTGGATCTGACCTACTGCTGCCCTGACACCGCTGACTGCTCTCTCCTCCTCGCGACCCCTCTCCTCTTGGTTTCTGGAACAGCACATTTGCAGGTCGTCCTCCTTCAGCTCCACCTGCTCTCATTTAGCCTGTTTTGCTTGTTCCTTTACTGGCCACACCTCCCAACATTATCCTGCAAGCCTCGGGCCTTAGACATATTTGCTATCTGTCTACATGCACCATCACGGTCATGCCATCCAGTCCCATGGCTGTAAATGTGCAAACACCATCTCCACGCCGATGGCTCTCCCCTTCATGTCCCCTGGTCCGCGTATCCTGTGGCCTCCTCCATTTATCCACTTGATTGGCCAATAAGCAGTGAGAGTTTAACATTCCACACGGAGCACCCTCCCCTGCAGCTTACCGTTCCCCACTGCTTCCTCAACCTGCTTTATGGCAACTCCATTCTTCCCTTGGCTTAGGCCAAAAAGATGGCAAACTTCCTGCTCCCTAGGCCAGCAGCAGATCCTGTGGGCTCTCCCTTCAACTGTGCCCACCGCGGGTGCCTCGCCACCTCCCACTGGTACCCCCGCCCCACAGACTCCTCCTGCCTGGATTTGGTTCCTTCCGAAGAACTGGTCTGCCTGCTTTTGTCCTTGCCTCCTTTCAGTTTGTTCTTTAAGAAGCACTGTTGACCCTGTTAGGAAAATAGGTCAGATGTGTCCCAACATCGCTCAGAGTAAAAGTCTGTGTCATGAAAACCTTTCTGGTTTGGCTCCCAGCTCCTTCTCTGAACGTTTCTCCTTGAAACTCTTGTTTCCACTGCCTGCTGTGCTGCTCCCAGGTAACCCCACAGCCACATCTCTCAAAGTCACCATATAGCAGGGCTTGGTGCCCACCCGTGTCCCCCACCCCGCTCACCACAAAGGGCAGCTCCCTGTGCACCATGACCTTCTGCCTCCCACACCCACCTCCTCTGTCTGAGGGAAGCCCGGAGCTGTGCTCTCCAGCTCCCTTGCTCCTCAGCACGTGGAGTCCCCACTGCCCCAGTGCCAGCTCACTCCGAGGGCACCTTCCATGCCTTCTTCCTTTCTGTTGCCCCCCTCTACTTCCCCACTGTGCTTCCTGGAGTTGGCTCCCAAATAAATTACTTGAAACCAACTCCTTGCCTCAGGGACTACTGGGGTGGGGGCAGGGTGGGGGAAGGAGGAGATATTAAGATGGTTCCTTTGTTAGTCAATACTTCCCTGGCTACTTATTTAAAATGAAAACTCCAGTCATGGCCACCATGTTTCATGTATGCCTTTCCTAACTGTCTCTTTTCACTACTTGTCCGTCTCACAGTTCTGTGTGTTTTATTTATCTTGTGTATTGTCCATCTTTCCCACCAGAATGTAAGTGACGTGGGGCAGTGGTGTCTGTGTTGTTCACTCCTGGTTATTCAGACCTTAGAGAAGTGCCTGGCATACAGTCGGCATTCAATAAATCCTTTGTGAATCTTTGGTCGTGACAAAGTGGGACATTTCTTTTCAAACAGGTGTAACATTACAGAACCCTGGAGTTGGGAGAGGCCCCAGATGGAGTTGAGACCCACTTCCTTCTCAGTGCAGAGACCCCAGATGAACTTCCCGACAGGTAAGCAGTCATTTCTGTCTCCTGGAGTTCTTCTGGTGACGGGGATTTGCAACTTTGCGCGGCCTGTTCCTCTGCTGGAGACCTCAGCTCCATTCGACAGACATTTCTAAGAGAATGCTGATTCCGGGGCAGACCTCATGCGGTGTGGCAGGCCAGCTCCACCAGCAGCTCCAGCGGGGACAACGCAGCCTCCTTCTGGCCATTGAGTGGTTCGGGACTGCTGCGGTGGTGGGGGAGGGAGGCTTGTGGGGCTCACAGAAGGGTTTTCCCAGCCCTACTGAGACTGAGAAGTCTTCTGGAAGTGACTCATTCAGTGGACGTAAGTAAGTTCTCAGGCCATCAGCCCAGGACTCCAAGAGGTGAAAGCCTGGGAGTGAAGCTAGTGCAGGACTACTGAGCAGAGAAATGGAGAGAACCTGAGACTGACAGCACAGTGGACCCCTGCCTCCTCCAGTCAGGAAGCAGGCGCTGCCTCTGGACTTACGGTCATAGGAACCACTACATTTCTTTATTAATTAAACAAGTTTAATTCAGGATTTCTGCCATCCTAACTGCCACACGCACGATATGCAGGAGGGATAAACCATAGATGTATTTCCAAGGGATAAGTCAACAGTGAAGGAATTTCTGATGATGCAGCTGTTATATAGTATGGAGGTCACCTTTCCATGGCACCCCTAAACTCTCATGACAGTGAATCCTGACCTTCATTGATCTCTCTTGATTTTTATAAATAAATGCTAAGTAGGGAAATAGAGCAGCTTTATTTTATTTTCAATAAATCAGCTGGATTTGTTTATTTATACTGGTATCTACTTGCACATGTAAAAAATCTGTTATATAAATTTTGAAATAATCAGCTCTTTGATATATAAATTTAATTGCCTTCATTACAGGTTACCAGTTGTCCCAACATTATGCATTTTATAGTTTAAATCACTTACACTTGATTTTATAGGGAACAAAGCGTTCTCTAAAATCACAAAGAATATGTTTATTTAACATAATCCAAGAAATTCATGGATACAGTCCAAATTATAATTCAAAAATGAAAAGGATGTATTGGGCCAAAGTGTCCAAAACCTAAGGAAGTAACTATGACTTAATTTTATTGTCTTGGGTGGCAGATGTATTAACCTGTGCTAACATCTGCCAATCCTCCTCTTTTTTTTTTTGCTGAGGAAGACTGGCCCTGGGTTAACATCTGTGCCCATCTTCCTCCACTTTATATGGGACGCCGCCACAGCATGGCTTGCCAAGCGGTGCGTCAGTGTGCGCCCGGGATCCGAACTGGCGAACCCCGGGCTGCCGCAGCGGAGCATGTGCACTTAACCGCTTGCGCCGCCGGGCCATCCCCTGAATCTTCTATTTTTACAAAATAATATTAAAAGCTGCAAATCAGGACACAAACTCTCCCAGTGGAATAGGATATTGGAATCTGAACCCTGCTAAACAGTTTCACACAGAGTGGTCAGATCCGTGGTCTTCAAACTTGAAGCCACCATGATTCCGTAACTTGTATAAATTCATATATAAATATGTGAATTAAAACAAGTCAACTTATTCATAAAATGTGAGCTGTCTGCACATGTTGTCCAGGCACTGCTGGAGAAAGAAAAGAGAGAAAGAGAGAAGTAGGCTCGCGAAGGAGGTCACTTGGGTTGGAGAAAGTCGTCGGCCGACTTCTCAACGATTTCCCTACAACACAAGTCCCTCAGTTAGTTCTGTGCAGCCCGTCTTCGTGGGGAAGAGGCGGTGACTGTTTAAAGGCCATATCAAAGCAGGCGTTCTAACGATGCCACAAAGGCAGGACAGGTCTACAGCCGACTTGGGAAAGTATGAATGGCTGAACTCTGCACAGCCAGGCTGGGGCGGAGCAGCAGGGAATGAGGTGCCTTTGCGGAACCAACCAGCCTGCAGGCATTCCCCATCTGAGGAAAACACTTTAATTAATATGTAAAACAGCAGTGGGAAGAAAAGCCAGGTTAATTTTCAAACCACATCACTACAGGCAGCATTCAGGTTATGAAACCCTGGGACACATACAGGAGTTCCTGTTCAAAGGCACAGAAGTGCCCCTGTGTGTGAGCAGCTTCTAAGGTGCTCAAAGCCCTTTTATCCACCCCCCACAGTGGTGTTCCTCTTTCTGTGCTTAAAAACACTGCCTCTGACTGGCAGGCTGTTGTTTTTAATTTGCGATGCACCCGCCACTGTGTGAAGCCGCCGTGGGGCTCCCAGTGGCTGCAGGGGATTGTTGGGGTCCAGCCTGAAAGCAGGAGTGGAGGGGGGGCAAGCTGCTGGCTTCCTTTCTCTTTGTTCCTGCAGCCGGCTACCTAGGAACGCGTGAGGCAGGCCACCGTGTGCTGCTCAGGAAGCTGTCCTGCACTTGCCTGGGGTGAGGCTGTAGCTCCTTTCCTGGGTCGAAGTCTCAGGCGCTGACCTGGGCAAAGTGTATCACATTCTCAGTGCGCAGGGATCAGCCTCTGGCTGAGATAGGGATCCTCCAAGGGGAGGGGCGTGAGGAAACACAGCTGACAGGTCTTCCCTAGATTGAACCGAAACAGCTTCTTCGTTCAGTGCTTGAAAGATTAACCCCCCAAAGCACAGCTGCAGCTGCCGAAAGACTTGCGGACGTCCGAATGTGGGTGTGCCCTTGACTCCTCCTTCTAAGGGCTGGCAGGTAACTCAAGAGCAAGGTGTCTGCGAACTGCTCCTCGTCTTAGACGCCCTGTGGAGGAGAAGCCAGAGGCTTGGGAGTGATGCAGTGTTCCTCCTACCCCTCTATATCCAATAAAATGCCCTGTCCTGGCCACTAGACACCCAAGCATCTCCAAAATAAGAAAAGGACATTTTCTCGGGTCACAGACTTCTTTAAGAGTTAAAATTTTCGGGCTGGCCTGGTGGCGTAGCGGTTAAGTTCGCGCGCTCCGCTTCGGAGGCCCCGGGTTTCCCGGTTGGGATCCCGGGCGCAGACCTGCGCATGGCTCATCAAGCAGTGCTGAGGCCATGTCCCACACAGGAGAGCCAGAAAGACATACAACTAGGATACACAACTATGCACTGGGGCTTCGGGGGGCGGGGGGTGGTGGGCATTAAACCTTTCCCTAAGAAGAAAAGCATATTTGCACATATATGCAAAATTCACACACATTTTCATGGTTTTTCGCATACCCCCTTCTGGCCCAGTTCAGACGTCCCCTCTAGACTCTGTCCCTCTGTCTCACCTCCTCTGCCTTTGGCTCCATTTGGGGCTCCACTCACCGCCTGTCTCTTGCTGGATTGTTACTATAATCCCAGCGTCTGGCACCAATTTCCCTCTCATCTACCACGCTGGCAGAGTTGTCCTTCTGCATGTCCCAGGGCCCCCCAGGACCTTCAGAAGAAAGCTTGAGCATGAGCTTAGCATCACAGTCCTGCGAAGTTCCTGTCTTGCTCGGGGCATGCTGAACACCTTGGGTTTCCATGAAACCAAGCTCCCTCTGCCCTCCTGCTTCTCCCAGCACAGCCCGTGGGCTCTCTTTATAAGGCCCTTCTCCTTCTTTGACTAGATAGCTCATACTTGTCCTCTGATGCCATTCTCACTAGCTCTGGGAACATTCCTTGCTCCTCTGATGGAATCCTATCCTTCCCAGGTATACATTAGAGCACGCTGGGTCTACCTGGGTCTGCCTCCCTTGGCATATTCTACACAGCTCAGTGTTGTCACTGTTGGTTGAGTGTCTGCCTCCTTCATTTGACTTTGAGCTTCTGCAATCAGTTTCTGTCTTCTGTGTCCTCATCTCTAAACACCCCACGACAGTGGCAGCCCCTGATGTCTACAGGGACGACGGTGACCTGTAGGGAGGTGGTGATCTGGGAGGGTACTTGTTTCAAAGCTGAATTTCATAGCAAGTACAATGTTCTGACATATTCAATATAATATACTTGGGATGGCTTGAAGGGTTGATGGAGAATATACCAGGGTGGGAGCTAAAGCCCCAATCCCTACCAGGCAACCACCCCCTTGGGAATTGCTCCTGGATCTGTGCACAGCCACACTGCTGGGTGCTCAGTGAGCATTGTGCGATGCATAGATGAAGGGATGCATAGATGCATAGATGAATGTCTCTGGAGAGACACAGTGCAGACCTGTGGGTAGAAAGAGCAGAACCCAACAATCCGAAGTCGGAGGTTCTAGCCCCTCTCTGCCCTGAGCCACGTGATTTCTCTCTCTGTCTCTGTCTCTCTGTCTGTCTGTCTGTCTCGCTCTCTCACACACACACACCTACACCCATGAGCCTCCCACTTTTTCAAGGATGTTGCCTCATAGGATATCCCGTGTCTCCTCACTCTTCCGTTGCTTTGTACTCACTCCTCCACTCAGTTAGTAAGCATGCAGCACCTCCCTCCCCTAGAAAAGGCCCTCTTCCAGGCTCTACATTATCCCACGGTGCACCCCTCACCCCAAGACAACTGCTTGTAGCATCTGCTTATTCACTTTCCAGCTTCGCTCTGCTCCCCTCTCCACTACTCTGTTGAAACAGCTCACCTGCCTTCTTGATTGGCAGATCCAAGGACTCTCCTAAGCCCACAGCCTTTGACTTCTGGGAGGTGTTTAAACCACATTTTGCTTCTTTGGGAACACTCGATGGCTGACCGCCACACACGTGAGCACTGTCTCCTCATTCGCTGTTCTCTTTTCTCTGTTTTCCTATGGCGTCTTTCTGGGCCATTGGTTCTCAACTCATTTAGCAAAAGTAAGGATGCATTTCATTTCTAATCTTTCATCAAAGGTTTCATTTTCTATCATTTTCTCTTCTTTGCTAGAGTTTTATATTGTTTTAGTTATAGTGTTATCCAATGACAAGATCTACACTTCTGGCCACGCTCACTTCTCTGTGGCCCAGACTCTTTTTGCTAACTGCTTTGTGGTTAATTCTCCTGTTTAAATGACAGGCAACTCAGATCCATAAGTCCAGCATACATTCCGCTGTGTACCATTCATGGTGTCATAGTACCTCCATCTATGTAGCTTCAAATTGCCTCTTTCTTGCAAGCCTCAAGGGATGTCTTGTCTCACATATAAACAAACAAAAAACAAAACTAAAACAACCTCAAAGGAACTTACGTATTGAAAATCTTATTCTAAAATAATTAAATTTGCTTACAATTTACAAAAAGACTAATTTTTTTCATGAAAATAACTCACAACTAGCTTGGTTTTGTTTCTTTTATTATAATCAAAGTCTAGGCAAAAAAATAGGAATTTATTGGCTCATGAGACTAGAAACTCCATGGATTGATCTAGAGCAGTGGTTTCCAAATGGAGTGTGCATCAGACTTACCTGGAGGGCTTGTGAAAAGTTATCGCTGAGCCCCACCCAGAGTTTCTAATTCAGTGAGAGAATTTGCATTTCCAACAAGGTCCCAAGTGAGCTGATGCTGCGGTTCCGGGGACACCACACTGGCCCAGGGATTCTGGCACTGCTGGATCCCTATGTTCAATGATATTCCCAGGAATCTGTCTGTTCCTCTCTTCACCTCTCCACGTTGTATTCCTTTGTGTTGGTGTCCTGATACTGTAAGCTCCTGGCGGTCCTAGGCCTACACCCCTTCAGATTTAGTGATTTCAGAAAGAGACTTTCCCAACATCCATACAAATTTCCCAAAAAATGACTCTGGCTCCACGTGGGTCACATGCTCACTCCTGGACCAGTCACTTAGGTGCCCTGTAGGGAACCTGATTCTCCAGCCTGGGTCATGAGTCTACCCTCATGTGTCTACCCTCACTAAAGCTTCTTTAGTGATAGCTCTCCTGCCTCCCCGCATTCAGAATCCTACTTAAAGGAAGGAACATAAGGTAGGGCAAACAAAATGTGATATGTATTGGTATATACCGAGCTGGGCCAGAGACTCAGTCTCTCTGAGCCTCATTTTACTTATCCAGATAGTTAGTTCAATAATACCTACATTTCAGGATCATTGGGGGATTAGAAATATCACCTGCTTGAAACAGCCAGCACATTGCCTGCCCCATAAAATATGTAGAATAAAAGATAGTTAGATATTAAGGGAAAATTGCTTTGTCTGGGACTCCTACCTCTCCCAGTAAAGGTGGTCCATTAAATGCCTGGCAACAGACAGGGTGGAGCCCAATTATTTAATCAGCCAGGCTTGGCAGATGCTCCCATCCTGCAGATGGCAGCCAGGACCCCAGTGCTACCTGGGACCTGATGTTCTGGGCAACCCTTGTCCAGTGGGGCAAAAATTCCTACTGCCTGAGTGCCAGGGCTGGGGCTGGAGCCACCAGACCATCCCCATAGCAGGTCCAAGTCCAAGTTTTCCACTGGAAAATTAGGCTTATGTTTAAGAAACACTCATCCAATTAGCACCCGTCGAGTATCTGCATCCCTTTGGTCAGAGATGCTGGGGAACAGGGGGCTCCTTCCTGCTGCTAAGGTCCCTTTTTGTGTGTCTCACACTATTTCTTCCTTGTTAAAGCCTTCTCTAAGACTTCTGGTGGTCACAGGTCTGCGAGGGTGCTGGGAGGTTAGAATTTCCCTCCTGCTCAGCTGATGATTACAGCTCTATAGCTCTTTCTTGCAGGTGTCTCCTCTAAGCTCCGATACAGAGAGCTCCTCCAAGGAGCTTATCTTAGGGTAATTGGGGTACTCAGTTGTTTGGGAGGAGGGATGGGTCAACTATCTGCGTGTGCCTTTGCTTCCCAGTGATGGGCTCCCATTGATTAGCAACCTGGAGGATGATGACAATGATAACTATTATTTGCTGAGCACTTAGTCTGTGCTGGCCTTGAATCCTCACAAAACCCAAATGGGGAAACTAAGGCTTGGTGAGATAAATGCCTTGGGCAGGACCACCTAGCAATGCACAGTGCAGCCGAGCTGGAGATCTGACTCCGCTCTGTCTGGCCCCGTCTGTGAAGGCAGACCTGGGCTGGATTTCTCCCGAGCAGAGCAGGGAACACGAAGTTGTTGATGTTGTTGTGTTGTTCTAAATTGGATTACATACAAATTCTCTCCCCTGCAATATTCAGTGAGATTTCTGGCAGTCACTGAAGACTCACTGCCTAATTGTGGCCACAGGGGATTTTCTCAAATCACTGCTCTGGGCCCAGGGCCATCACACCGATTCACCACGCTGAAGAGATGCTTTTGTTGGTGCAAAGGCAACCTTAGGTAATCCACGTCTTGGTCCACCTCTGATCTTAAGCACCAAATTAATTTTAGAAGTTGCGTAAGGAGAGGTCAACCCTTCTGTTTTCTTTGGGAGTGGCAGCCAGCAGCGTGGTGGGGGGAGGGGTTGAGCAGGCTCTGCTTTGTCCCTGCGCCAACCCCCTCTCTGCTTCCATCACGGGGGAGCTGCGTTTGAGGGGGTGGAGAGTCCTGCTCCCATGTCATTGGCAAGCACGTGACTTAGAATAGCCTGAAGATTAAAATATGGGACTTCAAATCCCAAAGAGTCTCACAGTCCTGTCACAGTCTACCAGGAAACTCAGCACAACACTTCCTTTCTTGGCAGGTATATTTATGTGTTTGAGTTACACTTTAATGGTTTAGAAAAGTTAAACATAATCCCAATTTTGGAGGCCTCAGATGCTTTTATACTCTCCCTACAATTCTGATATTGCTGATATATGGCTCTGAACTGAGTGAATGAATGAATGCTCTGAACCTAATGAAATCAAATGCTTGAGAATACGAATGATGATAAACATGTCATCTAATTTCTATTTGGAGCGAATTAGAGCTTCTTAAAGTTTTGGGACTAATTGGAAAGCATTCACAATTTATGGAGAAAATAAATCACAAATTTTTGGGTATCTGACAGCGCCATGGAGACCACACTTTATTTATCTGAGAAGATTTAGAGTAGCTCCCCTGTAAACCTGGTGCTGTGTCCCCGTAACTGTGAACTCCAGGGCTCTCCCTCCCCCTGGGTGGGGTCGGATGAAAGATGGCAGCATCTGCTGAGGTTTATTAGACACCCACGGGGACAACAGGCTCCGGGGACCCGGGCACTGCACACCGTGTGGTCTGAGCACCTTTCTAACTCGCTTGTTTTCCCTTTTTTGTCTTTTTCTTTTTGGAAAGTACTATCTAAGGAGGGAGGAGCGCCCATCACCGTTGGACTGGGTGTGGAATTGAAGGAAGCCTAGAGGTGACAGGAGGAAACCTATGATTGAGTTTTGCCTATTAATGAAAGTCCGTATAAATCAAGGCTCACATGGCTCATATATGAATAAAATATTATACCTGGAGGCAGGAGGATGTGATGTATTTTACTATCTTCATTAATCTGTGAGTTTGCTGTGCAAGGCTGAGGCTACCCATCACTACCCATCACTGTAGAGAAGAGACTTTCCCTTCCATATTCCTGTTTTCTCAGGTCAAGAAAATGTTCTTTGTTTAGTAAGACAAATCTCTCTTCTCCTATAAACACCTGACAGTTTTTTCGAGGATTTATAAAATGACTTAGTCATATTCAGTTTCGAGGGTTGGCTAGGTCCTTGAACCCTATCTGAAGGCTACTGCTCCCCAGCATTCTGTGTTTTATAATGATTCTAAAACATTACTCTTTTACTCTGCTAGAGTCAGGTCAGACACGTTATAATCATAAAGACCATTGTGGGGTCAGCACAGTAACTGACTGGACCTACAGACCCGCTGCCCAGGCTGCTTGCCATGGTCCCAGGCCAGGCTTTATCAATGAAGGGGTGAAGGAAAGGGAAACTTACACCTAGGCCTTTGGTGAGGCGGTTGCCATGAACTCTGGAAAATTCAATACCTTGAATATTTTGGTCTGGTCCAATCAAACTGTGCCCGTGACCTCGTTTGGCAGTTATTCAGGATGTGCAATAAGGTGATTTTTCTTTTAAACTATCTTAGCAACCACACAAATTCTTCCACGTGGCCATCTGCTCAGTTTTGCAACCCTCAGCTGTTCTGGGAGCTGAAAAAAAATTCTGCTCTGGAAAAATCAATGTACTTCTCTCATAGAGACATAGATTTAATATGTCACGGGAATAGATGCCATAGAAATAACTAAATTGATAACACTGATTATAACTCCATTTGACTGAGAGATCTTAGGGTAAATAAAGCATGGCTCAATGTAGGGTCAATCGGATTATTTAGGTTATCGTTTTAATAACGAATTCAGCAAATTTAGAAAGTAGAATAAGAAACCCATATAGCAGTTTCACATTGAAAAAGATTTCAGATATCTTTCCTGTAGTAATGTCTTGTTGAGACTCTTTTCTTGGTGTTTTTGAAACTGTGGTTCTGTTTGTAGTTTCAAAAATAAAAGCTTTGAATTTGGCTCCATTTGGGGTTCAGCAAATTAGTGCAGTGTGTTCTGGTTTGTATTTGAGGTTCTGTTTGGTACGAGTCCCGGGGTTGTTGCCATGTTTGTGAACAGGGCCCAGTTTCATCTGAGCTAGTCAACAGCAGCAACGCTAGGTTGGCAGCACATGGCCATAATCACCCTGTCGCATCTGCATTCACGGCCACCGCTCTGCATTCCCACCCTGAGGGGAGAGCAGGGCTTCTCTACTCTAGATCTTCGGGGTGAGCCTAACGGGGGACAGCAACGGCGTCAGCTAGGGGATACATACAGAGATCAGGGGCCTGACGTCTGCTCGCAGCCCTAGCACACCTGCTGCAGGGTCCAGAGCCACCCTTGTCAGTGCTTGGGTGTGCCACTGGAACAATGCGGAGGTTTCCAAATCAACCAGATGCCTCTCTCTGCTGGCCGTGCGCTCAGCCCTTCCATGTACAGGAACCCTACAGTTTCGAGAGCTCTGCTGTAGGCCACGTTGCCCCCATTTTCACATTTGAGGAAAATCAGACTCCAAAGGGACTCCTGTTTGAAAGTCTTATGATAATACGTGGTGGATTTCGTTCAAATGCTTTTCGGCTCCCAAGTGGTTCTGCTTTCTATCTTGCAGCCTCCATGAATACAGGTAGACGGTAGCATATAAATGGTCAACTTCAGCATTTTTATAGGCCAAACATCTGTGAAGACCACAGTAGTATAATTATAAAGATCTCATGTCAATCAGATATTTTAATACAGCAAAACCGAATACCAGCAACCCTTTCTCTCTGAACATAGCTGCATTATTGGCCAAGCAATGTTTTTGTCAAACACGATCATATATAGAAAACCTCTTATTTTTTGGAAGCAGTTTCCCTCATCCTTGCTACAAGAATGTCTTTTTCTGGATTAAAAAATACACTATGGAGACACTATCTAGTATTTTGTTCCCCAGAAGTAATACATAACTGCTTCATCAAGCCCCCTTCACCTTGTCCTCTGAGTAAGACACTCTCTGTTCATCCGGTCAAGTAAACCCCAAAGTCCAACTAGTGACTTGGTTACAGTCTATGCAGAAAATGAAATTTACATAAATCTCTGCTTTTCATTTGCTCCAGATTAGTTAAATCAAGTGAGAGACTGGAATACGCTGCCAACACAGAATATGAGTAAAATAAAGAAATGGAGTATTTACAGCAGCTGTGATTATTAATTTTAGTATTTGGTAAAACTCTTAGAGTGTGGTTTGCTGTAGAGGTGTTTTTGTTTTTGCTTTTGCATTTATTTTTTTAACTGAGGCGTGATGTTTTCTATTTTATTTTCATTTTTTTGTATTTTGTGGTTGATACTCCTGGGTTTTCCTATTGGTTTTACCCACTTACAGTTCTCACTCATCTTCCTGAGCTACGCCTTCAGACATCATTACAGCAACCCTTTAAATGAACCAAACAGTCTCTTTGAACCGTGGAATAGGTGAACGACCTTTTGAAATAAACACACACCCTGGTGCAACGCAGCCAGAAAAACCAAATGAATTGACAACCAAATGCAAAGTGATTGGTTCAGTTGAGGTACACCTGCCAACTCAAAGGCTGCCAGCCGAGAAATTCCTACGCATTTTCCTAAGTGGCTGTTACATAAAATATTGAAGCTGTGCGTGTCTGTAAGTAACCATTGCTCTGATATTTAAAGAGCTTTGTTCTTTTATTTCTCCTTCCTGGAATGGCGAATCAAGAGACAAGGGTTTACATATTGAAAATGGGAAACCAAATCAAACAGTGCCTTATTCTTTAAACAGAGCAGAGGCTGTAGGTGGAGATGTAACCAAGAGCTGCTCTGTGCAGACAAAGAGGAGATTATGAAAACAAAAATCTCTTACACTGAAATAATTATCTTTAATTACTGAACTGCTTTTAATGTTTTTTGTTTGCACAGAATTTTAAGAGTAAATGATGCTGACAAATACTAACGTGAAAATGGGAAAGACTGTTTTTAGAGTTGGGGGAGCTCTGAAAGTTCCTTCTCCCTTTGCCTGTGTGGACTCTACTTCTCCTTCAAAATCCCACTGCGGCCCCTCCTCTTCAGGAGCCCCCCTGACCACCCCAATCCTCTCCAACCTTCTCTCCTCTGCATTTCTGAAACCCACAGAGTCCTGCTGTCAGTGCAACACTATGTCACTTGGTTATCTTCTCCTCTTTAGCTGATAACTTGGGGGACAAAGGCTGGCTCCATCCAGGGTTCATATTTGAAAAATGAAATAACAAAAACCAGAACACTTTTGCTGAATTCTATTCTGTTTTGTGTATCGTCTGTGGCGCACCATCTGCACTGAAAGGAGCAGGGGTACCTTATGTCTGTCTCTTTCCTCCACAGCCCCCAGCACCATGCTGCGTGGATTATGAATGACTGATGGGTGGATGGATGTGGAAATGTGTCCAGGTGATTGCACTTTGCCTTTAAAAGTTTATTCAGATACTTGGAACAAGATCAGAGACTATCTCCAACAGATAGTAAAATTCAGTCCTTTAGCCAGCTAGCCGAAGGGGAACAGGCTATCTGTAAAATTGCTCCCGAGTCATCCTGCTGCCAGTTCGCAGATGACTTGACCCTTCCTCTGGGTTACTGTGTGTTTCAGATGGAGGGCTGCTCTCAGAGGACTGTAAAGTGCTGTGCTGGTGGTGGTGTTTGGCTTCTCAAGTCTGGCCCTGGTTGGAGCCGTTCTGTGTCCTAACAGGTTCTGAGCTCTCCTAAAGGGGATCAGTCAAACACAGTGGGTGATGTTGCAGTGGGAGCTGGATGTTTCCTGATGAAATCACTGGACCCTTCAAAGTCCAGGGCCTGGTCTCTTATCAAAAGTCCTTAAACGGAATATGGTCGGGAAGTTAATGACCCTTTGTTAACACAGGTATTGCCAATGCACCTGTTCACCTTAAAAGCAGATTCTTACTTTGGATTCCAACAACATTTCTCATAAATGTCACTCGAAGTACTAATTTTCTTCTTCTAGAAAAGCAGTAGTCTCTCTCGTTTACTGTTCGTTGTGAAGTTCTATTGAGAACTGTGGAATACTCAATTCCTGTTGTGTGTGAGAGATCAGCTATGAATTCTAAGTGTAAAACAAAATTTTAATGTAAATATAACCATAGTCTTTTAGCCCTGATGGTTAACACCGAAATACTGTATCTCTATTAACTGGTGACTGTGTGAGGATGTATCACAGTATTAAGAAATAGATTTGGTATAAATAATTGTTAGTGTGTATATATATATATAGTGTACCTATGTGATACAAGGTACATATGTGGTATATATACATATATTATGTATACGCATAATGTATATATACATATGTACATACACACCTACACACACTACACATGTATTTTAGTTCTTTTGGATATGCTCTCTATTTCTTTGTAAAATACATGTTTTTTCCTCCCAAGAAAACATTTGTCTCACAAAAGTGCACTTGAAATATTTAAGTTGTTGATTTAAAAATAATTGTTCTTGAAAAAAGCATAATTTGTGTTAAGTTTCACAGTGTTCTTTCATTCTTTCCCATGCCCTAAAGAATTACATTTTAAGAAATTTCATCCTTTTGCCCTTTCCATAATTTACCATCAACTGTGAATCAAGTTCCAGGAACAATTGAAACTGTTTTGCCAAATCAGTAGGAGAATTTTACTGCCTTATTTTTAGGGCTTCTTTACCTTCTCTTTTTCTAAAGTTCTTCTCCTCCAGAGTCTCCTTTATATTAAGCAATGGAGTCCCTCTATTGACAATCAGTCTAATAAGTAATCTGTTTACCTGGGTTTTCTGTTGCCTAGAAGAATTTCCAAGTACTCCTTGAAAAAAAAGAGAAAAGCATATTTTGTAGGAAGTAGAAGTAGCCCACAGGCTACTTACAATCAGCACATTGAATTAGGTATTTTGACTAGATTTTGTGTGTGTGTCCCATTGATTTTATAAAAGGACATTCTTTTTTTTTATTGAGGTAATGTTGGTTTATAACATTATATAAGTTTCATAGGTACACATTATAATTTGATACCTGTATACACTGCAGCTACAGCATGCTCAGCACCAAAAGTCTAGTTTCCATCCATCACCATACAATTGACCCCCTTTACCCATTTTGCTCACCCTCCAACCCACTTCCCCTCTGGTAACCACCAATCTGTTGTCTGTATCTATGAATTTGTTTTTGTTTTGTTTTGTTTGTTCATTTTTTTTCATTCTACATATAAGTGAAATCATATGGTGTTTGTTTTTCTCCATCTGACTTATTTCACTTAGCATAATACCCTCAAAGTTCAACCATGCTGTCACAAATGGCAAGATTTCATCTTTTTTATGGCTGAGTAGTATTCCATCGTATATATACAGTCATGTACCATATAGCAACATTTTGGTTGATGACGGACTGCATATACAGTGGTGGTCTCACAAGATTAGTACCATATGCACCTAACGACGTGTTTCTCAGAGCGTGCCCCTGTTGTTAAGCAATGCATGACTGTATACCACTTCTTCTTTATCCATTCATTTGTCAATGGACACTTAAGTTGTTCCCATATCTTGGCTATTTTAAATAATGCTGCAATGAACATGGGAGTGCATATATCTTTTCAAATTAGTGTTTTCATATTCTTCGGATAAAGACCCAGAAGTGGAATAGCTGGATCATATGGTAGTTCTATTCTTAATTTTTTGAGGAATCTCCATACTGTTTTCCATAGTGGCTGTACCAGTTTACATTCCCACCAACAGTGTACGAGGGTTCTCTAAAAGGAGATTCTTCTTTCTCATTTTCGAGCTGTAATTCAATTATAGTTGGCTAATAGGTATATATCAAATAATATTATGGTTTCTTAGGAAAATGAGTTTGGCCTTTGAAATAAAGCAGATTTTCTCTTGTGCTAAAATCAAACAAAACAAGATCGGAAAAAACAAATCTCTAAGTATAAACAAATATCCATCGAGTCTCTTCTACCCCCATGCAGCTTCTGTTTCCCCCATGCCATCAATTCGTTGACAATGTAACCTGATTCAAAACAGGACCATTTTTTTCTGGGCCACCTTTCAGGACAGCTTCCCCAGGAGACTCTGAGGAGATGGAGACGGACCCCTGCTGTCTTCTGCGAGCTTGGCCACTATGGGCACTTGACACCAGGTCAAGACAAGGTTGACATGAGGGAAGCCATATTGTAGAAAAGAAACCCTATTGTAACTTCGAATGACCTCTGACAAACTAACCCAGCTGGATCTGCACCCTCCAGGAAATCTAACTTCTCTGTAGAGTTTACAACCCCTGCTTGTGCATGTACCTCCCAGCTGCGATAAGATGATAACTTTGTTTTTTTGAGTTCCTTAGGAATGTGATGACCCCCGAACAGAGAGTCTATGCTGATAGCCATCATCAATGAAAACTGAAAGATCTGGTGTGACACTCCCAGTCTGTAAGACCAGAAGGTCAACATTCCTACCCCCCTCCCCTATAACCCACTGGCCTACATAACTGCTGTAAGATTTTGTGCCCCCTTAAGATGGTTCTTGGAGACATTAGTTAGCCATCTTCCCTCTTGCTAGCAAGCTGTAACAAACTGCCCTTTCTTTTCCACCATCTTGCCTCTTGACGATTGGCTTTTGTCTCGTGGAGCAGATCGTGCCCTTTGTGTGGTAACACGCTAATGGTTTCACTGCCTTCTCAGTGAGGCGTGTCCTGGGCACTTTCTCTAGGACTCCCATGTGGTGATCCCTGGGCTGCCTGGGGCCATCCCGAAGGGTCCAGAATTGTGGGACTTCATATAATTATAGGAAGAAAAAAAAAAAACATTTCTATGTGCATATGATGTGTAGGCTCTGAGCTACATGCTTTATATATGTGACCCCATTGAATCTTTATTCCAGCTCTGGAGCATTCAGCTTTGGCTGACCTTGAGCTTCAGAGAAGTTAAGTAACTTGCCCAGTCGCAAAGCTGGTAAGTGGAGAGGTAGGAAGGGAACCCAGATCAGCATCAAGCCTGTTTTGCTGTTACTTTCTTAATGATCTTAGTTCCTCTGTGACAAGACATCCTTGCTTTGTCCTATTCCCATGGCCTCAGAACTGCAGGCTCTTGATGGGGTTCCTTATTCATGTCTATAATTCATCGCCCAGATGCTGGGAGCTCTGTCACTTACCCTAGCCCTGCTGAATATGAATCCTTAATGACACTTATATCCTGTCCAGCATTCACCCATTCATTCATTCACTTAGCCACTCACCCCTCCAAGTCATTGATTACATTCAAGGCATGGGGTAAGAATTCTCAGTTTCAAAGACATCCTGTACGTCCCTGGAATGAAGGATCTCTGCTCCAAAAATGACCATAATAATTATAGTAATAATAACAATTATTATTATTTATAGCAACAGTGTTACAGGTTGAATTGTGTCCTCTTCAAATTCATATGTTAAAGTCCAAACCTCAGAATGTGACCATATTTGATGATTGGTTCTTTACCAAGGATATTAAGGTAAAATGAGGTCTAGGTTGGGCCCTAATCCAATATGACTGATGTCTTTATAAAAAGAGGAAACTTGGATACAGAGACATGCACAGAGGGAAGACGTTGTGAGAAGACACAGGGAGAAGACAGCCATCTCCTAAGCCAAGGAGAGAAGCCCGGACAAGATTCTCCCTCCCAACCCTCAGAAGGAACCCACCGTGCTGATACCTGGATTTTGGACTTCGAGCCTCCAGAATTGTGATGGAATACATTTCTGTTTTTTAAGCCCCAAGTCAGTGGTACTTTGTTATGGCAGCCCTGGTGATGTAATAAAAACAGCAATAACTAATATATGATCTGTGTGTCACATAATGTATGCCTTTGACATGTGCAAGGTGTGGTACAAAATGTTTCTAATGCAGCATCTCATGTCAACCTCCCAGTAACCTTAATGCTGCTAGTACCACTGAGGTTTAGAGATCACAAAACTTGCCCAAGACCATCCAGCTAGTAGGTGAGAAACTAGAGTTCAACTTTGAGATCCAGAGCCGTGCCCTCAACCAGTGGATTATCTCCTCCGTCTAGCTTCAAGGAACCCTTCCAGTTTGCTGGATCTGAGGCCCACGTGTCCCCACTGTGAACTGTTCCTCTGTTTCAAATGTCAACAATGTCGTCAAAACAATGATTTTTTCAAATTAGTGTAATGTTCAGGGGACATTAAGTTAAGTAGGGGCTCTCAGATCCCCAGTCTCCACATAGCAGAAAAATCTGTTAGAATGAAGCAGGTAATCTCTCTAGTAAGCCATTATCTGGAACTGAAGAGCAAATACGCTTGTTATTTCTGGCAACAGAAGCTTCTGGTCCTGAACAAAAGTGAGCCTCGTGCAATGTAGTATATGCTTTTATGAATAGGTCACTGTTTACCACACACAACCAAACGTTGCGTCAGAACCAGCCTGGCTTCCCGTCATACGGGTCAGGGTTGGCAGTAGTGAGTTTGCATGTGGCAGATCTCCGAGGGTTCATGTGAAGACGAGGATTTCAGGCTCCCTTCTGCCCCACCCCTCACCGAGGCAACTGAAGAAGACCTTTATCTCCTGGCAGACCTAGAAATTGATGTGGGGCCAGAACAGAGAGTGCGGTTTTGAAAAACCAGACATTATAGATTGTATATCATAAATTCTGATGAGGCCATGGTTGGCCTTTCAAATACATCTGTTTTGGGTTGAACTGTGACCTGTGTAAGTGGGTTTCTCTGACTTATTTTTTCATATTGTTCAACATTTAATACTTTCTGTAAGGCTTACTGATCTTACAAAGATTTTCATACAAAGATTTCAGGGAGATCAGAATAGATTTATAGTATTTGGCTAACTAATAGAACTTTCTCCTAAAATTGCTTCAAGTCCAAAATCTAATAGCAAGAGATCGCTTCTCATTTTTGGCAGCCTTACTCGAATCAGATCAATTGAATTATTGTTCCTGTCAATTCTGTGAAATTCTTGTACTAACAAGGTAAAATACATGGTGAGTCCAGGGCTTCTATTGGTCTTCCTTACGTTTCCCTCACCTGACTGGATATTTTGATTTTTCATGTAATGAGAAGTTGAGTACCCCTCCCCCTTTTTCCTAAAATATGGCTAATTTTACCAATTGGTCTATACATTTAAACAATTATTCTTTCTCAACAGTTAAGATCCAAAACTGAGAGCACACTTGTACTTTGGCAGAGAGAGGGTACGGTGGAAGGACTGGAGGCTGTGGAGGCCTGTGGGATAAATCACACGCCGGATTGAGGTGGTTTAAAGGATGGAATGGACATCTGACCAGTGAGAGGTGCTCTAGCCATAAATGCTAGCTGTCTCTCTCTCTTTCTGCTAGAGTTGACTCCCAAGGTGGAATCAGACAATTTTGGATCAGAAAGGAGCCATCTCGTTGTGGCCAAATGTCCGATTTGGGAGAGACTTAGAGCTAAGAGAGACACAGTGACTTGTCCAAGGCCACGCAACTGGTAAATGGCAACACTGAGATTATAAACCGAGTCTTCTGATTGTTAGCTCAGTATTTTTCAACAGAATTCCAATGTTACTGGTTATTTCATATCAGACCCAGTTTGCAAACTGCAGCATGATGCTGTCTTGCAAGGCAATGGCTGTGTGCGCTCCCCTTGTCATTTCATACTCAGCACCTGGCGCACAGACGGGCCCAGTTATGTCGTCAAATTAACGTGTAAAGAACAAACACCCCTTCTCTTAACAATCACTTGCCAATAATTCTAATATGCATTTAGGAATACTAAGAGTTTTGACCCTTCCTTTGCTCATGAATATGGTCGCTTGAGGTTGAAAATAAGGAAAACAAAGTAAAATTCACCTCTGTTTTGCTACTTGTTAATTAGTGAGAGTGAAAAGTTTCATGGAAACAGAAGATGAAAATCAATGGGAAAATTAGTTGGGAGGTCACTTTTGATGTCTTCTACCCATGCTACATGTGTTCCCCATCATCCCAAATGGAGAAGTGGAAGACTATCAACAAAACATGTATTTACAAAGCCCATACTCGGCAACTTTTGGTAGTACTTCAGGCCATTAGGGTCTACCAATGCAGTTACAGACCCAAAGAGGTCAATTAAACTTTGAAAAGCTTGTTCAGCTCTATTGCCTCTAAGAAGTCTGTAGGGAAAAGTATGAAAAAAATCTCAACAATTTATTTTCTCTATGTGGTATGGTTCCAAGAAAGCATTGAGACAAACTCCTGCCCTAAATTGATCAACATAAGCAGATATTTGAAGGCAACGTATACATACTATATCCAGAGTAGTAAGAACAATTACAAACAGATTCCTGAAACCTGAGGCTGTGATGTCCAGCATAGTGACCACAGTTAATAACAGTGTATTGTATGTTTGAAAGTTGCTGAGAGAGTAAACCTTAAAAGTCCTCATCACAAGAAAAAAATTTTGTTGTAACTGTGTAAAAAACAAAAAAATAAAGATTCCTGAAACAGAAGAGAAATTTCTTTTTCTTTTTCTTTTTTTTTTTAATTCTTTTTTTTTTTTGGTGAGGAAGATCAGCCCTGAGCTAACATCTATTGCCAATCCTCCTCCTTTTTTTCCCCAAAGCCCCAGTAGATAGTTGTATGTCATAGTTGCACATCCTTCTAGTTGCTGTATGTGGGACACTGCCTCAGCATGGCCGGACAAGCGGTGCGTCGGTGTGAGCCCGGGATCCGAACCCTGGCAGCCAGTAGCGGAGCACGTGCACTTAACCGCTAAGCCACGGGGCCGGCCCCCTATTTTTCTATTTTTTTAGTAATATAGTTTTTTGTAGGGTATCTTAGAAGAATCTGATGAGTTGTCAGGAGGTAGATTTATCAGTACTTGCTATTCTGTTGACTGTGTCCTTTACCTTAAAATGCATTTGTAATTTAAGTCTGATCTCACGAGCACAGACACCCCTCAAGGATGGTCTAAATATGTTTGAAGTAAAAAGTCAATAATTTTCAACTGTACTTAGGGTTTATTTTGTTTTTCCTCCAAGCTGATTAGAATTGCTTCAAAGGTAATCTGGGAAATTGTGCTGAAATGGCTAATATAGCAATGCACAAGCAATCATTTATATTTTTGGTAGAATGATAGCATGCAAAGGCTAGAAGTCTGGACTGTAGACCAAAATGCTCTTGAGTAGGTGAATTAGTCTGTTTATCAATTAATCAACAGATGTGTTGACTTGTTAACCTTTCTCCCCCAAGCCAGCCCTCCCTCCACCCCCAGGCCCTTTGCCTAAATCCCATTCTTTCTCTCTATGGGCTGTCTGCTAATCTTCTGGAAAGTGTTAGCCGATAATTTAAGGCGTGATCACTCCCAGGAGTATTGCATTTCAAAAGAGGCCTCCAAGATAGAAAATACCTCAATTAAAGGAGTAGGAGAAGGGGGACAGAGGTTAGTTTTTAACCTACTTGTAAGCTGAGTTCCAGGCCATTTAACGCAGTCTTCAGCTACAGCCCCCTCTGAGCTCCCTCCTGAAGGTAATTCCCCCTGACTCTGAGAGCCACTGACTCTCAGCGCATTTCCTCCCTTTCCAGCATCATGTCACAGTAATTTCAGCCTAAAACCAAGTTCGCTCACCTGTGTCTTAGCTACAGATTGTAGTAGCTGTGTGGGTGATTTCATCCAGAACAGAAACATTAAAACTATTCAATTCCTAAACGACTTCTTAACAGTGTGTGAAAGAAAGAATTCGTATTTCCAGGCCCCTGTACCTGCTACAACTATTCACGCTTTCATCAACATAGTGATGTAGTTGATGCTTTGAGTATAAAATGCAATTACAAATTTGGTTCCATACTTTCAGATATTTGAACACGTTTAAGTATGAAGCATCTGGTGTGCCAGGGTTTACTCACTAAGGTTTTTTCTGCTCGAGTCTGTATGAACAGTATGTATATTGTTTACAGTTGTGTGCTGCATAACGACCTTTTGGTCAACGACAAACTGCATATGTGACGGTGGTCCTATAAGACCAGTACCATGTAGCCTGGGTGTGCAGTAGGCTACACCACCTAGGTTTGTGTAAGTACACGCTGTGATGTTCACACAAGGACAAAATTGCCTAACAATGCATTTCTCAGAACGTGTCCCCATTGTTAAGCGACGCATGACTGTATTAGTATGTACATTAACATGTACATAGAATGTGCCAATATTTTCAACATATTCTCATATAATGAGAGTTATAATAACAATGATTTCTGTGTTCAAGAGCCAACATTTCTGGAGTTCTTTCCTATGGTCAGCCAACACTAGACACTGGACATACAGCCAGGAATGTATATGTAGAACATTAGGTGATAGAGGTTTCTCTTATCACATTTCAATCTTTCCTCATTTTTCTCCTTCAAAAAAAATGATAAAATGATAAAATGAAGACACACAACTGTGCTCACAATTTAGGGAGATATGCTCAGTTTTAGGTTTCTTTAGCCTTTAGGGTTATAACTGTCTACTTTGAATTTGGATTGGTGAAGGACTACAGCCAACAGGAGACTTTGCCTCCTAGGTGGCTTTGTCTTCCCTACTTAATGGTCACATGTGCGTGTGTCCTACAGACACTCAGATACAGACAGTCAACTTTGGGGACTGTCCAGGAAGTGCAGGCGGGACAGTCTGCTTTCCCAAACTTTTAATCTTTTCTGAATAACAAAATTGTTTTTAGGTTTTGGGTTAAAAAAATGGCTTTCTCCCTGAAACAAGGTGGCAGGTCTGTGTTCAGCAGACAGTTATGCAGTAGGATAGCAGGTCCTGCAGAGCCTGCCCCTTCTCAGGGGTAACATCCCATGTGACCTGTACCTAGGGGAGCTCCCACAATTCCTGCCCCTAGACTCCTGCAGCCACCTGCTAGGAAAGAGTTCTAAAGATGCCTTATTCACCCAGTTTTCAGTTTTCACTGTTTTCTTCTGAACGTTACTCAATAAGCCAATTTTGAATGACACATTTATTTGTTAATGGATATTATTTTCACCCTCATTTAAAAAACATTTTTTAATGAGAAATTTTTAAAAATTTAGGAAAGTAGAGAGCATGGGGATGGAGTAGCCATTTACTTATCACGTAATTTCAGCAATTATAAACTCATGACCAATATTGCTTCCTGTATGTCTCTCCACCCACGGCTAGAGCAGAACATTGAAGTGCTCAGAAGAGTGGAGAATTAATGAATTAATAATCTTGGTGAGCAGTTACTGTGTGTGTGTTTGTGTGTGTGTGTGTGTGTGAGAGAGAGAGAGATTTGTAGGATTGGGGCTTTATTAGTTCTTCCTCTTAAAGGTATTTTAATATGTAATATAGCTTTTTGAACCTTGTAATATCAGTATCATAAGTGTGGCTCCAGAAAATTTTAGGCCTACATTTTAATTTTAAACTTAATGGCTTAATGTGTATATTTGCAAGCCATCGGATATCCATGTGTAAACAGGAAAATACAGTCAACTTTCTGGAAGTTCATATATCTTGAAAGCTATCTTGGGTAAAACATCTAGTTTATGTTTAACAAAGAATGAGGCAAGAATGGGCTGTGGTCACGGATGAACAGAGAACCTAGGGTCCAGTCACTGCAGGGTGATCTTAGGCAAGTCACCAAATCAATTGCTCTGGGCTACACTTTCCTGCCTCTTTCATTTTTTAATTAAATCTGTATTGAGTGATTATTTTCTACTAGGCACTATGGGGAACACAGGGACAAATACATCACCATCCCACATACAAGGAGCTCCAATCTAGAAGAGCTGGGAGTAGGGGTTGGATATTCTCTAAGGCCATTTCCGACTGTGGTAGTATGTTTTTAATTATTTATTTTGTGTTAATATTCTTTTCCAAAGAATTCTCTATTCCTAGTTACTTACGGGCTAACCTTTGAGTCTAATATTTGAGAACGACCACACTCTGACCCAAATCTGCCTTTCTAATTTACATTTCTACTTCTCCCCTACTAAAATCATTCTCTCCAGTTACAATGATTTCTATTATTATTGTCACCCAGGTTTTGGATCACCAGAGTCCCCTTTGCTTCCTGGGCCTGCACTGCTTCCCTCTGACATCCAATTTCTACCTGCTGTTTAAGAGCCAACACAATTCTTATCTTCTCTGTGGATCCTTCCCCACCACTCCCTCCATTCTAGTGCATTTTCAGCAACTGCAGCATCCCTTCCCATTTAGTACAGAACTGTGTTTCCAGATGTCCACTCTCCCAGAAAGACTCCCTGACCCAGCCAGCCAGCTCTGGGTTCTCAGAGCAACCATGGCTCTCATCCTTCTCGCATCTCTTCCCACCAGGAAGCTTGTGGACAGGAAGCTTGTGGACAGGAAGTGGTTTGTGGACAGGAAGTAAGTTTGTAGACAGGAAGTCAGGGACAGGAAGTTTGACCCATTCATCTTTGAATCCCAAGTGCTTAACAAACACAATGCTTGGCATGGGGGATAATTGATGCCTCAGTCCATCTCTTTTTCTGTCTCATAACGTTATTTTACTTGGAGTGTATGGGGAAGGTACTGCATAGCTTTAATTCCTTCACAGCACCCAAGGTGTGATTTACATAGAAGATCTTCAATTAACAGGATTCCATTTTCAACTTATGAAAGAGTTATATTTTCAGGTCTTTCTCAAGACCTAATCATTTTCAAAAATTACTTGATCAGTTGCTAAAGATTTTATAATCATGATAAAGGTATGCTATGATAATTGTTAATTACATACAATTCCAAATGTTTCGATATTTAGAAAGAGTTAGATGTCCTTAGTAGGTACATAAAATTTGTTTTATGATATTTTCACAGTCTCCTTGGAGAAAAATTTCTCAAAAGATTTTAAAAATTACTTTATTTTACTATAGCTCTGCTTCAACTAAAATAAAATCTTAAAAACCCCAAATGATGGTAATTCTTGGGTTCAGAGCCCCTGAAAGGCATTTGCAGCCCTTTCGTGGATCCTGTTTTGTTTGAGCCTTAAAACAGACAGTGAAGTAGGAGGTTTCCTAGTGAAGTATTCTTTCACATCTAGCAATAAAGAAATTAGGTTTAACACCCATCTTTATAGTGCTGTATGGAGAACAATAAACAAGCCACAACCTGGTTTATTTGGGCTAATCTGTTAGCCACATAAGCTGAAAACTTGACACACATCTGGAATATACATAATCTGAACAAGATGAAGTGGAAAGCAAATATAACACCCAAGAAAAGACAGGGATGCCAAGAATTATTGTGACTTTGCCTGCATGCTACATCACAGAGTGGTCAAGAAGAGTGGCTGGTCCCCGACTCCCTGAAGTCAGATACGGCCTGCCCTTCATGGTTCTGCTCTCAGGCATGCTGCCCAGCCTCTGGGGCCTTAGCTTCCTCATCTGTGAAACGGGGGTTGTGTGAAGATTGATGGGCTTCAATATCCCTGAAGCTCTTCTCTCAGTGCCTGCACATGCTCCATGGGGTGTGCTCGCTTTTATTAGTGCAGAAGTGAATTTGATAACAGGGTGGTAACTCAGAGGCAGCTTCTTGCTTGCCATATCTTGCTTGTCTGTATTTTGCTCTCTATTCAGTTCATTCACTTATCCATAGATAAAATAAACCACTCTAATAACTACTTTTCACTCATGTATGTGAAAAGCAGTGTGCTAGGTGCTATATATTTATGGAAGATCTGGAGAGCCAATCTCCCCACCTGGGCTCGTGGGGCTGCGGGAGGATCGGGTGCAGGCCACACATCATTCTCACCAAGGCAGTTCCCAAGGGCATGTGAGCTGGGTACCCTCCCCTCAGGAAGCTCCAGCACCACAGGACGCGTCCATGTAGCTTTCATTCTCTTCACACAGTCCCGGCTGCTGGCCTCGCCAGCGCTCACCTGCTGTGACATTCACAGGCTGGCCTTGCTCCTTGGGAAGCAAGGAAGGGAAGAGAAGATGCTCACCATCCCGCGCCCAGGGCCTCCAGCCTAGAAAGGGGCACCAAGGACCTGAGCCCCACTCCCACTCCTGTTTATCCCCTTTCTTAGCCGGTATTTATGAATGCTCTACTCCAACCCTCTTCCCATGGCACCGGAGTATTTACACAGACCTTCTGAAAGAAGATTGCCTTTTTGTCCAAAGATTTGTATCATGACCCCTTGCCTGCAATAATTTCCACTCTTTTCTTTAATTACCGGATCCTGGTTTTTCTTCGGACCACACGGTGTTTCCATGAACTCTCCCAAGAGGTTCTCCACCTTACTCTGCAACTGCTCAGCTCCCACTCCCAGGGCTCTCTGGAGAATTTCCACACCAGCTGCAGAATTACTCCCTCCTCTCTTTAAATTTCTCCTGTGACAAGATGCGTATCACTTTGCATCAGGTTGCATCATATGATGTCAGAAAGCCGAAAGAAAACAAAGTGTTTTCCCCAGGGAACTGGGCACTCACAGCAACAAAAGGAGACTAGGGGGGATGGGCGAGAGGTGAGCTTGGGTTTCGATTGCAGAACATCTACCTCTGGCTTTAAATAATCATTCTTTAGATCCACTTTCTATATTCTATTTTTTTCATGGACATTAAAAACGCATTCTTAGTTCTTAGGTGTTTTCTAAGGCTTAAAACTCATTTTGTCTGTATAATAACATTCAAGGTTCAGTACACGACGTGATTTTGTGTTCATCCCATTCCAAGGAGAGATGATTAAAATATCAACAATGCAGGGGCACCTTGTGGAAAACTTTGCCCCAGAACTAATATCCTATTGATGACTGTCCTGATTTGCTGAAAAATCACTTATTGTGAAAGACTTTCTTGGGATCAAATATTTTGAAATAAAAATTTACATGTAAAAAACGTGATGTTGTTTTATTCAAGAGACAACGGCATGACTTGAAGTTTATGTGTTATCACTATTTTTTCTGCTGGTGCTCTCTCATTAAATTTCAGAGAAGAGCCTTTCCTTCATATCGATACCCACATTTTCTCTAGTGAGATCCTGGTCCACGTGCCAAGCTAAGATCTTTGAGGGTGCCAGGCCCTCCAGGGAACCGGCTAAGTCCTTTCTCTGGGGATGAGGATTAGCTGTGCCATCCTTTGGAGAGGCTGTGGACCTGCTCCACTGCAGACCTGGGGTGGAGTCTATGGGAAGGTTTTTAGTGTGCTAAACCTCTGTGATGATCAGAAACGCACACTCACAAATGTGGGAAAATAAATCACAGGCCATGATCTGTCTAACTCACAGTTCTAGGAAAAGGATAAGTAAGATGGAATTAGTCCAGTTTCCTTCCCCTCCCGTAATTTCTCCATGGATGGGGACACTAGGCCACCCTGAAACCTTTGAGGCTGAGGTCACCTGCATAATTCCACACGCCTTCCACAGGCCCACCTACTTTGAGGGGCATCTTCAAGACAGAAGGCTAGGAAAGGGTGGGATTGGGGATTCTAGCTTGTGCTCTGTTCTCCCAAGATTATCTACAGTTTTCCACTGTGTTTAAGGACATTTTCTCTACTGCATTTCAGACACAGTGTAACTGGTGCCAGTGCTGGTGGGAACCTTAGGAAGGACAAAGGAGACTAATTGTGTGTGGATCATGACCCTCATTTGGCTTGCTTTGGTTCTGAGCGCACCTGGGAGAGTTTAATTCTCCACCTGGGAGTGATGTCATGTAGAAAAACAGGGTTCAGGGCAGGGAGTCCTCAGGCTAGATCCTCAGATGATCCAGGCCCACATTTCTTGACTTCTTCAGTCTGTGGAGGATTAGTGAATCCATGAAAGAACAAGCCCTGAAAGGGATCAGATTTTGTAATTTTATGTGCTCTGTGCCAAGGCTGTAGTCAGAGCTTCCCCACTGTCCACTCACTTCCATCTTGCCCTCTCCATTCCATCTGAGCATGGAGGCCTGACCCCTGCCCTGCCCACAGCTGTGGCTGCCCATTGTGTGGCATCTTCCCGCTTGGTCTTTTCCCATCCCATGTCTCATGCCTCTTGTTTTCCCTCCCTATTCTCCAGACACTCGGATTTTCTTCCTTGCTTGAGCACACCATGCTCCTGCAGCCTCTGGCTCTTTGCAAATGACATTCCCTTTGCTGGAAACACTCTTCACTTCCTTTTTGACCAGGTGATTCCCATGGATCCTTCAAAGCTCACCTCAAACACTACTTTCTTAAGGAAACTTTTTTCCACTCATTCTCAGATGAGGCAAATTACCCTGTTTTATGATGTTACAGTGCTTCTTCAATTGTTAAAAACTAAGGTAAATATTTTTGAGATACACTGGCGTAATTTTATGCTTTGCTCTCCTGGGATATGGCTTTCTCCCTTCTCAGCCTGGGCAGCCACCTGCTCTGGGGGAGGAAGGTGATCAGCAATAATGCAAAGAACAGGTTTATTCACACACGTAAGGGTAAGCTTCTGGCATTCTAACTAGGATATTTGAAAGCACAGAGGCACACAAGACCTGAAGGCTAAACTTTATGGAGAGAGAAAGATCTCTCAAGTTTGGGATCTCCTTTTTTGGCATATTCAAAACTAAACAAAGTAGATTTGACCATGCAGTTTTGTGTAAGGAAGGTGCTGATGAAACAGAGAGAGAAAGGGGTAGCCTGTCTGGTGCTGATAAATTGTGGGGCAGAGAAGGCAAACAAAGTGAGGTAAAGGCAGTTGAGTATCAGGGTACATGTCCATCCCAACGGGGGGTCTCCTCTTCAAGGCTGACAGGGCAGGATGGGGGTGGGGGTGGGAGTCCCATGCAAAAATCCAGAAAGATCCAAGGCAATCTGTCCAGAGTAGAGTGCTTTGGCCATGCTTCTCATTGAAGACTTAGGGAGTAGATGGCCATGTAGGCTGCCCCTGCTCCAGTGGTCACATCAGGTGACAGTGACTTACGAGGCACAAGGAGATAGACCACAGGCCTGAGTGCAGTGTCCCCGTGGCCGATGGCATGGAAAGCATCATGATGTTCCCAGGAGTCTGTGGAGGGACTGGAAGGTAGCTGAGAACATTCCAAGAGCATCTCTGTGGTGGAAATTGCCTGGACCTGGACCCCAAGGGAAGCCATGGCCAGGGAGAGTGAGACCCAGGGAGCAAGGGAGTGGCTGGTGCTTTCTGTGAGAGTTCCTGAGGCTACGGAGACCGACTGTTGACCAGCCACACACACTTTAGCTGTGAAGGACAGGACGCCTCATCGGGACAGTTAGGATCGAGTGTCATGTGAAGCCCCGAGCCTGCGCGTATCAGCGGTCAGTACGTTCACAGTAATTGGCTCTGCATTCAGGTCTGCATTTGAGTCTTGCATCCACCAAATACAAAAGTATGTAGCAATAGGTACATTATTTAAACTCTGCAAGTCTCAGGTTTTTCGTTGGTGAAAATCTCATTTTGTTGTTGTGCAAATTCCATGAGTGTAAACACGTAGAGCAGTGAGAGCAGTGCCCGTTGGGCAGAATCCAAAATAGCAATACTCATATCAGATGAGAAGGAACAACAAACAGCAAGGGATAAAGTGCACTGCTTTAAATTGGTTCTTAAAAGTACAATTCATTATGAGAATATGATAGCCAAGAATATTTATGAGCCAAATAACATAGAATCAAAAGATATTAAATAAAAGCTGTTAGAAATACAGTAAGAAATTGGCTAAGTACAGTCTTAGTATATGTTAGTAGTTTTTCTATTCTTATGTATGTTAAGTAGACAAATGTTAAAGAGAAGAATCAAAGAATGTGATTAATACATTTTACTTACTCAATATTCATACAAATTATGTTACCTTCAAATGTCCGTGGTCTAGTTAAACATTGACCACAGCCTTGTCTCAGAAAAGAGCTCCATAACGTCCACAGGCCGTATTTTCTGACAAAAGCAACAGAAGTAAAGTAATAACAAAAAGTTCAGTGCAAAAACCAAAACCAGGTGGAAATTAGAGGTACTCCCTAAAAACTCCCTGAGTGGCAGAGAAAATTAAAACTGAATGAAGAGATTGTTTAGAAGATTACAGTGAAAACATCACATACTACAATATATCGGATGTAACCCAGATTGTGTTAGGAGAAAACTATGTTTTAAAGGTTTTTGTAAATGAGAAAGGATGCAAATAAACTATCCATTCCACTCCAGAAGCAAAACAGCAACACCAGGCACAACAAACCTCAGTGAAAGTGCAAGTAAGAAACTAATAAAGACACAGAAGAAATTAACGAACAAAACCTGAAAACATTAGAGTAATTATAGTAATTCAAAGCCTGATTCTTTGAAAGGAAAAATTAACATTGAGAGAAAGAGGGAGAACGTACACATATTCAGCATCAGACACAAGAGCACACAGAGGGAGGGGCCTGTAGTGACCCACCTTCCCATTCCCACCCTGGGATTTCAGGGAGGCTGCCTCACCTTCCCGTGCCCCAGACCCCCACTCCTCCTAGTGAACGACCATTTACAAAGTACTTTGAACAAGATTTTTAAAAGAAAATCTATGCGTGTTTGTTAAGTAAACAAAAAATATGGACAGGAGATTTCAAAAGTAAAACAATACCACGCACAGCCATATGAGAAGACATTTTGAAATCTAGCTGAAATGAATGAATTGCTAGGAAAATATGTTTACCAAATGGAACTTAAGAAGAGACAGAAAACTTGAATTATCAGTGCTATGGAAGACACTAAAAACATTCCAATAGAAATAGTCTTCTGTCGGTAGAAAATAAAATTTTATTTGTTTAACAATAATTGTTAAAAATAAAAATAATTGTTAATTGTTAATTTGTTTAACAAATATTGATTAATTATCTACTATGTACCTCCTGCTGCTTTCATTCTAGTAAAGGCAGGATAATTTTTTCAAAAGTAATCCATATTCCTTCTTAAAAAAAATGGAGACAGAGAGAGAGAGAGAGAGAGAGAATGAACTGGTGAAGATAAAAAGCCAATGGCTTTGTCTCTTCTCCCCAATCCCACCTGTCTGCTCCGTGTCCTTTTAAATGTTTATCTATCTATCATCTATCTGTTTGTCTATCAATCATCTATCTATCTATCTATCTATCTATCTATCTATCTATCTATGTATCTATCTATCTATCTATCATCATCTATCATCTATCTATGTCTATCTGTCTAATTTATATGTGTGTGTGCGTGTACTTAGCCTCTATAGGACAAGATTATCCATTTGTTCTGCAAATTGTTTCTTTTACATTATGGATGTTCCTCCATGTCAGCACATGGTAGTATAATTATGAAAGTTTTATTCTCTTCAAAACAAGACGTGTGATTGAACCTGCAGCGAAGGAAACGTAATCCCACGCCGCTCACTCCTACCACTTGAGGAAGAGTGATCAAGGCGAAGGTCTTCTAGATTCTTTTAAAATTCTTGGTGAGTTTTCTTAGCTTCCTATGGCTCCCACTGGTTCATTCGTATCACATTGTCCTCTTTTCTTTTTTTGTTGTGGGGGCTTTTAGAATTTTCCTTTTATTTTTGGTGTTCTTAAATTTTATCAGGGTGTATCTGGATGTGGATGTATTTTTTCCTCATCCTGTTCTGTCCTTGGTGGACCATTATATAAGAAACTTCAGCTCTGGAAATATGTTTCAATTATTTCTCCTACTATTCCTTTCTCACTAACGTTTCTGTTCTCTATTTGTTAAAATCTTTATTAGACAGGATATATCTGTCTATATCTGGATATATCTTGCAAGACTTTTACGTTTTCATTTGTTTATCTGCCTGTTTCTTTTTGCTTTTAGATCTGGGAGCTTTCTTTGACTCTACCTGCGGGCTGTCTGGTCTCCCCATGGAGGAGAGCCTCGTCCTGAGGAGGAGCTTGGTGCTTCAGTTGGATTTTTATTCTGTCAGTCCTCTTAATTACCGGTGCTTCTTCCTTTTCTATGAGTGTATTTTCTTCCTCTCCCTCCACTCCCTCTTCCTCCTCCTCCTAATTGTAGCCAGTTCTAATTTTATGGGTGCAATTTTCCTCTGTAATCTCTCAGGATCAAATTGGATTTTTATTATTGTTATTATTATTTCTGTTTCCTCGCAGGTGAGCTGTTTTATTTGGCCATCATTACCATTATCTTCCACGCTGGTATTTTCCTTCTGTCTCGCTGGCCCTTGGCTGGTCCGTTTTTATGAATGAAGGCCCTGGTTGATTTACTTACGTAGGCGGCGACTGTGGGTTTCCTCTGCAGCTCGCACATCTGTTTCCTGAACAGGCCTCTTCCTTGAATGGCTCACTACAGGCCCCATATAAATGGGAGAGGCATCAACAGCAGGAAGCTCAAGCGGGCATCCTGGGGACCGCCTCCCACCCCACGCCCCTCCCGGGCCAAGCGCCAAACCGGGGAGGTTGTTCCCCGAGAGCTGATAAGACAGCACAGAGATTTCCTAGCTCTCTTGGTTCACGGCTCCTTCGTTGTCTCGCGATTTTTCACAGCACCCCCTAAGCCGAAAGGACTTCTAACAGTCCTCTTTATATGTAGTTAGGTCCAAGCAACTTATTAACTATTTATGTCCTAACAACTTTGCAGCTGTTTGAAAAACTAGTACATATAAATTAAAAGAGTACATTTCTCTTTCATGCTTAAAATAACCCCCACTAATGAGTGGTGGGCTGTATGTGCCTGTTGGGAACTGTGCCACGTCTCCAACCCTGGGATCAGATGGGATACCTCTTCCCACATCTCTGGTCCACCTCGGTTTACCAGTGGCACTTGCTTTGTATCATAGCAGCTGCTGAAAATCTCGCTTCTCAAAGATATGACACCATGGAAAGGACTGTAGTGTGATCTTAATTTGAAGCTGAGAGCCGCCTAGAGAAGCCTTTCACGTGGCATCAATTAGCTGTCCCTGAGGGCAGTGTTCCCCCACCCCAGATTTAAAAATTCCACCGAGACCCTGAGTGTGCACAGCGTCCTGGGGCCCTCAGTGTACACTTTGGATCACAGTTTAGTAATAATCTCCCTTCTGGTGGCCTTGCTGTCTTTTATTGCTCATGCTCACTTGAAGGTCTAGGGTTACTCAGCCCGGATCTGCTTCGTTTACCCCTCAAAAACCTCGCTGGGAAATTTGTTTTCCCTAGAACACAGTGTTTGGGCTTTACCTTTGGGAGGAAGGTTTCCTCTGACTGTCATTTATAAACTCTATTTCGGGATCAGTGACACTGATTGATTGACACCCGACCCCCCACCCCACCACCACCACCCAGGTCTCTGTCTCACCCCGATGTTTGGTCTGTGGCAAACTCTTTATGTTCTTGACTTTGAACTTGGAGCTTTCTCGAGACTTACTTGGGAAGTTTTCAACATTTCTATTCCACTGCTGTTCCCACTTTTTCCCCCAGTACTGTTGTGTTTTCATTTAAGTACGTATATCTATCTTTTTTTTTTAAAAAACAGAAATTTGGGAAATAGAAAAAATAGAGTCATCTGTTCAGTGTGCCACACTGAATCCTCTAGCGATTCTAATTGGGCTGGGCAGCAGTTTTAATTCTTAAAATTTTATTTGAATCAGAACAATGGATTTTGAATCATATCGAATCTTTTCACATTTCACATTTTATTTTGTCAGTTGTTATTTAGCTTGACTTGAATCCTAAATGGTAAAAAATATAACCTCCATAGTTTCTGCATTTTTAAAATAAAATTTTTGAGATTCAAAGTTAGCCAATAACACAATGTATTCAGGAGTCAGTGAGAATGGACACTGGAAAATTACTCTTTTCTGGGATAAGGATGACAAAAGCAGAACCACAGAGAACAGATTTCCTCTAAAATGAGCTCAGCTTTCAATGAGAAGAGAACACCTCTCCCCCGCCCCCAACAAAACAGCGAGAATCCCATCTCCTTGAGTGGCTGGACCCTACCTTGGTGAAAAAATCTGTTTGATTCCCCAGGCAAGGCCCCACCGAGGTTAGATAACCTTGAAGAGTAAAAACTTGACACATACTTTGTGGAAAATGTGAGACACATTGAAAGGAGACAACAGAAGCACCTTAAATTACTGTAAGAATCAAGGGAAAAGGAGGCCACAGAGACACACAGTGTGGCTTTGCCTGGCAGCCGCGTAGTGGGATGTTTACAAATTGTTGACAGCTTTATACTTTATCACACATTTCCCTTTCTGAGACAGAAGACATTTTACTGCGGGATGGGGTATTTTTCTTATTTCCTCACCCTAACATCTCACAGAAACAAGGTATCACGATAGTCTCCTTTTTACGTTGTGGCACTTGGAGACCGTATTAAACATGGTGAGAAGTAAAATTACATGCAAACCTATTCATGGGAGTCGTAATTAGTGTCAGAAAGTAATGTCTCTACCTGTCCTTAGTGGATTTTGGGTTCCTCTTCTGCTGCCAAAGCCTTGAAGTGTAAGTGTTCGAGGCAGAGCTCCTATGCTCTGATCACTTCAGAGCCGCAAGCTGGGCATGTCCAATAACACACCTGTATCTGGATGTCTTTCCATTAATAGCTGCATCTGAATGTCCAAAGGCTTTGTGAACACATGTGCGGACTCCTCAAACTCACCCTGTCCTAACTGACCGGCCTTCCTCCCCACTGGGTCCCCCGCACCTCCCACAGGAGCTGAGACATCAGTCCACATCAGTCTCCAGGGAGGGACGTTGGCCTCTCCTGCCTCGTCTCAGTCCCTCACACAGAGCCTGGCCTGCCTCTGATGCCGCCCACCATCCCCCAGGCCTGTCGAGTCTCTCTGTGAAACATTTCTCAATCCTTCCCTTTCCTCTTTGTGTCCTCACTAACATCCTTCTACCTCAGGCCCATTCTCTTTTGCGTGGAGCTTGTCCTGATGGCCTGTCCAATGATGTCTCTCCCAAGACACGGCTGCCAGAACTCCTTTCCAGAAGCGCACGTAGAGTCACTTCATTGCTCCTCTAGAGCCTTGAAAAAGCTCAGTGTATTTAGAAAAAAATCCAAATTCCTGGCCGCATAACTCAGGGCCTTGCACAAAGGTGGCTGCAGATCCTCTATCTCATTTATTCACAAGCCCCGTGCCAGTAAGCTTTCCCAAACACAGCTTGTTTTTTGCAGCCCATTCTCCTCTCCTCCCGAAATGAACTCCCTTCTACGCTTAGAGACTCTCTGCACACTTGAATGTCCTGCTAAAATACCACTTCTGCAGGAGACCTGTTCACTTGCGAGCCTTCCTGCTAGGCCTGATGACAGCTTCTGAACTCACTGGATCTTTGCATCACCCCCACTCTATTGATCTGCTGGTTTTGTTTGCTTGTTGTTCATTACTTGCGTTTTCCAAAAAAGAAATTCATTTAAATAAGTATAGCTTCAGTTCTAGACTAGTTATTTTTTTGCTACATTTTTGGAGGCAAAGTTATCCTTTCTTTCAAATTTACTAAGCAAAATACAATTCTTAAGAAATCTATAAACCATGGAGCAAATTTGGCATGTTGGCAATATAAACTTTTCATTTACTGAGATTTAGCTGGAAAGAACTGAGTGAGCTGAAAATCTGGGGCTCTAATGCACGACATTTAACCCTTCTGGAAGAATAATTTCCGTTGTATAATAGATTAGTTGTAAATTTTTGAAGCATGTATAAGATTTTTTTAAAGTTATGTGGTAGTTTTCAAGCTATTGGAAGGCCTGGATAAGTTACCCCAGTTTGCAGGAAATCCCATGTGCATCAGAGTCCCTCCATACCCTGGTGGGATGGCAAGCAGCAGATGTTTTGGGAAAGAAAATGGAAAAGTCAAGGCTGGGACAAAATACAATTTCCGTCATAATTATCTGATAAACCTATCTAGGAGCCAAATGTCGGGGGGTTATGGCTGGTTCAAAAGCTATGTTTGTGTTCTCCTGGATGGGGAGAGGAAGGGAAATGAAGTATCCAGGTAGGTTGGGGACCATTCATTTAAAAAACAGATGGAAGAATGGAATCAATCCAGTCATCCTTGCTCTGACTTATTTGCGTTGGGACAGAAGGGGTTTTTCTCCCATAAGTAGATGAAGGGAAATCGATGAAGAAAATGTGTTGACTAAAAAAAAATTACTTTTTGGAAGACTTGTTGAAGAATCCAACCATTTCATTCCAACCACTGGCATTCTGGTTGCCAGTTCCAGACTTAACATGAGTTAGCTGTGTTAGTGAAAACAAGCCAACCTGCATCCCCAGACCTCAGTTTCTTTAGCTGTGAAATGGGGATTTGGACTGGGTGATGACACAGATCTCCTTTGGTGGCCGAGACCCATGTCTTCAGGGTTCTATGAGCTGCTCAGCTGCTCATCCTTGCAGTCACGAGATAACAAACCAGACTCACAGTGGGTTGGGTTGGACATTGTTGACTCCTCCCTTCTTTCCCCCTTTGGCTTCGGGGATGTTCATTTCTCCTGGTTCTTTTTCTTCTCTTTGGCCATACATTCTCAGCCCCTCTTTTCTCTCTGTTCTTTTCAGATATTGTGATCCCCCAGTCACGTTCCCAAATTGCTTGTTTTCCCCTGACCCTATATACAATTCATCAAAGGCAACTGCATCGTTATGTATGAATTCAACTATCAAATTTTTCCTATTAGCTCACACTTCTTTCCGGAGCTTCAGACTCACATGTTCAACCTCCTACAGACATCTTTGCTTCAATGCCCTATAAATGTTTCTAACTCAGTATGTCCAGAGCTGAATTCATTATCCCTTGCCCTTAATTGATCTCTCTTGCAATAGAATACTAATTGATTTCTTTCTCTTTAATGTAATCCTCTCCAATCCATCTTCCATACTGTCAACAGAATTATCCTCCTAAAACCCAAATCTAATCATGTTTCTCTCATGATTAAAAATCTTTAGTTTCCCCATTGCATTCAAAATTCATTTAAAACCTCTTTGCAGCTCTTCACAGCCCCCTCTTTGCCTACTTCACAAGTCTTTGTTCTCTACCACTTAGACCTTTCAACCAGACAGTAAAGTTGACATTTTTCTTTGCTTTGCATTTCTATCAGTTTTGACACATGTGTAGATTCCTGTGACCACTACCACAGGCAAGACACAAACCAGTTCCATCTTTCCCAAAACCTCCCTGTGGCTATCCCCTTAGGGTCAACTCTCCTCCATCCCCAGCCATGGCAACCACTAATCTATTCTGCACCACTATAGGTCTGCCTTTTCAGTAATGTCATACCGATGTAGTCATACAGTATGTAACCTTTTGAGATTGGCTTCGTTCACTCACCACAATGCCCTAAAGATTCATCCAAGTTGTGTGTACCGAGCTCGTTCCTCTTCATTGCTGAGTTGTATTCCATTGCACCAAGATACCATGTTTTATTTATTCATTCATCTGTTGAGGAGCATTTTGCTTGTTTTCAGTTTGGGGCAATTATGAATAGAGATGCTATGAACATTCATGTATAGGTTTCTGTGTGAACACACATTTTTATTTCTCTAGAGTAAATACTCAGGAGTAGGATTGTTGGGTCATATGATAAAGGGCATGCTTAACTTTATAAGAACCTACAAAACTGTTTTCCAGGGTGGATGCCTATATTTTTTCTTAAGAACATTCATAGTTGATTCTGATGTTGTCTTAGTCCATTTGGGCTACTATAACAAATGCCATAGACTGGGTGGCTTATAAAAAACACAAATTTACTTCTCATTGTTCTGGAGGCTGGAAGTCCAAGATCAAGGTGCCAGAAGATTGGTGTCTGGTGAGGGCCTGCTTCCTGGTTTTGTAAGGGCACTAATCCCATTCACGGGAGCTCTACCTTTATGGCCTAATCACCTCTCAAAGACCCAGATCCTGAGACCATCACCTTGGGGGTTAGGTTTCAACATACAAATTTTGGAGCAAGACACAAACATTCAGACCATAGTAGATGCACAAGCAGGTTTGGAAACCATGGCTGTGTATAATCATTTACATGTTGGTCTCACCCGTGAACTATAGCTGCTTGAAGACAGAGACTACATGTGTTTATTTTTGTAATCTCTGTATCCCCGAACCTAGCTGAGTGCCAGCATACACTTGATTATAGGGGAATAAGTAAGAGAGACAGTATCTGTTGCTGTAGTTGTCCATGGGGGTGATAATTGGGGTGCTAACAGGCCTCCTTCCCCACAGTGGCATCTCCACCTCCTCCACATAACAAACCACACCAGGCAGGTAATTTTTAACACTCCCCTCCTCCATATAACAAAATTATTTTTAGTGATGATCGTGTAATAATGAGTAACAATAATGACTTTCTTGGTTTGTTTTTTAGTTTTTAAACAAATAAATTGCAATTAAAACAGTACATTTCTATTTAAAAAATATTTTCCAAATTCACTAAAATATTTTATGAACTAAAATTTGCATTTACCAAACAAAAATATTCCATCTTGCAGTTCGACCTCTGTCTCACTTTTAGATTTTAATTATAAATAAAAGCTCAAAATGGTCACCTTGAAAGATAGAACCGAAATAACTCAAGTCGTGTTTCTTCGTCTTTACAGTCACTGTACTATTACTTCTTATTTAGAATCTAAGGTTTAAATGCAAGAATACGCATTCCCCGCAGGGGTTGGAGAAGCACCTGGAGCAAGCTTGAACTGGCCCACACCATTAGGCTTCTTCCCTCCAAATGAAGGCAGGCAGCGGAGTCCTCCCGTGCAGGGGCCCACTGCATAACCTGGAGTTCTCTGAATAAACTTTCGTGTAGAATATGATGTTTATTAAATCATAAAAAATACAAATGAGGGCCGGCCTGGTGGCATAGTGGTTAAGTTCACATGCTCCGCTTTGGTGGCCCAGGGTTCGTGGGTTCAGATCCTGGGCGAAGACCAACACACCACTTGTCAAGCCATGCTGTGGCAGCGTCCCATATAAAGTAGAAGAAGATGAGCATAGATGTTAGCTCAGGGCCAATCTTCCTCAGCAAAAAGAGGAGGATTGGCAACAGATGTTAGCCCAGGGCTAGTCTTCACACACACACACACACACACACACACACGCAAAAAACAAATGCATTAATTGAATTTTACTAATCTGTATTAGTTTCCTAGAGTCGCAGTAACAAATTACCATAAACATGATGACTTAAAACAGAATTTTATCGCCTCCCTGTTCAGGAGGCCGGAAGTCTGAAGTCAAGGTGTTGGCAGGGTTGGTTCCTCCCGGGGGCTGTGAGGGAGACTCTGGTCCAGGCCTCCCTCCTAGCCCTGGTGGTGCCGGCAATCCTCGGTGTTGCTTGGCGTATAGGTGCATGGCTCCAGTCTCCACTTCCATCTGTGCGTGGCCTTCACTGCTGTGTGCGTCTGTTTCTCTTCTGTTCTCACAAGGAGGCCAGTCGTATTGGATGAAGGGGTCACGTACTTCAGTATCACCTCATCTTCACTTGATTACACTTGCAAAGACGTTCTTTCCAAATAGAGTCGAATTCACAGGTGCCAGGGGTCAGGACTTAAATGTAAGGTTTTGGGGGACACAGTTCAACACACACACACACACAAACACACACACATACACAACTCAACAGTGACTACGGCAGTTGTTTAGAACTTAGATCAACAAATGCTTTTGTGTGCGTGGAGGAGTACTTTATCACTGTGTTTACAACAATTAGCTTATGGTGACAATAAAAGCAGATCAATTTTAGTTGACTTTGTTTCTGTGCTTAAATCCTTTACCAACAGGAGCCTCTGACTGCACCCCTGGTCAGCACCCCAGCCCAGCCCTTGGGAGCCAGAGACTCAAACCTCCTGAGCAGGCGGAGATAGTGCCTGAGATTCCTGGTACTGTTCCTTTAGCCTTAAGGTCATGCTTTTCAAACAGAGGTAGAACAGCATAAGGGAAGTGATGGACTATGGTCCTTGGAGCTCTGGATTAAATACCACTTTTCCTCCTGGACCATGAATTTTACTTTAAAATTTTAATATAACCATAATTTTAATTTAATTTTATTAAAATTAAAAGCAATTTTGATATAAACATAAATACAGTATGATGTAGGTTTTGAATTTTACATATACTTTAAAAATCAGATAGGAGACAGTAAAATAGACCATAATCCTAAAGTTCCTCTCCTGTGTCATTATGTTAAATAAACTAAGACATAGTGGAAAGAGTCCATCTCAGACCAAGAAGACACGGAGTATTTCTAAGCGTGACTTCATCATTGTCATCATCATCATCACTTATTTGCTTTCACTCATAAATGACCACGGAAATAACACCCCTTCTTGGTCTCTCAGTCAACAGTTTGTGAGCAAACGCTATCACGTGCGGAGACGGCTCCTGAGTTCTCAGAGGAGCGTCATTTCCCAGGTGCTGGGAGATGGCTCAGAGCAGGTAGGCAATCTTTTCCTGCAAAGAGCCAGGCAGGAACTACTTTAGGCTTGTGAGCCAGGCCTCTGTGTCCTTATGCTCGAATCGGCCATTGCAGCCTGAGAACATCCACAGACGACCCAGACACAGATGAGCGTGGCTGGGTTCCAGGGCGACTCTACAAAGAAAGACAGGTGTGGCCAGCTTAGTCCGGGGCTTCAGTTGGCCGACCTCTGACCTGGGGAAAAGATAACTGGAGAACAGAGTAAGCACTGACAGCACGGAGGAAGAGGCACTGAAGTTTCCTGTGTATTAATTTTCTGTCTTGATGGAAAATTTGAGGTTTTTTATACTCTCACAAAACAAAGAAAACTGTGACTTAGAGTTCACAATTTATGTCATTGATTTCAATAGCTTTGCTACTTCAAGCATTTGCTGTCCATCCTCTGAGATATTGGGACATTACATGGAGATGGAGCATGGGGGAAGGCCCCTACCCTCACCATACCTCACCCCCGCGCTAACCAGGAGAGCTGCTAAACCAGTGGTTTTCAAGCTGTGGGGTCCTGACTATTTACAGGTCAGTAAACCAAGTTAGTGGGTCATGACCTGCATTTAAAAAATAGATCTGGTTCGACTACTTTAGACTAGGGTGGAAAATAACAAGTGCATTGTTGTAGTATGCAGTGTTTTTGCAGTATTTGGTGACTTTTTGTTGCACTTGAACATATATGTGCGCCAGGTTGCCATACCTAATCATAAAGATCTCTCAGTGGGGAAAGGAAGTTGTTCCTATGCAGTTAAAGCTTTGGAAAGAAGGCACTCAAGTCACTAATTTTTTTTTCTGTTAAGTTATATGTAGGTGTGGTAATTGTGAAAAATAAGGAAGCAACAAATCTAGGAAGATTCTGTGTTTAGATTGTCTCCCAAGAGCTTCTCAAGTTTTTAAAATAAGTCCCAACTAGAATTTGAGAATAAGCACCAAGGGTGTTATTTATGTAAGAAAAAAAAAAAAAGTGCTCAATTCCAGTCAGCTGATCCATCTTTAAGACGCGCCTTTATCTCTAAGCACAATATTGGTGCAGGAGCATATAATGGGTGGACAGACGACTTTTTCTGATTGCCTGCCAGAGTCCAGCTTTTCCCTGAACTGCTGGGCTCGCCGTCCCGGTTCCTATCTGCTCAGACCCTCCTTGCTGTGGTGGCAGGTGCCCTCGCCTCCTGCCTGTGAGCCGTGGTAAAGGTGAGAGTGTCTTCAGGAGAGGTGAAAAACAGCAATTTCCAACTCCTTCTTCCTCACGATCTTGAAATGGCTGGTTTTGATCTCGTCTTTCCACTGGTTCCCTGGCCTCCTGCCAAGACAGATGCAGCTCCGGGCACAGAGGACTCTGAGGATGGAAGATGGACCGTACCATGGCAGCCAGACAGGCCGCCCTGCCTCTTTAAGGCCTCCTTCCCGCACAGAGCCCCTCCCCATCCCGGCTCTGCGTGAAGGGGTGTGCCTGTGCCTAATGAGGCGTTTGCTCCTCTGACCTGGATGTGGGTTGAGACTCCATAAGCATCAGACGACCTCATCACACTAACAGGGCTCAGAAGAAGCCAGGTAATGTGAACAGCGGCCGGTCACCACAGGTGGTCACTGCTAAAGGCAGGGAAAAGTTGACATTGAGAAATACACTTCACAGTTGAAGAACTCAAACTCAGTTCATAATGTCGAGACTAAGCAATGACTTGTAAAGAAGGCATCACCTGACAGAGGACAAGAAAAATCTCCTGCTTTTGCATAGTTTGATGCATTCTCCTTAGGAGGGTCTCTGGGGGCAGTTTAAACTAAAAATAACAGAAAGCAGGAAACACTCGGGCCTAACGCCTGGCACCACCTTCTGCCTTCATGTCTCAGGCCCCGGTGGGCATCTGCAGTTGGGCAGGAGCCTCCCTCATTAGCTCCGGGCCGTGGAGTCACTTGGCTGCCGGACTGGGGACCACATCCCACTGGTGACAGCCGGCTGTCACATGTCCACACAACTGGCAAATCTTAGCACAGGGGAAGAAATGTCTTGTTCCAAGCAGGGCGGCTGGAAGGTAGAGCATTATGGCAGTTTTGATTACATTCCCTTATAATATCATCAGTTAACGACAAATAGACACCATGACGTGAAGTATGTTGTCTGCTTTTCAGAATCTCCGGGGAGAGGAGGGAGGAGACTAAACATCAATTGCAAATGCTGTAAATGAAAAATATACAGACATATTTAGCCCTATAAATTAGTGAAGCTCAAAACATCCAGTGGTGCTTTTATTAATGTATTTTATTTTGAAATATCCATGACTATTTATTACATATTCATTGTTAAGTATATATTTTCCTATTAAAATATGTACATGAAAAGATAGACTAATATAATGAACACTCCTGTCCTCACCATCCAGCTTTGCTGTATATTATTAGTATTTTGTCCTGTTTGCTTCAGATGTTTTTTAAAGAATTAACACATTAGATTCTGTAGAAGCCCACTCCACTTCTCACCATCCTTTCTAAAATATTTTGTGATCATTTTGTAAAGCAGCAGAGTTGAACACCTGACACTGCCACCCTGGTTCCCCTCCGAGGGTGGCATGCAGAGCTTGCACAGCCGTGAGCGTGGGCTGCGGGCACACGGGGAGAAGCGGGAGCCGATTTCAGACAAACGTCCCAGCTGCCTCAGCCTTGTTTTTGGTTTTGTGACAGAGAAAACAGATTTACCACTGCGACCATGGGTTCTCCCCTGATAGCACATTCTGTCCGGGGGGTGCCACGAGGCATGGCTATGCAATACAACGTAGCGCTTGCCGGGTCAGGTGGGGCAGGAAAAGACCTGGCAGACCCCACCACCCACCGTATTATACAGGTGGGCGCTACCTCCGTGGCCCAAGCGATTATGGTTATCTTCTCTGCATTTCTGTGGAAAGGTAACTCTCTAGTACCGACCGCTGAGCTACTTCTGCCTGCCTGGCGCATGAAGGCACCCTGCAGGATGCAGGATGCGGGCGTGGGTGCCCTGCTGCTATAAAGCTCCCTGAGCCGGCCAGCCCCGCTCCCACCGCCGGATTCGCAGCGGAAGACACGCGGAGACCGAGGCCTGTGGCGGGACACGGTGCGACTTCTCTCTGCAAGTCGCAGGGAGAGAGGAAAAGCATTCTAGACAAGTTATTCCGAGACGTGATCAGGTGGAACCTGCGCCGATGGCAGAGTGGAAATCTGTGAAACGGGCGGCTGCAGCACTGGGGGCGCTCCGGGGCTGGAGATCGCGAAGTCGCGGGGGATTCTGACCCCGGCCCTCTGCCGAGGACCCCGCGGCCCGAGCTCTGAGCAGGGCTGCTCTTCACACACCAAGGGCACGTGGCGCCGGGACCCTGCTCCCCTCGCTGGCTTGTTCTCCTGGCTGCCGATTTCCAGGAAATCTGGGTCTCTACAGTTTTCAGGAGAATCTGGAGATGAACTTGGGCACGAACCAGGCGCCTTCTCAAAGCAGACCTGCCGCCCGCGGTCGCGGGGCGTTCTCTCCAGCGCGGGAACCCATCCTTCTGAGCCCCCATGCAGTGGAAGTAAATTAGTGGAAACCATAAAAAGAATGCTTTGAAAACTTGCATTTGAGGGTGAGGATACAGGAGTGCCTGGTGGGTGTGATAAGGGATTCTGAAAAGTCAGAAAAGCTCAACCCTCAGGACTTTGGCTTTATGCTTATCTCATAAAAGGAGTCATTTGGAGGCTATTTAAATGTGTAAAGCTACAAAGGCTTTATGGACACGTCGGTTCTAGAGGGTTAAAGAGCAAATCCTGCCCAGGGCTGGACACCTGCCGTCCCTCTTCCTGGAATGCCCCTGTCCCAGAGAACAGCACGCCTGACCTTCAATTTCTCTTTCAGTTCCCTGTTTAAATGTCACCTTCTCTGCGGGGCCTTCTCTGACCACCCGAAATGAAACCTCCCTCTCCAGCCATAGATCCTGCTTGTCTTTAATCACAGCCCTTCCTACCACCTGCCACAGTGTTACCAAGTGTGGTTTCACTGTTTGTCTCCTGTTTACCCCTTCCAGAATGTCAGTTCCATGGGAACAATACTCAATGTATTTTATCTACTGCTCTATTCCCAGCCTTGGAATGGTGTCCAGCATAGACAGAGTGAACTGCCATTAATTATTTGTTGAATGAATGAAAGACTGAACAAATGACTAAACAGAAGTTTCAAAGCTCTAAGTTTTTAGACTCCCAAGTTTGTTTCCAGGGGGGTCAGTGTTTGTTCCTGTTTGTGTTGTATATATATAATTGTGTGATATAAATAATTTATTTATATCTTGTTCAAAAGGGATGTATGGTGTCTCACAAAATGTATAGGGAATAAGATAAAAATAGATAATGAGATCAGAGCCAAGTGAAAAATAAGGGTGGCTTCAATCTTGTGGGCAGAAAACACATTTCCCGAAAAATGCATTCTGATATACTCTAAGACAGAACATAGGAAGCAAAGAACATCTTAGGACGATGGTTCTCCAGCCAAGTCCCTGTGGAAAATGTGTGTCCTCCAGGTTGAACCAAGAGTTTTACCATTAAAATAAAACAAGGACCTTTCCCATTGCACACACAAGGTTGAGAAAATGGATGGAACTTTCTCAATTTAAAAAGTTCCCCAAGAACTTTTTCTTAGATCGTTGGCACATTCTACTGCTTGTCTGCCAGAAAGCACTTAACTGGTAAGAAAAAGAGTGCATGAGCACCAACCCTTAACAGAATACTCTGGAAACAGCTAACCGAGGTCGCCTGACAGCTGAGTTTTCACCGATAGCTGTGTTCATCGTTGAGTATGTACCGCATGCTCTCAATGTTGACGTACTCTTAAGCACTAAAAAGAAAAAGCCTGGTTTTGAAAATAGAAGTGGACATCAATATTTGATTATGTTTCATAACTTTCTGATGTTTCACTCCCTAAATAATGTTAAGAAGCCCTGTTTAGACATAATGACTCTATTGGATAGTCAAAAAGATGAATTGAGGCATTTTTCCAAGACGATTTATGCCAAAGTGTTATTGAAAATAAGGCAGGGTCAGTTTTACTTGATTTTGTTCTTTTTTTTTTCCCTGTGTGATGAAGATTAGCTCTTTCCATTGATCAAAAAGCCCCAAATGATTTTTCAATGTGTCGGTTGATGTGGGCCGTTCTTTCACACCCTAAAATGTCAGCCACATTACCCTTTAAATATGAAAGTCCACATTTGCTCCAGCGTCTCTGGTCCAGCAACTTTTATGTTTGGCCTCGATGGGCTCAGTTTGCTCCAGGAAATTTCTAATGAGCTGGCTGCAATTATTCAGCAAATGGCAAATTTCAGGAGCATAAACGAATATAGAAAGCATGATTATCGCCTATATAATAGCACATGGATTTGTGTCAATCCATACTGCCTCTCCTCCCTCCCTCCAAGGTTATGAGGCATGGCCTTGGGGATTCATTCTGAGTGGATTCCAGCATGTTTAACAAGCGCAGAGGGCAAAGCCAGCTTGTGCTGGACTTCTTCACAGTCTTGGACTTTGGGGTGGCCTGGCCCGGTCCATTCTCTCAACCCTTCCCTGCATTTTCGCCTGTTGACACAGGCTCCGTGGGCTCTAGATCTGAGTCTTCTATTTTTCCAGAGGGTTGCCTAACTTTCCCCTTTAGCCTAAACGTAGCAGAGCTGTGTTGGCCAGGGCCGATTGCAGTGGCTGTGTGTAATTTGCCGCAGTTTCAGCTCAAGCTGCAGAAAATTCACGTTTCCTGAGCGAGGGAGCCTGCAGTAAACATTACCTTTTCCCCAGTTGACCTGCTGCTGTGCTGAGTACACACCCACCCCTTCCTGCTCGTGTTACAGACTTAGATTTGACTGTGGGCCAAGTTCCTTCTCACACAGGATCAATTTCGCTCGGTTCTGCAGGCACCGGGCACCAGGACTGAGGCCGGCGTGGACAATACCTAAACCATGTTATCCTCTGGGCTACAGACAGCCGCGTAACATTTATTTTGATTAAGTGAAATTTAATGTGAGGAAAACAACTGGAGGGTCATTCCTCATGTGTCCCGTTTTCAAAAATTTGTTTGTTTTCTATCCAACCACATGTTCCCCTTTTCAGGCAGATTGTCTGAAATCTGACTTAAATTTGCTCAGTCCCTCACTTGCTCTGGGGTGCTGATGTATGTCATGAGGGCTCAACATTCAGGGCAATTACAGGTTTGTCCTGGAATAGGCCCTGTTATGTAGATGGGTCATCCTGGCTCTTGGAAATGTGAGAGAAGTCCAGGGCTATAGGTTAGTTAGACAGGAAACACATTAGGAAATATTTTTGACATACAGTAAAAACAAACTGGAGAACTGGAAGCTTCTGGGCTAGGCTTAAGTGTTCTGGGAACAGGGTCAAATTATCTTACATATTCACCAGACTTTGTATAGTCTAACATGTCTTCTTTGCTTTATGAAGCAAACTTTCAAGCTGCATTATTCTTTTGGTGCTGACCTCCTCCCCCACGTGCACCATGACGCCGGCGTGGATGGCTTTCTGGAGCCGACAATCCCTGTTGTGGTTTGCTTGCTTTCATGATGTGAGCACCTGCTGGGTGATGAGCTTCTTCTCAGCAGCGAGTCCCTGTCTCCACCTCTCTCTTCTCCTCTGCGCCTGAGCATGCAGAGCTCTTCCCTGGAAGATCGCAGGACTATGCCAAGTGATACCGCTGCCATTGATGGTGTCCAAACAGCTGGGCGTTGGTGCGGCTGGGGGGTGTCCTCTTCCAGCCTCTGCAAAGCTGTCTTTCCCATTCTTCTCGAGGGCTATTTGTAACTTTTATGGTTTTCTTGAAACTCCCCACCCTATCCCTTCCCAATCCTCCAAGCTGAGCTGACCTTGACTTAGACTTTCAAAGAAACCGGAAATTACCAGGACAAACCCCTCAACTTGCAGATCACTTCCCCACCAACTTACCTCTATCTGTTCACACATCTCTTTTAAGCTCAGATCAGAGGAGAAATTAATCCTCTGTTATCAACTGAATGTTTGTTTCCTCCAAAATTCATATGTTGAAGCCCTATCCCCCAATGTGATGGTATTAGGAGTTGGGGCCTTTGGGAGGTGTATTAGAGTTAGATTAGGTCATAAGGGTGGGTCCCCCATGATGGATTTAGTGTCTTTACAAGAAAAGGAAGACACGTCAGAGTTCTCTCTCTCTCTTCACCATGTGAGGACACAGCAAGAAGGCAGCTGTCTGCCAGCCAGGGAGAGTTTCCTCACTAGAACCGGACCATGCAAGCTCCCTGATCTTGGACTTCCAGCCTCCAGAACTGTGAGAAGCAAATTCTTTTTGATTAAGCTGCCCAGTCTGTGCTATTTTGTTATAGCAACCCGAGTTGACTAAGACAGCCTATAACTCTTCAAGGAAACACTCAATACTGCTTTTTTCTTCATCAACTAATCTGTCATCTTCCCCCTCTTGTGTCTCTTCAGTCTTTTTTTGCCACTACCATAAAGAGACAAGAACAAACCTTCAACATACCTTCAATGTTAAATGTTCCCATCAGCCTCCATCTGTTTTCTCTACTCTTCGCTTCCGCTATTTATCACACATTCTCTAAACATGTTTTTCTGTACTCAACACTTCATTAGCATCATCATGCTGATGCTTACCATTTCACACTCATTCAACAAATTTATCTGGCAGATAGTTATGTCAAAAACTAGGTTGGATCTTGGAGCGTAGAAGGAAAAAGCTACAGCTGTAGCATACCCATCATTCTCAGAAATTGTGTTGCTGATTTATAGGATTGCTTACTTATAAGCATCAAAATTCCAGAACTGGTGCCTTCACTGCTTATGCCCAGTGAGTGCCTGGTATGAATAGGGCTGAATAAATAGCTTTTGAATGAATGACTGAAGTTTTCTCCAGGAGGGTACAGTGCAGGAGACAAGAGTAACAGATCATAGCACAGCTGTGTGTGTGATGGGCCTGATGAATGTTTTCAGGGTGTGCTATGCCAGAAAGTGTTCCCGACTTTGGTTGGTGGGAAAGTTTTTTTTTGAGCTATGTCTTGAAGGATGAAAAGGAATGAGTTGGGTGAAGTCAGAGTGGTGGTGGGGACATTCTAGGCAGAGTGACGAGAAGAAAGCTCATTGGCGAGGGGGCTAGAACAAGCTTGATATATTCAGGGAGATTCCAGCAGGAGCATTTCAGAGGACAAGATGGACCAGGTGTGGACTGGGGGGTGTGAAAGTTACAAAGGTGGGCTCCAGCTTTGTAGCTTATGACTATGGGGGCCATTGAGAGGGGATATTCCAATTGGCATTTATAAAAACACTGTTGACTGCAGTGTGGAGTTTGTTGGGATGGGGCAGAATTGGAGCAGGGAGACCTTTCTCATGACCCAGGTAAGGAATAAGGAGGGCTGGCCATTGGCAGAGATGGTGGGACTGGAGAGAAGACCACAGGTCCATGCAACCTTGAGGTTGGAGAGGGGAAGTGCTCACCGGGTGGGGAGGGGAGACTTCTGTCAAGTTCTCTTTGGTTTTAGAACAGGTTTCACTTTACAAACAATTGATTCTGTTATTTATCACTCTAGTTTTCTAAACAAAAAACAGCTGCTGTGCTATAGGGGGACAGATGACCAGTTTTCCTGTGCAACGAGGAGCAGAGAGCAGGAGGTGGAGGAACGAGGGGCTTCCTCTTGTCCAGGCTGCCTGTGCTCTGGCTTCCAGGCCTCCGCAGCAGCGACTGTGGGCTGTTTCTCAATCTGCTCCTATTGTCCTTCTCCTTAGCTGGTTTGTCTCCCAGATGCTGGCAGTGGGTTGATGGGCAGTCCTAGTTTTCCATCTTGTGTTTTTATCCTTTTCTGTGTTTTCACAGGTATTCTAGAAGGAAATCAGAAGTGTCTGAGTCAGGCACTGTTCAAAAGATACTATTTTAATCCTGAAGCAACTTCTGCTTGAAAGAACTGTTTTCCGGAGAAAAAAGTAACTTTTTGGAAGGAAAAAAGAGTAATTAAAATGAACTATTCGACAGTCAGAACTTTCCAGGCAGTGCATGTGTGCGTGCGAGTGTGCACCAGGAGTGGCGAGGTGTAAAGAAATGTGGCCTTCTGGAGAAAGCATAGAATGTGGAATCGTACAATCTGAGTTTTGTCAACTGTGTGATCTTAATCATTCCTTAACCTCTCTGACTTCATTTTCATCACTGGAAAATAAGATTAATAAACCACCATCCTGAATTTCTAGGAGGAATAAATGAGATATGAGATAACTTTCACATGGTAAGTGTGTAGTTCAGTGGATCATGATAAGGATATGATATACGATTACAGAAAATGCTCTTCCCCTAAAAAACCCAAAACAAAACAAATACATTGTTACAATATAAACCTGTTTTTCATGTTCTATATGGATTTATTATAAAGAAGCAATTTTGAAATTCTTTTCAAATTAAAAGTGTTTCTCTGATTTTGTAGTTCCAATTTTTTAAAATTTCTGTGCTTTAGATGTGTACATAGTAATCAGTCATGATTATTTACGAAAAGAAAATAAATGTGTTACTGAAATTTATTTTAAAAATTGGTTAAAATATAACACAATAAATCAATACTCTGGAATACAAATTGAACATATGTTTTATCTGCTGCATGTCACATTTTAAAGCAAAAAACTCTCATAAGTTTTTGCACCTTTCACAGCCAAAAGGAGGATGGTGGCGATGTGGCCGAAATCATTGTTCAGTCCCCATAACTGGACACTGGCGTTTCCTGCCAGCTTCTGCTCACTGCTCTGGAATGTGGCCTGGCCCTGAGACACTATTTAAGTGTGTCCTGTGGCTCATGGTGAGAGACAGGTGACTGGAGAGTGGGACCCAGCAACACAAACCCGTATCCATTGTTGGACATACACGTTAACCCATGTGCTCTGTTGGGATGAGTGGTAGAGGCTGGTGAGACTCTTGGTAAATGTTTCCAGCAGGCACAGGATTGCCCTGCATAATCATGATCTGGAAAGCCAAGTAGATTCTACTTTGTGGATTGATCCAAGCCTTGAAACATTAGGGAAATAATTGAAACTGTGAACTACAGTGGAACTCAAGTGCAATTAGTTACGGCAAACACATCTTAAGTGAGCACACAACTGCATTTTCCCATCTTCCATGCCCCCATCCCCAGGTGAGACACCTAAGGAGAATTTTGGGTCTCCAGGACATAGGCCATTGTCAGTCTCCCCGTCTGTGGCTCTAGAGCCAGCTAGGGTAGGGAGAGCTGATAAAACGCTTGAAGATAGTTCCCCTTGGAGGAGGTAACTCTGGTACCCTTCCTTCTATCCTGGTCTCGGCAACCAATACACTGCTTCTGAGACCTGGTGGCATGTGCTTTCCACTATTTAACCTCTTGTATTATTGTTTGTATGTTACAATTAAAACTATATTATAAACCCATGTTTTCTAGTCAACCGCACACTATCTTTGCTCTTCACTGTTACAAGTCTTTACTGGGCCTCCAAGCCCTCTATTATCTGGGCCCACTATTATGTCTCCCCCCTTCTCTTCACACTTCTGTTTCAAAAGTCAAGCAAAGCTCCTCATATGGGCCCTGCAAGTGCAGTTTCCAAACTTTTGCTCAAGGTGTCCTCCCGTAGAATGCCCCATCTCCATGCACTGAAGTCCCATTCCATCTTCAAATCCCAGCCCCACAGGGATCCCTCCCCAAGGTCAGCTCTCTTTGGAGAGGAATTCTGTAGCTCTAGCCTATAACTCTTTTGTGGCACTGATCATTTCTAGCTGGTGGGGTTGTCATTCATGGATGTGTTTTTGCACCCCTTCTGGACTGTGAACTACCAAGGACATGGCCATGCCTTGGTCATATTTTAATACCTGTCTGCATTCATCACGATATCCTGCCCACGGTAGGGCTCAGTGGTGCTGCACAGGGATTGAAGGTTGACTCCTCTGTCCTCCTGGGTTCAAGAGCTCACGCCATATCCATGACTGAGAAACAGTATCAACGACAACAACAACAACAACAAGCCATACACAAAGCTTTCTTTCTTTTTCTTTTCAGTCTCTACCCAAAAAGTTTGAAGTGAAAAATTAGATTTTAGAATGATTAAAATTTATTTATTGAATAAACAAATATTTATTGTGCACCAACTATGTCTCAGGTACATCAATGTATGCCTCCCCTATCCACTCTACCCAATCCCCCAAAATCCCTGCCCTCGTACCTTATTTTCCGGAAGGGGAAGGCAGATAATAAACGGTAGACATAACAAATATGTCACTACATAGTATGTTAGGATAGGATAAGTGCTGTAGAAATAAGACAGAAGAAAAGCCAGGTGAGGGGGGTAGGGAATGCGCCAGCCGGTGAGGAGGCTGCGGTATTAAATAGAGTGGTCAGAGTGAGCCTTGTAGAGACAATTTGACAACTCAGAGCGAGAGCCATGAGCCGAGTTTGCATTTAATGTTACAATTGTTCAAGGGTATAACGGAAAAGAATTTCTATTTGGAATGTAATTTATAAAAAAGGCTTGCGTGGGTTTTGAACATAATTTAACTGTATTTTTTTTCTTCAGCCTTACATTGTAACTCTCCTAGAGATAATGAAGAAATTAATTGAATAATGTCATAGAGTTTTTATGATAAAGGGGAGATTTATAAATTCCATGTTAAAGGGTTTGAATCCGTCTTAATTTTCGAGCAAGGACCCCAGTATCTAATGTTGATCTACTGTATGTATCTGGATGGATTCTCTCTTTTTCAGTCATTTTCTCATCCATTATCTCATCCATCTGGATGTTGTTTTGCTATTCTAATTTCACTACTTTTCTCTTTGACTTATCCTCTAACTGCTTTTTGTCTCTGTAGTGATTGAAGTGTTAGGAAACAAGATTTATATTAATTGCATTGCATGCCACCACAGCACTGTAGTTGAAATTCTATAAAAAGTTGATTTTCAAAACAAATAAATTAAAGACTATGTAAAGTCATGACTCAAGATCACTATTTTTCTTTGAAGTTTTTATTCAGATAATTGTAGATTCCCATGCAATTGTAAGAAATAATGCAGAGAGGCCCCGTGTGCCCTTTACCTAGGTCCCTCCAATGGTGACATTTTGCAGAACAATAGCACAGTATCACCCCAGGATGTCAAGTTGACATGGCCCCTGATTGTCTTCTGGTTTCCCCAGATGGACTTGTGCTGCTCTGTACAGCACACACCTGTGCGATTCTACAAACGTCTTAGATATTCTCATGACTCGCAGGCTAGAATTCTATCCGACCACGACTGAACTGATGGGGGCTTTTTGTTGTGTGTTTTCTCAAAGATTTTTTTTCAAACAGAAAGATCCTCCTCCATCTCACACACACATTCACATGCCACACTTACATACATATTCTCACACACACACATCACACACCACACAAACACACACACTCTCACACATACACCATGCACCACACACACCACACACACACAAACCATACACACACACCACAATACACACTCTCGCATATGCACACTCATACACACATGACACACTCACGCATACCACATAAACACAGTCTCACACACCACACACACACGCACATCACACAAACACACACACTCACACAAACCATGCATACTCACATACACACACACGAGTTATCCAGCCCTGAGACGCAGACTCAGCATGTCTGGGTAGGGCTTGATCATCCGCCTTTCTAACAGGCTCCCAGGTACTGCTGATGCTGCTGGTCTAGGGACCACACTTTGAGAACCACGGCAGTTTGGGAACCACAGACCCATATACTACTTCTTACCATCTGCTCACCCCCACTCCCTGAATAACTGAATTGCTCTCCTGAGTGTCACCAGGACCACACTGTTGCTGATCTGAAGGCCTTACTGAGCCCTGTTGTCCTCTTGCATCTCTGCAGTGTCTAACTCAGGTGACTGCTCTCCCCTTCCAGAAAGCCCCTCACCCATAGGCTCCTGACCCCTGTGCTCACTGGGTTTTCTGCATCCTCTCTGGCTTCCACCGGCTCTTCTCCTCCTCCCAAGCCCTAGACGTAATTATTCTCCTGGGTTCCTTCCTTGACCCTCGTCTCTCAATCTATTTTCTCCCAGATCCATCTCACCCATTTCTAAAGTTTCAACCTTCATTTCTAGGCAGATGATTCCCAAATCTCTGGTTTAATCTCTCAACTGGTGAGCTCCCTGACTTTCAACGGCAAGGCATCCCTCTACACCTGAACATCTGCTCTTACCGCTGACCCGAACCACTTAAGACATTGGTTTCAAACAGCTCCCCTCTTTCCCTGTTTCTGATAGAAGCTCTGTTATCCTCGCTGCCAGTTTGTATCTGAGCCTTGCCCTGGAAGCCTCTTCATCCTAACCCTCCATCCCCTCTGCAGAGCCTTTCTCCTCCCTTCTTTCCCTCCTCCCATTCCCATCACCAGCTCCGTCTGCCTCAGGCCTCAGTGATTCTCAGAAGGATTTTGCCTCTCACTCCCACTCAGTCATTTCTGTCTCCAACAGGTGTTTGCTTCTCTAATCCATCACTGCCAGGTCCAATTTCCTGAATGCAACTCGGATCATGATGCTCCTCAGCCAAAACCTTGGCTTCCAGTCCAAACTTCTCACCCTCTTGTTCGAGGCCTCTCACTTCGGATCTGCTAATATTTTATGTGCCGCAGGCTCTAGTCAGGTCAACATATGCAATTTGCCTTTGCTCAGCTTGCTGCTTTTCCCATGTTTGTCCTTCCTCTAGCCCAAAATCGCCACAAGAGCTTATTGTTAATTAACAAACACCTTTAGCACCTTTTATTAGATGCCAGACACTCTTCTAAGCATCTAACAAGTATTAATTCATTTAATCCTCACAACATTCCAGTGTAAGCACTAATATTAGCCCCATGTTACAGAGAAACTGAGGTAGAGAGGGAAACGACTTGGCCGAGTCACACCGTTCGTCAGAGGCACAGCTGGGGCTGGAAGGAGGGCCTTGCAGTACCACTACAGCAGTGTGGATTAGGTTTTGGCTTCTACACTGTTGAATGCGTTAGAGGCTCAATACACTTAAATGTGTACGAAAAAAATCTTTCCCTGAGTTGCCTTCCCGGGCAGCTGTCCTGGGATTATCAGGACCGTGGTTAACTTGGGGGAGGTGGTGCTAGAACCAGAAGACCTGAAGTTCCAACCCTGAAAGTTGCCAGCTCGGTGTCCAGTTTCATCATCTGTAAAATGGGGGCGATAGCAGTGGCCTCCATTGCAGGTGGGTTTCGGCAAGGTAATTCCGGGAAAGCAGCTACCCCAGTGTTTGGTGTACGTATGCACTTGTAGTTACCTTCATCGTATGGAATTCAATAACAGGAACAAAATCACTTCAAAATAAAATAAATGAAGCTAACAAATTTTGCTTATAATTTGCAAGTTTTTGAAGTTGTTATTCCCACTGTGAACAAAATCTGTTTATCTGGTATATCTGTAGTGTGTGTGTGATTTTTTAAAATATCACAAAGCATTCTCTTCTTTATTTTTAATCTCATAATAGGGGTCCATGGAACTGGACTGTTAAGTCTTTACCATACCAACTGTCTTTACCGTAGGCCGATAATATGATGAGCCTTCAGGAAATATTCTGGAGATTGCTGAGTCCCAGGTACAGAACTATAGCCAGATTATACACGCCGTGATTTTTAGTAACTGTATTCTTACGCTGAGAATGGCAAGGAGCTGTGACTTCACTTTTGCCCTGGCAGACAATCTTGAAATAATTTCAGACATTTGTGTAGACATTTGTGTAAAAAACAGTGTGAAAACCAGGGAACTGGGTGAGTTCTAGCAGAGAGTTGTGGCCTTGGGAACTGTTTTTTTGTCTCTTTTACCTGCCGCCATAGAGCAGGGTCCAAGAGGAAAGGCAGACCCATTGAAATGCCTGAGGGTTGGGGAAAATGAAGTCTCTGTTGTCTATTCATATTCTTATTTCCTTTAGGTCTACTTCATGTCTCCAAGATCTGTGGTTATAGGGACACTATGCCATTTCCCCTGTATGTCTGTCCTTGGTGTCTAAGCAATTAAGAAATACAATTTCTTACTCAATGTTTACTGATGTGGAAATTGGGGCTCTGAGCCAGGGGGCTCTGTTGCCATCAGGGCATGGGAAACGTGCATAATGGAGCACAAAGTTAGCGTACCTAGATTGAGAAATCAGCTTGCCTACAAATCGAGTTCAAGTTGGCAAGGAAGCCCTTTCCTATAGATAGCAAAATGAAAATCCCCTGACGCTAGTTAACTGAAAGACACATTTCATTGAGTTGGGGATTTGTTGTGAAATAGACAAATGTGTGTGGTTTCCAGGCCAAGGTTATTCAAACAACTAAGGTCTTGGCCAAGTTGGCACTTTCTTCTAGATGCCTCTTAGTTCCACTGCAGGTTCATTAAAACTAAAACTCAAAAGAGACATGTGAGTTAGCCAGGAAACTGAGTAAACCAGCTCCCGTAGAAAGTTTTATTGTAACATTGGGTACTTGTCCAAATCCCAGTGACTTTTGCCTGGAAAGAGATTATTGTATAAAAGTGGTGCAAGGTTAAGGCCTTGTCATGAGGTGTAATGGGTAACGGAAGTCATTTCTGTTTTCGTCTGCCATTGCCCCTCATTTATTTTATTTTATTTCTTTTGAGATATGATTCAGATATCATAATACTCACCCTTTTTTTTTTCTGTCTCTATGTGTTTGTTTATTGTTGTTATTATCTACTACTTAATAAAGGAAATCATACGGTATTTGACCTTCTCCCTCTGATTTATTTCACTTTGCATAATACCCTCAATGTCCATCCATGTTGTCACAAATGGCTGGATTTCATCATTTCTTATGGCTGAGTAGTATTCCATTGTGTATATATACCACATCTTCTTTATCCATTCGTCCCTTAATGGGCACTTAGGTTGCTTCCAAGTCTTGGCTATTGTGAATAACGCTGCAATGAACACAGGGGTGCATGTATCTTTACGCACTGGTGTTTTCAAGTTCTTTGGATAAATACCCAGCAGTGGAACAGCTGGATAATATGGTAGTTCTATCCTTGATTTTTTGAGGAATCTCCATACTGTTTTCCATAGTGGCTGCACCAGTTTGCGTTCCCACCAGCAGTGTATGAGAGTTCCCTTCTCTCCACATCCTCTCCAACGTTTGTTGTTTCCTGTCTTGTTAATTATAGCCGTTCTGACGGGCGTGAGGTGATATCTCATTGTAGTTTTGATTTGCATTTCCCTGATAGTTAATGATTTTGAACATCTTTTCATGTGTCTGTTGGCCATCTGTATATCTTCTTTGGAGAAATGTCTCTTCAGGTCTTTTGCCCATTTTTTAATTGGGTTGGTAGTTTTTTTGTTGTTGAGATGCATGAGTTCTTTATATATTTTGGAGATTAAGCCCTTATCAGATGTATGGTTTGCAAATATCTTCTCCCACTTGTTAGGTTGTCTTTTCGTTTTGTTGATGGTTTCCTTTGCTGTGCAGAAGCTTTTTAGTTTGATGTAGTCCCATTTGTTTATTTTTTCTATTGTTTCTCTTGCCCGGTCAGACATGGTGCTTGAAAATATGTTGCTAAGACCGATGTCAAAGAGCGTACTGCCTATGTTTTCTTCTAGAAGTTTCATAGTTTCAGGTCTTACATTCAAGTCTTTAATCCACTTGGAGTTAATTTTTGTGTATGGTGTAAGGTAAGGGTCTACTTTCATTTTTTTTGCATATGGCTATCCAGTTTTCCCAACACCATTTGTTGAAGAGACTTTCTTTTCTCCATTGTATGTTCTTGGCTCCTTTGTCAAAGATTAGCTGTCCATAGATGTGTGGGTTTATTTCTGGGCTTTTGATTCTATTCCATTGATCTGTGTGTCTGTTTTTGTGCCAGTACCATGCTGTTTTGGTTACTATAGCTTTGTAGTATATTTTGAAATCAGGGAGTGTGATACCTCCAGCTTTGTTCTTTTTTCTCGGGATTCCTTTAGCTATTCGGGATCTTTTGTTGTTCCATATGAATTTTAGGATTCTTTGTTCTATTTCTGTGAAAAATGTTGTTGGAACTTTGATAGGGATTGCATTGAATCTATAGACGGCTTTAGGAAGTATGGACATCTTAACTATGTTAATTCTTCCAATCCAAGAGCACGGAATATCTTTCCATTTCTTTGTGTCTTCTTCAATTTCTTTCAGCAGTGTTTTATAGTTTTCGGTGTACACATCTTTCATCTCTTTGGTTAAGTTTACTCCTAGGCATTTTATTCTTTTTGTTGCAATTGTAAATGGGATCGTATTCTTAATTTCTCTTTCTACTACTTCGTTGTTAGTGTATAGAAATGCAACTGATTTTTGTATGTTGATTTTTTATCCTGAAACTTTACCGTATTCGTTTTTTACTTCTAAAAGTTTTCTGGTGGATTCTTTAGGGTTTTCTATAGATAAAATCATGTCATCTGCAAATAGTGACAGTTTCACTTCTTCCTTTCCAATTTTGATCCCTTTTATTTCTTTCTCTTGCCTGATTGCTCTGGCTAGGACTTCCAGTACTATGTTAAATAGGAGTGGTGACAGTGGGCATCCTTGTCTGGTTCCTGCTCTTAGAGGGATAGGTTTCAGTTTTTCACCATTGAGGATGATATTAGCTGTGGGTTTCTCATATATGGCCTTTATTATGTTGAGGTACTTTCCTTCTATACCCATTTTATTCAGAGTTTTTATCATAAATGGATGCTGTATCTTGTCAAATGCTTTCTCTGCATCTATTGAGATGATCATGTGATTTTTATTCTTCATTTTATTAATGTGGTGTATTACATTGCTTGATTTGCGAATGTTGAACCATCCCTGCATACCTGGAATAAATCCCACTTGGTTATGGTGTATAATCTTTTTAACGTATTGTTGTATGCGATTTGCTAGTATTTTGTTGAGGATTTTTGCATCGATGTTCATCAGTGATATTGGCCTGTAATTTTCTTTTTTTGTGTTCTCCTTGTCTGGTTTTGGTATCAGGGTAATGTCAGCTTCATAGAATGAGATAGGGAGCTTCCTCCCCTCCTCAATTTTTTGGAAGAGTTTGAGAAGGATAGGTATTAAGTATTCTTTGAATGTTTGGTAGAATTCACCAGGGAAGCCATCTGGTCCTGGACTTTTATTTTTGGGGAGGTTTTTGATTACTGTTTCGATCTCCTTACTGGTGATTGGTCTATTCAAATTCTCTACTTCTTCTTGATCCAGTTTTGGAAGGTTGTATGATTCTAAGAATTTATTCATTTCTTCCAGATTGTCGAATTTGTTGGCATATAGCTTTTCATAGTATTCTCTTATAATCTTTTGTATTTCTGAGGTGTCTATTGTAATTTCTCCTCTTTCATTTCTGATTTTACTTATTTGTGCCTTCTCTCTTTTTTTCTTGGTGAGTCTAGCTAAAGGTTGGTCAATTTTGTTTATCTTTTCAAAGAACCAGCTCTTGGTTTTATTAATTTTTTCTATTTTTTTTTTTGGTCTCTATTTCATTTATTTCTGCTCTGATTTTTATTATTTCCCTTCTTCTACTGATTTTGGGCTTTGTTTGTTCTTCTTTTCCCAGTTCCTTTAGGTGCATTGTTAGATTGTTTATTTGAGATTTCTCTTGTTTGTTGAGATAGGCCTGTATTGCTATAAACTTCCCTCTTAGAACTGCTTTTGCTGCATCCCATAAATTCTGGCATGTCGTATTTTCATTTTCATTTGTCTCCAGGTATTTTTTGATTTCTTCTTTGATTTCTTCATTGATCCAGTCGTTGTTCAGTAGCATTTTGTTTAATCTCCACGTATTTGTGGCTTTTCTGATTTTCTTCCTATAGTTGATTTCCAGTTTCATACCGCTGTGGTCAGAAAAGATGCTTGGTATTATTTCAATCTTCTTAAATTTATGGAGACTCGTTTTGTGGCCTAATATGTGATCAATCCTGGAGAATGTTCCATGTGCATTTGAAAAGAACGTGTATTCTTCGGTTTTTGGATGGAATGCTCTGTATATATCAACTAGGTCCATCTGTTCTAGTGTGTCATTTAAGGCCAATGTTTCCTTATTGATCTTCTGTTTGGATGATCTATCCGTTGGTGTAAGTGGAGTGTTAAAGTCCCCTACTATTATTGTGTTACTGTCTATTTCTCTTTTTATGTCTGTTAATAATTGCTTTATATATTTAGGTGCACCTACATTGGCTGTGTAGATATTTACAAGTGTTATATCCTCTTGTTGGATTGTTCCCTTGATCATTATGTAACGCCCTTCTTTGTCTCTTTTTACAGTTTTTGTTTTAAAGTCTATTTTGTCTGATATGAGTACTGCTACCCCAGCTTTCTTTTCATTGTCATTTGCATGGAGTATCTTTTTCCATCCCTTCACTTTCAGTTTGTGAGTGTCTTTAGGTCTGAAGTGTGTCTCTTGTATGCAGCATATATATGGATCTTGGTGTTTTATCCAATCAGCCACTCTATGCCTTTTAATTGGGGCATTTAGTCCATTGACGTTTAAAGTAGCTATTGATAAGTAAGTACTTACTGCCATTTTTTAACTTTTTTTCTCAGTGTTTTAGTAGTCCGTCTCTGTTCCTTTCTTCTTCTATACAGAAGTGATGGTCTCTTTAGTTTGACCTTTGTCTGAAAGCTCTACTTTTTAACTCCCCTCCTCCCTCATTTTATGTTTTTGATATCATATCTAACCTCTTTTTTGTGCATTTGTATCCATTGCCCTTTTATCATGGAAATAGATAATTTTTCCTATTTGTGGTCTTCTCTTTTCCCCTTAAATCAGTCCCTTTAACATTTCTTGTAGCACTGGTTTCTTGGTGACAAACTCCTTTAATTTTTGCTTGTCTGGGAAATTTTTGATCTCTCCTTCCATTTTGAATGATAACCTTGCTGGGTAGAGTATTCTCGGCTGTAAGTTTTTTCCTTTTAGCACTTTAAATATATTGTGCCATTCTCTTCTAGCCTGTAAGGTTTCTGCTGAGAAGTCAGCTGATAGCCTTATTGGCTTTCCTTTGTATGTATCTTCTCTTTCTCTGGCAGCTTTTAAGATTCTCTCTTTATCTTTAATTCTAGACATTTTGATTATGATGTGTCTTGGTGTGGGCCTCTTTGAGTTTATCTTGTTTGGGGCTCTCTGTGCTTCCTGTATCTGCATGTCTGCTTCCTTCCTTAAGTTAGGGAAGTTTTCATCTATTATTTCTTGAAATAGATTCTCTGCCCCTTTGTCTCGCTCTTCTCCTTCCGGGACACCTATAACATGGATGTTAGTGCGCTTGATGTCCCAGAGGTCCCTTAGACTGTCCTCACTCTTTTTAATTCTTTTCTCTTTTACCTGTTCAGCTTGGGTAATTTCTTCTAGTCTTTCGTCCAGCTCTCAGATCCATTCTTCTGTATCCTCTACTCTGCTTTTGAGTTCCTCTAGCGAATTTTTCATTTCCAGTATCGTATTCTTCATTTCTTATTGGTTCTTTTTTATATCTTCCATTTCTTTGTTGACGTTCTCACTGAGTTCAGCTATTCTTCTCCCCACATCAGTGAGCATCCTTAACACTCTTAGTTTGAACTCTCTGTTGGGTAGGTTGCTCATTTCTGTTTCACTTAGTTCCTTTTCTGGAGTTTTGTCCTGTTCCCTTACTTGGAATGTATTCCTTTGCCTCCTCATTTTGCCTCTTTCCCTGTGCTTGTGTCTACATATTAGGTAGGTCAGCTATGTCTCCTGCTCTTGGATAGGTGACCTTATACAAGTGATGCCTTAGGAGTCCTACAGTGTGCTTCCCTCAGTTCTCAATGTTCCAGGGGTGACCCCTATGTGGGCCACGTGTGTCCTTCTGTTGTGGCCTGTTTGCTCTCCCTGTAGGCACCCAGGGAGGCTGAGTTATGCTCCTGGCCAGCTGTTGTAATGCTCAGCTGCTTGTAGTTGTTGTGGGCCCTTCAGTCTCTTTATCAGGTGTGGGGAGCCCCAGCACAGTTGGCTGCAAGTTCTAATACCACATTTGTGTTGCAGTATTTCTTTTAAGTGAGTAGGCCTCCAGCGTGGCAGGTTGTTAGGCTCAGGGGCTTACAATTGCTATAAGCCTCCAGCCTTTAGGTCTCTTGTCAGCTCTCTGAGGATTGCAGCTGGGTGGGGCCGGCCTCAGGCACAGGAGCACCCAATTGTTTCAGACTTTGGAAGGTGGGGCAAACCCCCCATGTGGGTCTTTGAGAAGCACAAGTCTTCTGCAGCTGACAAGTCCTGCTGCCCACAGGTCCACACACACAGTCAACACAGTCCTGCCGTGTGTGTGCGCCCCGACCTCCCCATGTGGACCCAGTCTCTCCATGGTGGGAGCCCCACACACTCCACCACTGCCCCACACTCTCCACCCGCTCCTGGTGCACGCCCTGCCCCACTGAAGTGGCTCAGTTGCCAGGCTGCAGAGAATCCAGTCACCAATCTATGTAGGCCCACAAGTTGCCTGAGGGCTTGTTGTTGGGTGGGGCCAGTCTCTGGAGTGGGCTGCCCGCCCTGGCTGAGCTGGATTAAATCGGTGCTCTAGTGGGTGGAGCAGACCCTGGGCCAGCAGACCCCAGGGAGAACTCCAATGGCGTCTGTGTCAGCACGCCCACACCAGGCCACAACAATGGCCGCCGCCAATGTCTCAGTCCCTGGAGAGGTCTCACCTCTCACCGAGATGCACTCAGGGCCTATCAAGTGAGTCTCTTTTCACCAAAGCACTATGCACCTTTCTTTCTGGTGATTTTAGGTTGCTTTCTGAAATGAGTGAGTTTGCGCGTGGGCCCTTTAAGAGCCGGTTTTCATTTCTTTGTGAACCAGCTTTTCTGGGGGTACTCCCCAATGTTTCAGTAGCAGGCAAAATCAGATATTATGCCACGTGTCTCGATTGTGCTGGGTCCACTAAATGCCTACAGCGGGGGCGCTCCCCGGCTCAGGACCCCACGCCTCCAGGGAGGCTGTGTACCTTTGGGCTGCTCCCGGGCGGCCGTGAAGCTGGCAGCTTGTGAAGGCGGCATTTTTTCTCTCCAGAAGGGAGCCTCTGCCTCTTCCACCTCAATCAGGATTGTCCCTTGTTGCAGGAGTTCCTCTTATCCAGTTTTCAGTTCTGTCTCAGGGGCAATTTTTCCACGAGTAGTTGTAAATTGGCTGTGTCTGCGGGAGCAGGTGAGTTCAGAGTCTGCCTACGCCGCCATCTTGAGTTCTGAATCCAAGACTCACCCTTTTAAAGTGTACAAGTCAATTGTTTTTAGTGTATTCCAAAATTGTGCAACCATCACCACTATCAAATTCCAGAATATTTACATCACCCCAAAAGAAGACCCATATCCATTTACAGTCACTCCCCATTCCTCTCTACCCCTAGCCTCTGGCAACCACTAATCTGCTTTCTGTCTCTATTAATTTGGGCATTCTGGATATTTAAAATAAATGTAATCATACATATATGGCCTTTTGTGTCTGGCTTCTTTCACTTAGAATAATGTTTCAAGTTTCATCCATGCTGTAGCATGTATCAATACTTCATTCCTTTGTAATGATTGGGTAATATTCCATTGTGCAATATGCCACATTCTGTTCTTTAGTTTTTATAATAAGGAGATTTTTTTTAATATACCAATGCAATATGCTGTTTTTTAATATACTAATCCTCACACAATAGTGCCTGGACTGTTGCCCCCAGTGCTCTCATGTTTTCTTGGTGATTTGTTACTTACTCAATGATATTACGCTGCTGTGTTCTTATACTGCCTGGGTTCTGTCTACACTGGTGAAAGTGGCTTAGACCACACCCCTGAGATGGGAGACTCACTGGTCCGCAGTTGTGATTTTCAGGTTTTCCCTGAGATGCACTCTCTGGGATGGAGAAATACAGGATTTTCTGAACCCACTGATGAGAAAAACATTTGCCAGCTCCAGTGCTCAGGCAGCACATAATTTTCTCTGAGTGGAGAGCCAGCCACGGGGTGTATGTGGGTGTTGGGGGGGACAGTGAAAAGAATCAATCTTTTGTTTCTGATAGTCTTTCAAGATGTGGAACAGAGTCCCCTCCCAAAAACCTGGTGGTCCTGAAGATTCTGTTTCCTCCTTTCCATGCGTCGGGCCTCACAAGTTCACAGTCATGCACTGTTCTGAGGCTGAGTACCTGGTGGGGTCCACATCTTTAATAACCCACGTAGGAGCAAGAGGTTCTCACCTGCACGTGCGTAGGGACTCAACAGGACTGACTCAATGCAGCATCACAGAGCGGCAGACTTGGTGGTGGGCCGAGTGGGGCAAGGGGAGGGATAACATTGAGTAAGAAGAGACAGGCCAGCCAAGGCCACCCCATGTGCTCCAGCTGGCTCCATAGGTGACATCACCCACCAGGTGAAGGATGCAACATTCCACACTGTAAGGCGAGGCTCCTCCATGGGTTTACAGAGGAGCAAACATCCTCCCACCTTCCACTCTGGAACAATGCACAGCTGGCAACGCTGCTCTTGTGGCCGAAGCCTGGAGCAGGAGGAGGAGAGGAGAGCAGAGTGCCTCCAGCGCAGGCGTGTGGGTTGTTCAGCTGTTCATCCCTCACCCCAGCTCAGCCCGCGTGCAGCACATATTCAAAGAGCCTGCAGAATCATGTTTGAAGTCAGCCATGAAGGTTTCTGGCTCTTCTAGAAGGTTCTCTCCTTTTCAGAGCTACGCGTTGTTTTCTACAGGAACAGAATTAGTAACTAAGCATGTCTCTGAGGCTGCCTGAACCAAGAAATCCAGGAGATCTGTCGTAGAATTGTCTTTTTTCATTTGTCGCGTACAGAATGGTGAACGTGGAGTTGGGCCCATGGTTATTATTTAGGTTTAAATATTTGTTGGATTGAGATTTACAAGACTGGTGAAAACCTACATCAGAACAACACGGGAAGGAAAAGTTGTCCTTGTCATAGGGACGGTGGATTTGGGCTGTGTGAAGACACGTCGTGCTGAGTCAGTGAGTACACTGCCGACTAGCGTTGGGCTCTGATGGCCTTTCGAGGGCTCTCTCTGCTACAATTCAGGACGCGAACTTCCCTCTCAATTTCTGGATTTATTTTGTGATAATTGGCTCAGAGAAGGTCAAAGACGTTGAGTCTGGCTTGACCCTGAGATTCCAGCTGATGCCAGACAGATATAGTTGGGACTTGCACTCACCCCAGACCCTCCTCTCCTTGAGGGAGTGAAGGACGATCAAAAGTCCAGCCATGCTACTATTATCCAATCTTTCAATAAATCATAGAGTGTAGGGATACTGTAAGTCAGCCAGTACCCCCCCACCCCCAGGAGGGCCGAGCAGGTGGGCATTGAGCGGAGGTTGGCTCACCTGCTCTGTGGCCCTTGACCTGGGCTCTAGGGAAGGATGCCATTGAGCACATCTAGAACATCTGTCTAAGATCTGTCATTAGGAAGGAGTTTTCTCAAACTTTCTAATAAAGGCAGCACAGCTTGGACAAGTGGATGCACTGGAGAAGCTCTAAAATTCCTCTGACAGTCAGGAACAGCAGCCCAGCATGAGTGGGGGCCTGTCTGAACCTCTGGACACACAGCTCTGGACCACCTCACTCTGTCTAACCAGTGTGCGCAGGCCAGGGCGGTCTGTGACAGCAAACCTCAGGGCTCCTAGGCACAAGCAGGTGCTGCCCCGGAGGATGGGGGCCACAATCCCAGGGAGGATGCACTCATTCAGGGAACGCTGATTGGGCACTTTCCATGGGAAGACATGTGGATCCACACATCTTTTTGCTACCTAAGTGCTGCACTCCCCAAGACGCAGGAGAGCACGCTCCCAGCAAGGTTCTATTCAGGAGGGAGGAACGAGACGTCCATGGCCCCCACTCCTCGACCCCTGCCTCTTCCACCCGGTAGCCATGCGGAGGAGCACACGGGGAGCCCTGAGGTGACTGGGTGGGGGCACCCGGGCCCCCAGAGTAAGGGAGAAGGGGGGGGTCTCCCATAACTCACTGCAGACCTCGGGTATAATTAAAATTTGAATTACAACCTTTCATGCAAAAGTACTAGAAAACCGGATCCAAATACTTCATCTCATAGCAGCGGGGCCTAATTTTACCTGACAGATTTAAGCCATTTGGAAAAATATCAAAAGAAAAAAAGGAGGGTTATGTTTCCAACATGGGAATGGCTCAGGCAACGAAGGTTCTCTCTTCGACGTATACATGTCTTTATAAGAAGTTTAGCTGACCTCTCCGGCTACCTGTAACTATGTGTTTTCAAAGAAGCATTCACTTTTTTTTTTTTTTTTTAATGCGTCTAGTCCCTGTTCTTTCTAAAGCAAACTTCTACACCGACATTTATCACATTATCATACCTCTGGTGGGAAATAATTGTATTTTTGATTTGATTATTTTTTTACTTTTATTTATTTTTTACTGCTAGAAGGTGCTCTTTTATTCCCAAATGTAAAATTCTAGCTTCAAAGTAAATACCTAGCCAATCAACACCAAATAAGACCAAGGGGAAAAAAAAAAAAAACTTCACAAAGCCCTAGATTGTAGGGGCTTCTCATCGGGTTTCAGAAGCTCCAGCCCAACCAGGCATTCCTAGCATATTCCAGGCGGCTCTGACCTCCAGGCACTTAGCAACGAGCAGCCTTTTGAATTTGCTTAAAACTATTAAGAAGTAATTAAGCAGTTAAGGGTCTTTTTCAGCCTGGCTGAGGTTTGGGAGGTGGCCGAATGGAAGAAAACAGCACCATCGCCCAGCCTGGTCTTCCTTTTAGGTGACCTTGCACGCTAACAAATTCATCCTGTATTTTTCTGCTACTGCCAATTTATGGCCTACAGGAAACTAATCTTGTACAATAACTACCTTCCTGTACTTAGTTCCTAAATAGAGCCAAATGGATTTGGTGGCGGAAGAGCTCGGCCGCGGTTCCTGTGAGACGACGCTGCGCCCGCAGGAGGAGGGCCGCGCCCGGACGCCGCGGTCTTCAGCTCGGGTTCGCCGCCGCGCGCGCTCGGGCGGAGAGGGAGCAGCAGGCCTGTGTGGACGCCCCCCGCCGTGGTCTCCTTCAGACTGGAGGGAAGGCGTGTGTCTGAACCAGGCCGGGTCGGCGCAGCTGCAGGGCATCAGGGAGGGGCACACACGGGCTGGCGACATTGTCCTCAAGTCTTCGACGAGAAATGCGTATCTGCTCTCTGATTTTTGGAAATCATCACAAAGGAGTGAATTTTGTGGTGAGCTGTGTTCTCATTTCAAAGTCAAATGCATTATTTAGGGGCAGGGGCAGAGGGAGAGGGAGAGAGAATTCACGCTCAGAGACGTTTATTCCGCAATAGTTGACAACCACGTTGAGATAGGCATGGACCAATACAAGGGAATGTGGCCGAAGGGCGGGATGACCCACGTGGTCTCTTTTCAGAGCCGCGGATCGCGCGCTGGGAAGACTCAGCTTGTGCGTTAGAGAAGCCCAAGGCGCTTGGTCCCCGATGCGCGGGGGGGCCCTCGGGCCGCTGCGTCTCTACTTCTGTCCACGCTGATCTGATGACCGCGTGTTCACATCCATCAGGGCGGTGTGGACAGAGTCCACTTCCTGTATTAATTTAGAATGTTGTTCTAGAACTGTAATGAAGCCACTAATGCAAAGGGAAATGGAGCCTTTTACAAAGGCCGGAAAATATCACCCTGACCAAGACACTGCAGAGATGAAAGGAGGGCATAAATAATCGCAGCGGGGTCAGAGGAGACTCACCTGTGGAGCTTCTAACCCGGAGAGGAGGGACCCCATCTGAACGCACTGGGCTGGCACCCCTGGGGCCTGGCCTAGGGTCTGTATTTCCCAAAAGTCCACTGGGGGCTGAGTAGGTGAGCACTAGGAGTTGAGAGGCCATGAGATAGCTCAGAGTAGTTGAGCAACCTGTGGCCTCTGTTGATGACAGTAAGAATCTTGTGAGGATTAAGATTGTGAAAGAAAAGTAATAAAACTGCCTGTTATATATTGGGTGATACCATAATGTTTTTAAAAATCTTTATTATGGTGTCTAGGCGGTATTATCAACATCACTATTATTATCAACAGGATTACAGTGTGATTCAAATGGTGCCTTCCAACGGTGGAAATCCTGCCTGGGGCTGGATGGGAGGAACCGAAGCTTCCAGAGTGGGTTGGAATGAACAACACAAGGATGATTGGAAGTGGCTAATAAGGAGATCAAAGAGGTAACTTTGTTCCTCATTTATTTAATAGTCATTCCATCTCATGCTCCTAAAAGTAACTAGTATAATAATATTTATGCCTTATGTTTTTACAGCACTTTATAGCCTAAATATTCCTTTTAGATCCCCATCTGTTTTTTTTTTTTTTTTTTTTTTGTGAGGAGATCAGCCCTGTGCTAACATCCGCCAATCCTCCTCTTTTTTTTGCTGAGGAAGACGGCCCTGGGCTAACATCTGTGCCCATCTTCCTCCACTTTATATGGGACGCCGCCACAGCATGGCTTGCCAAGCAGTGCGTCGGTGCGCGCCCGGGATCCGAACCAGCGAACCCCGGGCCGCCGCAGCGGAGCGCGCGCACTTAACCGCTTGCGCCACCGGGCCGGCCCCTAGATCCCCATCTGTTTTAAACATTGGAGCCAGAACATGAAGCAGAAGAGAAGTGAATGTGGAAGGACACTCTCCACATCGCAGATTGGCCAGGATGGTTCCAGATTATTACCAAGAAAGAGAAAAGCGTCAAGATTTGGCCCTCCTCCCTCAAGAGGGTTGACGTGGTGCAGGAACAGGGGCAGTCCACCTAGCGGAGCAGGGCTCAAGACCGAGAACCACTCAGCTCTGACTCACAGCTGGTCATGGAGACTTTGCACTCGGGACCCATCCCTTCCAATGTCAGCCTTTTGTGTCCTGTCCTAAGACATGTGGTGAAACCGTGCTGTGAACAGTTGAAAGGGCATCATGTGTAGGGAAGCTCGTTGCAGAGTCCCTCTACCTTGGACCCTGCAGACATTGGTGTTCCCTGCCACCTGCCTTCGCAGCACAGGGCAAGCACTCAGTGCATGCTGGGGGACAAGTGGACAAGCCAATAGATGAACAAACATGATGGGGCTGTCCCGCGACCCCAGCCCTCCCCAGGCTCTCCCTTCCCTCAGATCTCAGCTTCCCAGTGCTGCTGTGCGAGGTGGCTCAGTCGCCACTCAGTGAGGTGTCGAGGGGACATCTTTGGTCCCGGGGAGGGAGTTAAAAACAGCTGGCCTGGTTGGTTATAGCAATACTGGCCATGGAGTTCTGGCTGCTGCCATGTGCCTTCTCTGTGGCCATGGGAGGGTCCCCATGGCCGCTTTCAGTCAGGGAGATGGTCCTCAGGGACACAATGGCTCCATGTTTAGCCCTGACTGTTGGCATCATTCACATATTTGAAAGAAGAGGCTTAAGGAGAGCACGGAGGTCCAATGAGAATCCCCCCATCCTGAGTGTATTGGGTGCAAGCTTCCAGTTACAAGACAAGATGTGACTTTACCTGCTTGAATGTGACGATTCCAAAGCATGGACAGGGCGTTGAGTGATTGGGAAAGAGAAGGAATGCTGTCTGCTTCCGGGAAGAGTGGACAGAATTGTGCAGAAGGCCCCCACCAGCCAGCATGGAGGGTGAAGCCAGGAATGCTGTCCCACTCCCTAGGCTGTTTGAAAAATCACTTGTATCGAAGTGTGCTCACGTGACGTTTGCTACAGAGTTCTCCCATGACAAGGACCGTGTCAATGAGTGCAAGCCCTTAGAATAAGGCCAGGGGAGTCAGGGCAGCACGGGGCTAGGAGAGCAGGTTGTGAGTGAGAGGGCGAGAAAACCCTGCTCACCGCCCACTGGCTGGGTGACCTTGGGCCAGCCACTGAGCATGTCTGTGTCTCAGATTCCTCATCCATGAAAGAGAGAATAGGATTACTGTGATGATTAAATAGTGAAGTGACTTTTGCCACATTATTTATTCTTATTTTTTTCCTGAGATATAATCGACATATAACATTATATTAATTTTAGGTGTACAACATAATGAATGATTCGGTATTTGTGTATATTGGGAAACGGTCATTACAGTAAGTCCAGTTAACATGCATCACCACATGCCAGGTTATCTAACCTTTCTGAGACTCAGGTTTTGCATCTCCTCGGGAGAGGGGCACTAATTAAACTCTCTTTGCAGGATGGTTGCGACAGTCACATGAGCAGTGCAGGAGAGGACTTAGCACACAGCATACATAGTAGCTCTGGTTATTTTTAGTGCTGCCATCATCCCCCGTCCTGAGAGTCTCTGATCTCTCTCACTGGATGTTCACTTGACTGGAGTCCAAGGACAGGTGTTTCTGTACTCCTCCGGTAGAGCCAGCCAGCCTTATCCCATCCTCAGGGGTTGGCAGCTGACAGATGTCATTGTTGGTCTCCCGTTCTTTATTTGGGACGCTGGCAAACGGCGGGGCTTTCATCACCATGCGCTCCACTGGCATCCTGGGGTATGTGTGCCATCACGGCGAACACTCACATGGCCCGGGAACCACTCCAGGTCAGTGCTGGGGAGAGTGGATGCTGGAAAACTCCCGGCCGGGCGGAGGCTGCGAGGCGTTCCGGGACTTATTTTTATCAACACTTTTTATCCTCCCTTCATGCATAAAGGTACCACCCATAGAAAATCTGAAAGAGTTTTTAAACAAGTATAAACTACTTACAGAAAAGTTGCAGGTACAACACAGATAATTTTTTTCCTGAACCTTTTGGGAACAAGTGGCCTATGTAATGTCCAATAGCCCCTGAATATTTCAGTCTGTATTTTCTACACACAAGAATATTCTCCCACACAACCAGAATAGAGCCAACAAAATCAGAGAATTAACAGTGATACATCACTACCACCTAATCCTCAGACCCCACTCACGTTTGCCCTAAAAATATCCTTTAAAACAAAAGGATCCACTTCAGACCCACATGTTGCATTGAGTTGTCACGTTTCTTTATTCTCTACTCTCCTGGAAACATTCTTCTATCTTTCTTTGACTTCATGACCTTGGCACTGTGAGGATTACAGGCTGGGCATTCTGGGGGATTTCCCTCAATTTGGGTCTGCCTGATGCTACCTCACGATGAGATTCAGGTCACAATTCCGGCAGGGAGGACGCGGAAGCAATTCGTCTCATTACTACTGATGTTCACTGACCGCTTGATGGAGGTGGTGTCAGCTGGCTTCTTCCCTTCTTTTCTCCTTTGTAACTCATAGGTATTGAGTGGGAGCCACCTTAAAATTATGTAAATATCCTGCTCTTCATCCAACATTTAATTTATCCATTTCTGTATTTATCTCTTTTAGTATAGACTCATGGTGTCCATTTCATTCAATGGATTATAATCTGTTGTTATTGTCACTTATTTTGATGCTCAAACGTTCTCAGATTTGGGAGACTCTGAGACTAGAGTCCCTTCATGCTGGCCTATGTGTCATCATTCTCTAAGTACTTCTTCACTGTCTGGCACAACGACAGGTTTCAGACTCATCTTGGCCCTTCCCTGCCCTGGACCATAAATTAGTCAGTCTGTGAGGAGTGCTGGTTCCTCTGAGAGAAGAATGGGATTTAGAAGCCAAGAGCTGGGCACCAGGTGTGCTCATCTCAGTGGACAGAGCTTGTCACCATATGCATGTACACACACACATTGATATCTGTGTGTACTTCTAGATATACCTACTCATATTGAAAACCATGAGTTCACCTCAGGACCCCCGTTCAAATCCAGCCCTGCAGGGGTGGTCCTAGCTTTTGCCCTGTCTGTATTTGCAACTCCTGTTCCCAACAGTGAGCCCCCCAGCCACTTTCTATCACCACTGCCACCCCTTCCCCTGGACTGAACCCTCAGATTCTGTTTGGCCTCCCACCAGACTGCTTCCCCACGTGGGCTTCCTCTCTACTCTGTCAGTGCTCTGACATCTTTTCTGGGCTGTCCCCCACCTGTAAGCTCTCCTGGTGTTGCCCTGGCACCCTCCCACATGGATGCCTCCTCCCTACCAGGCTATGGCACTTTGCTCTGGAGGCCAGCCCTTGCAATTCCCCTCTTCCTCCAACTGGAAGCCTATCCTTCACGCTTAGGGCTACCTCCACTTGGACACACCCCTCATCCTGCTCAGGCTCCCAGTCTCAGAGCGCCCTTCCTCTCAGACCCCATCCCACAGGACTCTGACGTCACAGCTGCACCACCTTCCTGTGCCTTCCTCAGTCCCAGTCCTCCCCTACACCCCTAGTCCCATCCCATTGGACTCAGACACCATGACTCCACCACACCCGCTGGATACGTCTGCATCTGGCTCAGGCTCCAGTGAACCTCACCAGATGCCACCCTGGCCCACTGTGCTCCTCTGTGGCTCCTTCCATGCAGCATGGACATCCACCTTGCTCCAATCCAGGAAGAAAAATTCATCCTGTTGGGCCAACCCTGTGGTTTAGTGGTTAGGTTCAGCATGCTCTGCTTCGGCAGCCTGGGTTTGAGGGTTTGAATCCTGGGTGCGGACCTACACCACTTGTCAGCCTTGCTGGGGCAGTGACCCACATACAAAATAGAGCAAGGCTGGCACAGATGTCAGCTTAGGGATAATTTTCCTCAAGCAAAAAATGAGGAAGATTGGCAATAGATGTTAGCTCAGGGCTAATCTTCCTTAGCAAAAAAAAAAAAAAAAATTCACCCTGTTATGATCTAGGGATTAATAGGCATGAAGATTGGTAAGGAGAAGACATCTTCTCACCCCGATCTGCATATTGATCAGCAATGCCTCTGGTAGTATAACTGAGGACTGGTAGGGGACATCATGAATAATTGCTTGTCCCAACTTTTGATAGAAGTGCAGTGGCAGTGACCTAGCCAGTGACCTGCATTTAAGTATATGCAACTGGGTGTACTTTTACTGCACCATGCCACTGAATGGAGCCCCTTGGCTTCTTTCTTACCATTAGTTGATTCTGGAAATCTACCTGGGCAGGTGAAGACAGTGTGTCAGCTCTTTCCCCACTGTGGTCAGGGCCCGGGGTGATGCTCTCAAGATTCTTCTTGTGGCCTTGAGCATCAACTTGTACCTAGAGGCTGGACCTACTGTGCTGGGTATGCTTGCTCTGGCCCAGATTTTGCATTTGTTAAACACTTCAATATTCAGTAACTTGTTTAGTAAGCTGCAGTGGGGATTAATGTTTACTCGGGAAACGCCAATGAGCCAGCAGAAGGAATTCTGAGCCCAGCACCTATTAGCCAAGGGGTCAGGTGTAGGCAGGGAAAGGAAGCAATCGTGGGGAGAAGATGGCTCACAGGAGAGATTTGCTCAGGCAAGGTCAGCTCCTTCTCTCCTTAAGTCATGTAAAAGTTCCGACTTTTCCCACCTCATCTGAAGATATTGACGATCATTTTAAGGGCATTTTCAGGGAGAACTGCCTATAGATAAAGAATTTATTATGTGATAAAGTAGGCACTTTAAAAATCAAGTGGAAAATGACATTTTGGTTTAACAAATAATGCTGGAACATCAGCTAATATTTGTAAAAACATAACAAAGTAACAAACAGAAAAACTTAGATTCTTACTTCAAAGAAAATACAAAAAAATACAGATAGATTAGGCAGTCAAATATAACAAAGCAAAAAATAAAGATCTAAACTAAAATATAGGTAGAAATATAGCTAACCTCGGAAGGATGTTTTCTGAGCATAGGTAGAAATATAGCTAACCTCGGAAGGATGTTTTCTGAGCATAAGTCAATTGGAGAAACTACAGAGGGAATAGTCATAGATTCAACTACGTAAAAATAAAATACAGAAAGGTTAAATGAACAACAACCAAGAGCAGGAACAAAACTAAAAGGCAAATACAGACCGGGTGAATGTTTACAACATCTTGGACAAATGGTTAATGACCTTAATTTATGTAGATCTTTTGCCAATCGGTGAAAAAAGGATGATGATTCAAAAGAGAAAGTTTCCAAGCATAAGAACAACAACTTGGAAATGGCATAAATGACCTTTGATCAACTGCAGAGTTGGGGAAGGATATTCCACATTGATACGTCAGTCCTGATGTAAGGATAGTCTCAATCCAACATAGATTGCTGTGACATATTCTGGTGTTACTTACAAACGAGTCTGAGAAAAAGTTGCAAGGAAACGATGTGAAGGAAAACTGTTCTGTGCTGGCCAGGAGTTTTGCCACACCCCTAGCAGGCAGGGTGTGGTGACACAAGAACCCCACTAACGAATCTGTATTATATTTCATTTCGTGACCACACATAAGTTATTCTCGGGTAAAATATATCATGAATTTTTCCATTTAGTTTTCCACCATGGGCCTTCACTCCCTATCAAATAATACGTCTAATAAAAATAATAATAACAAGAATAATGCTGCTAGCTAACATTCACTGAGTGTATTCCATAGCAGTGCTATATATACAGAATTTTATTCAGTCATCATGATAAGCCTATGAGATAGGTTTCATTATTATTATTATCATCCTCATTTTTGAATGAGGAAATTAAGGGTCAATGCCTTGTCCCAGGGGCATGTATCAGTTAGTGTCAAAGACAGAATTCAAGCGACAGAATTCAAGAGACAGACCCAAGTTCCCGAGCTCAGCTTAGTTCCCAGAAATCTGCACCTTGATATTAGGTACTCATCGTCATCATCATCATCATCATCTTTCCTGCTTCCTAATTCTTTAATTGGCATTACTAATGGGCATCTCCCTAAAACATCATCTTAGAAGGAGTAGACCACCAACACACAGATCCTCTTGCTTTAAAAGGAAATACAATAATTGTGGAATGGAGCTCTGTAGTCCAACTAAAAAAAAAAAAAAAATTAAGAAGCTTCCAAAATGTACCCCCTTCCCTGCTCCTCAAATCATTTTTTTCTGGTTTTATTATTAAGAGTGTAGATTCAAGATAGGCTTCTCTGAAAGCCAGAAGCTCTCTAGGTGGCTGACTTAGGCTTGAATTTTCCTTTTTGACACCCATAACCAGAGCTACCAGGCCTGATGTCTGATTTCCAACCTGGATTTTTACCAGATTTAAGCCCCCTGGAGGCAAAAATCAGGCCTGCTTGGTTATAGGTGTGTATCTGGTGCCATGCCCATGGCCTCTCAAGAGTCATTGTGCAATAAGATTTGTTGAGTTTTCGTCATGCGTACTAGGCTGTGAGAATGTGTGCATTTATCTTAGAAAGAGATGATACTTAAAAGAAGTGAGTAATGTCTAAAAATTAGGTACCTTCAAAAGAAGAGTCATTGAGATTATCTGATAGTTTCTCCAACCTCCAGAAGTTTTATTAAAATTTGTTCCTTGTAATCTCTAAAAACAACTGGCCTCACAAAAATCAGCTGTAAGTCAAGGGCATCTGGGATTTCCACTGAGCATGAACAAAGGCCGAGGCCCTTAGTTTGGCATCAGTGGTTCCTTATGATCTGGTCTGTCCAGCCTTGTTTCCAACAGACCCTCCACCCGCCTGTGCCCTGCATATCCAAGGCTGCAATATTCTTGCAGTCCATCAACCACACAGGCTGTTTCATAGTTCTGGGCCCAACTTATACTTCTCCTCTGCCTCCAATGCCCCCTACCCCCCAAACTTTGACACCCCCCAACACTTTGGCTGTTGAAAGATAGTTTTCTCTCAAAGTGCATATGAAGTGTTCCATCTCTACAAATCTTTTCTTTGGTTCTACATTCTCGATGTTAGGTGAACTGATCTCTCCTTATAGGCCCTCATATCAGTTCTCCAGGGCTGCCGTAACAAAGGACCACAAAGTGAAGACTTAAAACAACAGAAATGTATTCTCTCATAGTTCTGGAGGCCAGAATCCAGAGTCAAGGTGCTAGCAGGACTGGTTTCTTCTGGAGGACTCAGATGGCGAGTCTGTTCCATGCCTGTCTCCTAGCCTCTGCTGGCAATCCTTAACCTTCCTTAGCGTAGACACGTCACTCTAGTCTCTGCCTCCTTCGTCACATGGCATTCTCCCTGCTTCTCATCTCTGCTTTCTCTTCTTACACGGACCCCAGTCATTGGATGAGGACCCACCCTAATCCAATATGGCCTTATGTTCAAGTTGCATCTGCAAAGACCCTTTTTCCAAATGAGGTCACATTCTGAGGTTCTAGGTAGACATGAATTTTGGGGGGACTCTATTCAAACCAGCACAGGTCCCACTCAACTGTGGGGACTTCCGTTATACCAGAACATTGTCCTGTCCTGGTTCCAAACACCAAAGTATAGACCCATGTCAGTACATCAAGAAATGCTCACCAGGGGTGGCCCCGTGGCTTAGCGGTTAAGTGTGCACGCTCCGCTGCTGGCGGCCCGGGTTCGGATCCCGGGCACGCACCGACGCACCGCTTCTCTGGCCATGCTGAGGCCGCGTCCCACATACAGCAACTAGAAGGATGTGCAGCTATGACATAAAATTATCTACTGGGGCTTTGGGAGAAAAATAAATAAACAAATAAAATTATAAAATGACTGATTCTCCCTTAAAAAAAAAAAAAAAAGCTCACTAATCCAAAGCAAAATGGAAAAAAGATGACCATGATAGACCTCTAGATTGAGGGAAGGGAACAATAGAATGACCGATGGATCAGAATAGCTTTTCTAACTATCCCCTCTTGGCAAGGACTGTTCTTTATTCTGAGATTATGTTCTTCCTGTGTTTTTTCAAATTTAAAGGTATTTTTTTAATGAAATGATGGTAGTATTTGGCAGGAAAAGTTATAGGGAATTGTCTTCATTTTGAAAATTGTCCTTAACTGGCCCCTCTAAATCTGTCTCTTGTTTTTCTTTTTCTTTCTTTGTCATCCACACCCTTGCACCATTTTAGTTCACTGATCTGTGACACCCAAGTCTGGGACCACAGCTTTACGGCAACTATTTATTTGTACATCTGTCTCCCTCTACTTGATGAGAACTCCTTGAAAGTAGGAACAGAATATTATCTACTTTCATTTCTTCACCATGCAGGCTTTGTCTAGCCCATCACATTCACTGAAGGAAGAAATAGATGAAGAGTGGGCACAGGAAGTGGTGAGGGGCTTCAAGCCCTGACCACATGGCTACTTCCAAGAGAAGGGACAACTTGGAGCAGGACTTGAGGCTAAGGCCAGCAGAAGTTGGTTGTTAAACAAGAAAGAGAGCAGCATGTTGATCTTATTAAGTTTCTCCTTGGAGAGCAGGCTGAATCTGGCTAGTGGTGAAGGCTTTCTGGTGGACCATTGGTTTAGCGAAGGGTACTCAGGTAACGAGGCCAGAAAGCCCCCGAGCGTGCTTGCTAACCATTCCGCCCAACAGGGCGTCTAGAAAGAGCAAAATCAGGATTACTGTGTTAGTCATTTGTGCCAAAAAGTACTTTTCCTAAACAAATTGACTTAGGCTTTTTTTTTTTTAAGTGCCTTTTCTCTGAAGAACTCATTGGTTGTACAAATAACTCTCATGTGGCCCTGGGAGCTTTTAGAATGAATATTTCTCTTTTTCTTGACACTGAAATGGAAGAAGGAGAAGAGAAAGAGTGAAGTACGAACTAACCTGCCTGGAAGGGTGGGCAGAGTACCAGGGAAACCCGAGGTTCCTCTTGTAAATAATGGGACTCTGGGACAGCACGGGTCTGTGGCTGTGTCTACCTGGAGGAGGGGAGATCGATTTATGTCGGTACAACTTTCCCAAGGAACCCTTTCAGAAGAGAAAGATTTTCCTGTTTTTAACTTCTTTAATTTTTGCAACTTACACCTGTTTTTTTGTGTGTGAGGAAGATTAGCCCTGAGCTAACATCTGTTGCCAATCTTGCACTTTTTGCTGAGGAAGATTGGCCTTGAGCTAAAATCCATGCCCATCTTCCTCTATTTTATTTGTGGGACACCTGCCACAGCACGGCTTGATAAGCGATGCATATGTCTGTGCCCGGGATCCGGGCCTGCGAACCCCAGGCCGCTGAAGCAGAGCGCGTGAACTTAACCACTATGCCACGGGGCCAGGTCTCACAGCTGTTTTCAGAGGCTCACTAAGCTACCGTCCCCAGAGCAAGTTGCCTCCTGCCCAATTTCCACCCTGAAGACACGCTGATGCATTCTCTAAAACTCAAGACCATTTCTCTTATGAAAAAAGCCACTTATATTCAATGTAGATAAAGCACAAAATATAGACAATCAAAAAGAAGGAAAAACAACTGGTAATTCCCCTGCCAAGAGATAATCATAGTTAAAATTCTGGTGATTGTTCCAGAATTCTTCTATGCGTTTTACTTATTTTTACAAAAAGACAATCATATCTTGCATTCTGTCTTGTAACCTGATTTTCTTCTCTCCACTTAACTCTGTCTGAGGAACATCTTTTCTTGTCATCAAATAACCATGTCCAACACTATTCTGGTGGCTCAGCAATAGTCAATTGTGGAATATATCCTCATTTATTTAGGTAATTCCCTATGATTATATAACACTTTTAATTAGCTCTGTAAGATCTCTATTTTAAATCTTTGGTAAATTCTTGAACTTCGTATTTGGGAATATACATATTTATATATAAATTTTTTAAAAACACTGTATGTAGAGACCACAAGATGCACACAGCACTGCACACACTTCCTATATTTGTATCAGATCACTTGGTTACATAATGGAGCTGGATGAATTCTGGGGCAACTGCTCCTTCTGGTCCCACATTCTACTATGCAAACTACAGCCACGACCAGTAGGCTCAAAACTACAGTGCCCATTTTGGAATAAATAAGGTTGTTATTTGATGTCTAAAATGGACTGATAGCCTGAAAAAAACCTACGTATATTTATTAGATTTCCCTCCATTTTCTCTGGAATTTGACTCTTTTTAATATGCCCTTGCAGAAAAGGTTAAACACTGAGTATGCTCCGGAGATTGATCTCCTGAGACAAGTGAGCGATGCTTCCGAGCCGCGGCCATCGTTGCTTTCAGCAGTGACGAGAAATTACATGAGCTAGTCATCGACAGCGGATGTGTTTATCTGCACCAGCATTCATCAGGGACAAATACCAGATCCACTTGTGATTTTTTTCCTACTGTTGGCAAGGCATAACCAAAATCAAAATTGAGCTGGTGTGAGTGAGTTTGGAGATTATATATATATTTGTTTTAAAATGATGTTCTAAAATTATAGCTGAAGTGTGCGGGCACCAGTCCCAGAGCCCTGCCTTCCCTTCCATGACAGCGCTGCTAGGGAGAAAATGTGTTTGCTCTGCTAAGATTTGCTCTTAGCATTTCCGAATTTGTAGCTTGTAAGAGCCCATCCAGAAAGATGAACAGATTTTAATCCAGTCTATCCCAGTAAGCAAATATATACCCTTACGTGTGGAGCATATTGATAGCGCCAACTTAGACAGATACACATAAATATAAAAAGAAGAGCTTTTGTTTACGTTCTTTGATACAGGGTTATAAGATAAGAGAGAATAAAGAAAATGCGCCAAGTTCTGCCTGCTTCCCTCTGAATCTCCTGAGACTCTTTTCTCTGTCAAATTAAGTAATTTCATTTTTAATATAAATGATTTCATAGGGCTTGATTCTTTTAAAAATACAAACCAAAGCTTTGCATTGCAAACCTGAGATTCGGGACTCTGCAAAAATGCAGTGTTTGGATTTTGACCGCGTGACAGCCTCAAGCACAGGCCACGGCCCCGAGGCTTGCTCAGCTCTCGGATGGCCGACTCCACCGCCATCTGCTGACACATTCGGTGACAAATGCTGTTCTTGTTCATTCTGGTTGTCGCCAGTAAAAATGGACAGCCATTTTCTCTTGTATGCATTCCTTACAAAGATGGGATAATGGGAAGGAGAGAGTAAGGACAGAAGAAGGTGTCAGGTAGGAAATGCACAGGAGGACCAGAACTAACGATCGGCCTTGGAAACATCGAGGGGAGGGCTGTGCGAGATCCGAGGCGGCTGTAGAGAATGTGTTCTACATGGTGGGGCTCCTCCTAGCTGTAGCTCATACATGGGGCATGTTTTTAGATCCAAGGTAGCAAACGCAGGACCCACTGGGGAAGGGAGTTTTACCACTTTCCACCTCACCACTAGACCAACTTCTTGTTCTTGCCATCTGCATTAGCAGAAGTCTCTTCAGACACTCTTTAGCCCCCACAGGAAAAAGAAAATGCAGAAGAGAAATTTTGAGCATGTGGGAAGCAACCATCTCGTATTTCTCCACTTGGGGATTTTGGAGAAGTACAGTGAACTCTGGGTTACTGTGGAGGCGGCCTTCTGACTTCCTGGTTTTGCCCTTCTTCCCGCCTCTCCCACAGAGGGCGCTTCTCATCTTGAATCCAGTTGGCTCTCTTCTCTCCCCGAAAGGGACTTGCAAGGCCTCGAGCTGATAAAACTTCTGGGCCGTTGATTCCTTCTGAGAGGTTCAGATGGAGTGCATGGGCCATATAAAGCCACTTGTTCATATTTATAAATGCTAGGCCCTGCCCTAAATTTTTCATTCCATTTCTTACGTTTTCCTCATAAAAGCTGCCTTATTTATCCTCCTTTTATAAAGGAGGCAAGTCCTAGAGAGGTCAAAATTGACCCTGTTAACTCTTACGTAGGGGCAGCCAAGATTCAAACCAAGACGTTTCCCTCCAAAGCTCTCTGTCTTCACCGATAAGTGACCTTGAACTTCTCCCATGAGTAGGTCTTCTGACATACTCTGAGGAGTTCCCATACATCAAGCCTGATCTCTCCAGAGCACCTCTTGGAAACAGTAACCGGGCCAAGAGGGACAGTCAATCTGTCCATGGTACCTTTGATTCTTATTCTCCCTCTGGACATTCCAGAGAGACCCGGGATCCGTGGGGCTTCTCCCCTGAAGCCAGGAAGGAATTCTGCAAGTGCAACCTTAAAGAGGGTTGCCCGAAAGGCCTGTTGTGGCTAAGAGTTGTGATGTCTCAGATTAATCCTATTTCAGCTCTGTACAGTCGCTTTGGGAATCATTCCCACCCATTCTACTCATGATATGTGGTTTTCTCTCGTTCTCCATCCCTGCTTTGGGAGAATCCATTGAGAAATCTCTTACTTGTCATTCGACTACATGTTATTTCTAAATTCAAGAGGAAAAGAAGGAAAAACAAGGAAATGAAGACATCCTTGGTTTAGAATTTAACTCTTACCCTGAAATTGGAAACAAGCGTGTCATTTATGTTGAAACTGCAGCCTGGCTTAGCTCACAAAACACCATCTATCAAAATTCCTAGCTTGCAGAGTCCCTCTGCCAGACTCAATTATAGAGTTAATTCTGCCCTAACTGGAAACAGAGGTTTTGGTTCATTTCCTCTCCAAAATCTCTGGGGATGCCTTTGATACCATTCCAGTGTGTCCAAGTTCAAGCCAGTTCAGTATGAATCAATGGGCACTTTCTGGCTCATCTTCTATAAATATAGAAACACACACATGCACACACACTCACACTCACCCATACACGTGTGCACACACACCACACTCGCATCCACTCACACACATGCACTCACACGTATCCCATAATCACACACACTCACGTGTGCATGCATGCCCCTACAAGCACACGCATGCGCACACCCTCACCTACACATATGCACACATTCACACCCACTGCTCACACACACACACACACACACACACAGTCCCAGGGTCCCTTCTAACATTTAGTCAGAACATCTTTGAAAAGGTACATTCTTCCTCAACATTTGCAAGCCATACATGTTTGCTTCTTTGCATTTTTTTCTCACAAATTGTTTTCTTAGATTGCTGCCTTCATTCTCTTCCTCATTGCAAAAGTCACATTTAGATGAACAGGAACTGACAAGAACAGAACACTGTGTCTTAAGTGAGCTCACCACAGACTGTATTACAACATTGCTCTCATCAGATCGCTTCCTTAGAAAGAATTCCTGCCAGTTCTGATATGCAACCGAATTGTGGTTTTAACTCCTTGTGCTAAGAATATCGTGGGCAGTCTAATATAGTGTACATCATTATATATCTGTTCAGATGCATGTAGAAAAATATATTTGTATAAATATATGAAATGTAACTCCTATATATATTATTCTTCTCATTCCTTAGCTTCAAGATAATAGCTGCAAAGTTTTCTGCTTTTTGTTCAACCAGACATATTAGGTAAAACTGCATTAAATTATCCTTTCTGTAGGTGAAAATGATTGAATATCATCAATTTCATACATCTTACGATTGAAGATAAGCTTATGTATTGGAAGTTTCAGATATAAAGAAGATTCTGACTTTTGACATTGTTGTAAGACTTCTGACAAATAGCTCAAAACAAAGTATAAGACTTTAAAATGTATTAAGTTCACGGATTAAACTATGGTAATTTTCAAAAACAAGAATATATAAATACTCAAACTTTGTAAACAAGAACACTTATGTTTCATAGCAAGCCAAGCCATTGCATATAGTACAAGAAAGCATTTGCGTTAGTAGAAAAATACAAAAGTACAGGGTATACTGTCGGCAGATATTCACATTTAGTGAAATGGCAGTATATTAAATTTTATTAGATTCTTAAGACATTAATTTTAAAAATCACAATGTGGTTATACAGGCAAAATATACTCCTGAACAGAAAGATCACTTTTGAAAATTATATGTTATATTGCCATCAGAGACTCCGAAAGATAGATTAAATAAGAACCATAGAAAGAGAAGATGCAGATAATTATAATTTAATGGAAAAAACAGTAGTTTTGTCTTTCTTGTGTGACGAGGAACCAGTTTGATTTTAAATGTAGCTCCATTACTAAATCTTATGTGAAGTTTTTCTTTTAACTGGGAAGTCACAGCAATTTTTAACACTAGTTTTCAAATAGCCAGTTGCTTATGACATCACATCATCTGAGGACACACCCAGGGCTAAGAGTTGGTTGTTCTGAGATGGGTCAGCTGGCTAACGGACACCCTTCAGGGATCCCACAGGACAGAGCAGCCCCAGACCTCTGCCTTCTGGGACTGTGATGAATAAACCTTAGATCCACCTTGGTCCAAATTTCATTTCTGAGAAGGAAAACAAAATTGTCGTTTAGCTGGGCAGGTCCCTTTCTGACACTAGTTCTGGACATTCAAGTCCCATATCCTTGGGCTCCAGCTGGGGTGTCGGCGGTAAGAATTCGGACCTTGGTGTCTGACCACTTGAGTTTGAGGTTCTTCTTAGTTCTAAGACCTTGGATGAGTCACTCAACCTGAGAGTCAGTTTCCTCGTGTGTCAAGTGGGAGCGACAGCAGTCTCTTCTTTGTAGAACTGATGTGAGAGTTAAATTAGAAAATTCACATAAAGCTCTTAGCACTGTGCCTGGCAAGTGTCAGGTACTCGGTCAGTGTTTTCTGGGGAACACTATGTGCCACTGAATTACTTTCAGTGCTGGGACTTTTAACCCTGTGGCTCAGGCCTTTGGCAATAAGGAAACACTTCATTTCCGGCTTGGGAGAGAAATCCATGAGTCCAGCTTTATGACAGGAAATACAATCCAAACAATACCATTTTTTCCCCTAGACTCAAATTTCCTCCTTGAGAACTACACAGTTGCCTTTGCTGGATCTCAGCTGGCTTTTATAATAGTGGTTTCCAAAAGCTGGATTCATAAGAGCATTCTGTGCATTTCAGGACATGTAATATATACATGTTTTGAATGTCAGAATCATCTTGCCTAAATGATCTGAGCAGGGCCTCTAACTCCCCAGTCTGTCACTTTTTCTACAGAGGAGAAAGTCTGAGGGGTCAAAGGGAGCATTTGGATACCAGAACTCATTGGTCTCTCCACAGTGTCGTAAATCTCAGGGTTGAAGGGGTGGTTCAATATTAAGATTCTAATCCCTTCAGTTTGCAGGTGATGAAACCGAGACTGAGAAAGGATAGGGCAGATGTATGTGGCTATTTTGTTGCAGCTTTGCAGAGTTTAAATACTACAGTCTAAACCTTAGAGAAACAGGACATGGTAATAAGCTGCTCATTATAACTCTCATCTCCTTGCCCTGGGACAGCAGACCTGACTGTTGACCTGGCATGCCCAAACCATAAGTGTGGACATTCAAAAGGGAGAGGATGGTAGGGGAATCTTCCTTTGTGATTGATAAAAAAAGAAAATCCCAAGACTTGCAAAATCTCCTTATGCAAGCACTGCTTACTGCTTGCCCTTTTGTTCATTTCCCTTTGGCGTTGGTGTGACCCGATTGGGGGCTGGTTGGAGCTCTGCTGTTCAGTTAGTTTCCTGTGCGTGTTTTCATTCCCACTTTTGCTTTTTGAAGTGTCTGGCTTCCAGTCATCCAGAACACCGTCTGAACATAGCATGATCTTTCTGTCAGGAGTATAAACAGTTTCTCTCTGATCTGCTGTCACACAGCAGCGTAAACCCAGACTGGTGGCCAGGCTTCGGGAATTTGGGTTTACTCTAGGTTAATGCCTTCATGGTGCTCAGGTCTGGAAAGCGTCCAAGAGGAGATACGCAACCTGTGCAAAGAGCAGACGTTCAAAGATGTTTTTACCTTCTCTTCTCATAAATGCTTTGAGGACGTATTCATTTCATACTTTTTTTTTAACCTTCCTCTGGGAAAGTTAAAAATGAGAGACCTTATTATTGCTCAGCTTCTGAATTAGTTGTACCTGCACATCAAGATCTCCATTTACCTGTTTACAATGCACTTGTCACTTTCCATTCTTCTTCATTTACTTTTTATAACACTGTCTGTGTCAGAAATATTTTTATAGGTTCCAACCTTTAGCTTGGATAAAATTACCAAAATTAGGGGAGCAAGCTGATGTTTATCCAGATTTATGTAAAAGAGTTTTTTTGTTGTTGCTGTTACAAGTTCTTAAAGGTCTGTTGAGTGAAGGAATGAATGACTCCCGTGGCCACATCGCTACTAGGATTGGAGACAGACATTTCACCTTCTGAATGCTTATTTTAAATATCTATTTGCTGAGAATTTTTCTTCAAATAAACTTTTTTTTAATCTTGGAATAATTTTAGATTTGCAGAAAAGTTGCATGGACAGTACAGACAGGTTTCACAATATTAACATCTTAGGTAACCATGGTACGTTTTTCGAGACCTTGACATTAACATTGCTATATTAGTTTTAACTTAACTATAGACTGAATTCAAATTTCACCAGGTTTTCAACTAACGTTTCTTTGCTGTTCCGGGATCTAACTCAGGATGACACACTGCATTTAGAACAGGTTGGGTTTTTTTCTTTTCTTTTCTTTTACTCATAAAATTAAAAGAGCAAAAATTCCCTCTTAGAAAGTATCAGTTGATGAACTGTATCAGGAGTTGGCAGGATTATTCTACAAAGGGCTGGATAGTAAACATTTTGGGCTCTGTATCCATATGCTCTCTGTTGTAGTTGCTATTATAGCGCAATAGCAACCACAGACAGAAAGTTGTATGTGGGTATAGCTGTGTTCCAATAAAGCTTTATTTGCAAAAACATGTGGTGGGCCATAGTTGAGCTTTGCTGACTTTACTGAGCTATGCTTCAACATTACACCTGGTGTAATAGTCACTAAACCCTACCTTCTCTCATTGTTAAGAAAGCGTTTAGGGTCTTTCCACTCCCTGGGTGAGTGGGCTCTGTGCTGAAGGACCTGAACAGGCCTCTTCTGTTGTCGAGACCGGAGGTGGCGGCATTCTCTTGACTGAAGATTTCTCCATTTACTTTTATCTATACCCAGAAATCCTCATCCGTAATACTAATAGAATAATCACCATAGAAATTTAAATTGCCAATTTATGATTATTATCGTATGATAGGGGTGTGAGTTAACGCCTGCTATGGGGGGCAATTTTGAACAGACTGTCTGGGAAATCTAGCCAATCAATTCCACTTCACTGGAATTTGTTTCTGTAAGATCCCTTCACCTCTCATGTAGTGACATGCAGAGTTTACTCCTTTGAGAAGTGTGCTATCATTCTGAGTTAATATATTTTTATATAGATTTTATTTTTTAGAGCAGTTTGACGTTAACAGAAAAATTGAGCAGAAGGTATGGAGAGTGCCTATGTATACCCTCTGCTCCCACAAATGCACAGACTCACCCAAAGTGATGGCTAATTTTATGTGTCAACTGTACTGGGCCCCAGGGTGCCCAGATATTTGGTTAAACATTATTCTGGGTATTTCTGTGAGAGTGTTTTTGGATAAGATTAACAATTAAGCCAGCAGACTGAGTAAAGCAGATTGTCCTCCATAACGTGGGTGGGCCTCACACAATCAGTTAAAGGTTTGAATAGAATAAAGGCTGACCCTTCCCCAAGTAAGAGAAAATTCCTTCTGCCTGACTCCTTTTGAACTGGGACATTGGCTTTTCCTCAAGTCTCCTGGCCTTTGGCCTGGAACTTACACCATTGCCTCTCCCGGGTCTCTACCTTGCTGACTGCAGATCTTGGGACTTGTCAGCCTCCATAGTCACATGAGCCAATTACAATAAATCTCTTTATATACATGCGTTCTTTTGTTCTTATTTCTCTGGAAGCCTTGACTAATACACCCACCAGCAACATCCCCCACCAGAATGTACATTTGTTATGTTTGATGAACCTGCGTTGACACATCATAATCACCAAAGTCCATACTTTACATGAGGGTTCACTCTTGGTGTTGTACATTCTGTGAGTCTGGACAAATGTATAATGATACATACCATAATTATAGTATCAGACAGAATAATTTCACTGCCCTGAAAATCCTCTGTGCTCCACCTCTTCCTACCTCCCTCCCACCCCCCTCCGCCCCCTGGCAACCTCTGATCTTTTCACTATCTGCATAGTTTTGCCTTTCTCTAGAATGTTGTAACTGGAATCTTACAATATGTCGCCTTTTCAGATTGGTTTCTTTGGCTTAGTAATATGCATTTAAAGTTCCTCCATGTCTTTTTGTACCTTAATAGTGCACTTCTTTTTAAAGCGGAATAATATTACATTGTCTAGATATATCACAGTTTATCCATTCACCTACTGAAGAGCATCTTTGTTGCTTCCAAGTTTGGGCAATTATGATTAAAGCTGCTATAAACATCTGTGTGTGGGTTTTTGTGTGGACTTGAGTTTTCAACTCATTTGAGTAAATAATAAGGAGGGTGATTGCTGGATCATGTGTTAAGAGTGTATTTAGTTTTGTAAGAAACTGCCAAACCATCTTCCAAAGTGGCTGTACTATTTTGCATTTCCACCAGCAATGAGTGAAAGTTCCTGTTGCTCCACATCCTCGCCAGCGTTTGCTGTTGTCAGTATTCTGAATTTTGGACATTCTAAGAGATGTGTAGTGGCATCTCATTGTGGTTTTAATTTGCAATTCTCTAGTGACACGTGATGTTCAATGTCTTTTCATGTGCTTATTTGCCATCTATATATCTTCTTTGGTGAGGTGTCTGTTCAGATCTTTTGTCCATTTTTTTTTTTTAATTTGGGTTGTTCATTTTCTTATTGTTGAGTTTTAAGAGTTCTTTGTATGTTTCAGATAACAGTCCTTTGCAGATATGTCATTTGCAAATATTTTCTCACAATCTGCTGTGGCTCGTCTTCTCGCCCTCTCCACAGTGTCTTTTGGAGAGCAGAAGTTTTTAATTTTAATGAAGTCCAGCTAATCCATTATTTCTTTCATGGATTATGCTTTTGGTATTTTATCTAAAAAGTCATCACCAAATCCAAAATCCTCTAGATTTGCTCCTATTAATTATCTTCTAGGAGTTTTATAGTTTTGCATCTTACATTTATTTCTACAATCTATTTTGAGTTAATTTTCTTATGGTCTTCAAATGGTCTTTCAACCATTTGTTGAAAAGACTATCCTTTCTCCATCCACTTGCCTTTGCTCCTTTGTCAAAGGTCATTTGGCTATATTTGTATGGGTCTATTTCTGGGCTATCTATTCTGTTCCATTGATCTATTTTGTCTGTTTTTTTGCCAATACCACACTGTCTTGGTGACTGTAGCTCTACAGTAAGTCTTGAAGCTGGGCAGAGTCAGTCCTTCAAGGTTGTTCTTCAATATTGTGTTGGCTATTCTGGGTCTGTCAATCTTTTTAAATTTTATAAGATTTTGAGATATGGGTTCTCCAACCCTATCTCTTTTTTTGTGACACATCAAAATACACATGGCATTGAATTAAGATTGTGTATATATATATATATATATATATATATATACTGTGTATATATATATATATATAAATTGGAAATTGTCCATTTTGATATTGATATTTACTTTTAAACCAGTAGTTTTTAGTCTTTCATTTTTTTTTTTTTGAACACTTTGGGAATCTCCTGGCAGTTATGGATTGGGTCCCTATAAAAATACAGAGTTACACATATATATATATAGACATAGATACACATATATACATATATATATATAAACTCCTCGAAAATCTTTACTTATCTTGTAGACCCTGAGTCTTCCTTATATTCTGAGCCTCCTTGGCATTCACATAGCCCTTGATTTTGTTTTATTTTTCCTGTTGAGGTAACCATATGCACAATGCTGGTTTTTTGTTTTTTAAAAAATTTTCTGTAAGTTTTTAATGCCCCACTTATCGTCTGTAGAGGCCACAGTTGGGGATTTAGAGACCCCTTTACAGATCTGAGGAAAACGAATTTCCCAGAGTCGCAAGGTGTGGTTTTGGCACGTTCAGTAAAAAACAAACAATAGTAAAAAGGAATTTCTAAGAACATCCCCCTACCTATGAGTAAGCTCATTTTACTTCCTGATTGACCTGTCTAAAAGGAACTGATCCTCTGGGAATACCCCCAGGTTTCAGGAGGCCCTGAGGGAGTTGTAGTTTATAGACAGAGCTAAAAAGAGTTGATGAGCAGTGATATTACAGAAGAAAGAATTGACAGCTTTGCTTTGTGACTATAGACTGCTTGCTTTCTCCTTCCCTGGCCTCATCTGTGGTTTTTCGGGTCCAGGAATGTGACTGAGAGAATTAAGTAGATCAGAAGATGTCATGACTAGGGGTTTAACACATGCTTGTTCAGATTAGAGTTTGGTAGAGTGACTAGTACAGTCGTTATTAGAAAGAAAATTGGAAATTGTCTGTTTTGATATTGATGTTTACTTTTAAACCAGTAGTTTTTAGTTTTTTTTTTTTTTTTGAACACTTTGGGAATCTCCTGGCAGTCATGGGTTGGGTCCCTAGAAAAATACAGTTACACAAAATTTTGCTTATAGTTTTTAAGGGATTCAAAGACACTCTGCACCTCAGAATGGGAGCTCATGCTTTAAAATCGTACTTTAGAACTTCCATTTTAAAAGGCATATATCATCTCTACTATATAAGTTCTTCTAAGTCATATTTCATGGATGCATATTCGGTTTATCAGGACAGTTTTATTTCAATGCTATAAACCAAGAGTAAGCAAACTGTGGCCCAGGGGCCAGATCTGGCCAGCCTCCTGTTTCCGTAAATAAAGTTTTATGGAAACACAGCCACAACCATTTTCTGTTATCTCAGAATTTGGTCCAAGCCTCCAAGGTGAAGGCAATGATCGCTCACCCCCAGGGTGAAAATGAGACCCTCCTAGGCCCTCACCGGCCCCTCAACCTCATCCCTGCTCCGCTGTAGACCTGAAGCTGCTCCACTCAGCCCTGCCTGTCTGGTTCACTCCTATATTCTCTGCTGTCGAGCACCTTGTTGAGTAAATGAATGGGTAAAACTCTAAAGGTCACCGTTTATTTCACATTAGTGGGGTATAGTGTGTGCTTATCTTCCTCACTCGACTGCTGTGACAATCCAATAAGAGTATATATCTTAATCCCTAGCCCTCACTCTTAGTCAATGTTCCTATTTTTACTTATAAAAAAAGGAGAACCTGTCAGGCCTGAACCCACTAGGGGATACCGTTGGGTGGTTTTGAGAGTTTCTTTCATTCGTTTCTTCACTAAGCATCTATTGGGCAGTTCCCACATGCACATCTCTGTAAGTGATACTGGAAATAGAAAGAAAAATCAGACATTGCTGGAGGTCATGCAGCTGGTGGCAGAGCCTGGGCTTCAATTCCTCCCCATGAGTTGTCATTCCAGGGCTCTGTCTTCTTCCATCTGACCAAACGTCAGGGTGGGTTTGCTCCAGTCAACGAGTGAAGGAAAGTCCAATCAAAGTCTTGCATAGTGAGATCTGTTCACCTTTGTCAGAATCAACTCACAAGAGTGTAAATACATCTGAGGGAGCAGGACCAGAATGAGAAGCAAACCTACCATTTTGTCCAGTTTGCATCTTCCCAGGGGGAGAAGATGGGAAACACAAACACTGCTGGAGGTGAAGGCATGTTGTGACGGGCCAGCCAGGATGGGATTGGGCCATAGTGTACTCCAGGTACATCCCTGGGTTTCCCAGCTAGAGCACATCTGAGGGAGGGTCCACCCTGCACAGCCCAGGGATCTGACCCCATGGGGAGCAGTGCCAGTTGCCAAGAGCTGGAGCATCCCATCTGCAGCCGGCGGGCATCTGCTGGGACGAATGGTCTGGAGGAGGTGCCACTTCTTCCAGCTCGCTTTGTCGGAGTCACAGAGCCACAGCTGAGGGGCTGTTTTGCTCTGATCTGTGCAGTGCTAAGCCAATGCTGGGTGCTGCTTAGATGGCACATTCTCTCACCCCTCACAGGAGGATGAGCTATAAGAGCCACATCTGTAACCTGCGAGAGACGGGCAGCTTTGATTAATGCTCAAAGGCAGTGCTCATACCTGTTACTGGACATATGCTTATCGTTATAGCCATCTGCTGGACTGGCATCCGGCCCACTCTCAAACGCCAGTGCCGAACACAGATTGCGGAGGCATCAACCCAAGGAGGACTGCACATCAATAGGGAAAATGCACCATGCCTGGCAGGGCCAAGTTCACAGAAAAAAACTAAGTGGGGTCTGCTTTCTTCTGCAAAAGGCTGGAAAGGCTCCCATAGTGAGGGATGCTGAGACACTGCAGGTCTTTGTTTGCATTAAAAATTAATATGTATTTTATTCACTACTCTTAATATCTAAGATATTAAAATATATTTTTTTGTGTGTGTGTGTGAGGAAGATCAGCCCTGAGCTAACGTCTGCCAATCTTCCTCTTTTTGCTGAGGAAGACTGGCCCTGGGCTAACATCTGTGCCCATCTTCCTCCACTTTATATGGGATGCCGCCACAGTATGGCCTGACAAGCAGTGCGTTGGTGTGCACCGGAGATCCGAACCCTGGACCGCTGCAGCGGAGTGCGCGCACTTAACCGCTACGCCACGGGGCTGGCCCCTAAATATTTTTTATCAATCTATTAAATAGTGAATTTCCTTTCCTACTTACCGTATGAAGTGCCTGACAGTGCTTGTCCCTTGGCACCCGCTCAACATCACATTTGCTGTCCTCTTGCCTCCCTCATTCAATCCCCAACCAATGGCAAAGCGAAGACGCGGTCAACCAGCATCGCATTTCAGCACCCTTCAGTGGCCCATGGGAAGAGCTTGACACTTCTATACACAAGAGAATACACACTGATCTCATAAAATTTTAAGATAAGGGAGAGCATATATTAAGAACTGCTCACGTAGAAATAGGAAAAAGAGTTTCAAAAGTTCTAGATGCTCTCCATGCACCTCTTCTTAAAAACAGGATGGGAACCATCGATTTTGTAGAGTATGCATTCTCAACAGGGCAATATAGTCCTCGGGAGGCAAAAATTGATCCTTGGAGGGCAAAAACCCCTTAGATATGACAACAGTCTGTGGGCCTTCAAATGATCAGAGTACATGCCGATACATAGCACATCTGTGACATTAAAATTTCATGGGAAGAAGTTAGGAAAGAAATGTCTAAAAAGGCTCCTTAAGGGCCATAATGGAAAAATTTGAGGGACACCAATGTACGAGCTAGCACATGGGATTACTGGAGCATAAATGTGAGGCTCAAACTTTGCAGTGTTCCCTCTTCTTCCAGGAACGGGCTAACCAGGAGGCAAAGAGAGTTAGTAGTTTACATAACCATCCTGGGAGAGCCTCACCCACCGGCGCTGGGCCCAGCCAGAGGAAGAGGCAGGTAAAAGTCTCTCCCCAAGGAGACTGTATTCCAGTTGGGAAAAGGAGAGAGAATAACAAGTCAAATATCCATTTTAGAAACAGAAGGACCTACTTAAATAGGTGGCTGGGAAATCTTCTCTGAAGAAGTGCCATTTGAGTTGAAACCTCAGCGATGAGAAGGAGCCCGCCATGAAACATGGAAGGGGGAGGGCTCTCAGGCTGAGGGGTGCAGCATATCCAGAGGAGGCAATGAGCACAGGGGACTGGAGAGGGGCCCAGGTCGCCTGGACGGCCGTAGGGAAAGTTGGAATCTGACCCTGAGATTGGGGAGCTGTGGTGGTTTGAACAGTGTCCTCAGAAATTCATGTCCATTTGGAACCTGTGAATGTGGCCTTATTTGGAAACAGTTTTTGCTGATGTAATTAAGTTAAGACATGGTGGTTAAGGTGGGCTCTAATCCAGTGACTGGCATCCTTATATGAAGAGGGAAATTTGGACACAGACACATGAAAGGGAAGACGCCCTTGTGAAGATGGAGGCAGAGACGGCATGATGCTGACACAAGCCGAGGAACGCCAAGCCGGCACCAGCGGAAGCAGTGGAGGCAAGGAAGGATTGTCCCCTACAGGTTTCAGCGGGAGCGCGAGCCTGCCGACGCCTTGACTTTGGACTTCCAGCCTCCAGGACTGTGAGAGAATACATTTCTGTTCTCTAAGCCACTCAGTTTGTGGTACTTGATTTGGCAGCCGCAGGACACTGATGCAGCGGCTGAGCAGCAACAGCCCCTCAGGGCCCTGTGAGCCTTGGGAAAGATAAGTAATGTGGTCCCATGATCTGATGTCCATCTTATGAAGGTCTTCCACTGCCGCGTGGCGAGGAGCTGTGAGGGGTAGGAGGAAGTGAGGAGATGAGGGGGCAGACTACTGTGACATTCAGGTGACAGGGGCAGGGCCTCTGTCCAGGTGGTGGCAGTGGGACTGATGGGCCATCGAGCTTGCAGATGGGCCCAAGTGCACTTGCTGCGGACAATGGGTTGTGGGGGGACAAGTGTGAAGCTGGGTGGTGGAAAGGATGCTGCTAAGGTCATTCAGGAAGAGATGGGGGAGCCACGGGTGGGGGTGGTCGTGGTTGGAGTGGAGAGAAGAGGATGGTGGAGGTGGGCTGGGAGGGGAGAGTGGGGGGGTGGGTGATTCCTGGGTTTCTACCTTTAGACACTGCGTGGATGGTGGTGCCGTTTACTGAGATGGGAAAGACCGGGGTGAGCCGGGTTGGAGGAAGGAGATAAAGTGTTCTGCTCTGGAATTGTCAGCTTTCAGACATCTTTAGGAGCCCCGGTAGAGATGTGGCCATTTCTATCCTACTCACCTCTCCGTTTCCAATCTAATTTTTCCTTTTTCTCTTTTTTTGATTTACTGGAGAAAATGACTTCTCACTTTGGTCTGACCTGCTTATTTAGCGTCATATATTTGGTTTTCAAGGCTGAGGAATGTCTCTCTCTCATTCTCAACCCCAGGGAGGATAAACACACAACGACATTCATGGTGACATACTGGTGGACGCAGAGCCTCGAGCTCTGGGGGGTGGGGTGGGGCCTCTCTGCTCTCCAGGGATACGTCGGTAAACCGGTGAGATGGCCCAGCTGCGGAGGGCAGTGCTGCCCTTGGGCCCCGGGGCCAGACTATCCTGGGTACGCCCGGTGCCATGGGATGGCAGCTTCTTCCGCCTCTGCCAGGGCCGGGCCCCACGGCTCCTCCAGGCTCTGCCCACTACTCATGCTCATTGTCACTCTGCGCACCCCTGGACCCGCTGATGCTGTTCCGTCCCAGATGGGTGAGGGCTGTATCCCACCAGCATCCTCATGCCTGGGTAGCTTTCCAAAAAGGACTGACCGGTTGACTCCTTCCCTCACGGCACCTTTTCAGTGTAACACATAGTTCTTTTTTTTTTTTAAGATTTTATTTATTTATTTTCTGCCCAAAGCCCCAGTAGATAGTTGTATGTCATAGTTGAACATCCTTCTAGTTGCTGTATGTGGGACGCAGCCTCAGCATGGCCGGAGAAGCGGTGCGTGGGTGCGCTCCCGGGATCCGACCCTGGGCCGCCAGCAGCGGAGCGCGCGCACTTAACCGCTAAGCCATGGGGCCAGCCCCAACACATAGTTCTTTTAATTTAATTTCTTAGTTTCTTAGAGTTCTCTGTCTCAGGAACTTTGGGAAAATTTACCTGAGGCTTGTTCTGGGGATGTTTGAAGGGGCCCACTTGCTGTACCCCAACACCTGCTTCCCCAGGACATCAGCCCAGCCCCAGTACAAGCCCTCCCCTGGCAAACCTCCTCTGCTCCGGCAGGGAGGGCTTCAGAGGGACAAATACACTGTGCTGCCTTCTGTGTCAAAAATCTTAACTTCAGCTCCTAGCCTGACTGAGCACCAAAGGTCAATTTGGGGCTGGCCATGTGGCATAGTGGTTAAGTTTAGTGTGCTTTGCTTTGGCAGCCTGGGTTCACGGGTTCAGATCCTGGGTATGGACCAATACCACTCGTCAGTCCTGCTGCAGCAGCGACCCACATACAAAATAGAGAAAGACTGGCACAGATGTTAGCTCGGGGTTAATCTTCCTCAAGCAAAAAAAGAGGGAAATTGGCAACAGATGTTAGGTGAGAGCGAATCTTCCTCACCAAAAAATACAATAAAATTAAAATTAAAAAAAGAAAAGATCAGTTTGCCCTTCTATGCTTGGACATCACTGTGTCGCTGGGCAGTCAAACACCCAGCCGCTTGCCTTGTCCAGCCAGGATTTCAGTGGAGTATCTAATTACCAGGAGGACCCTTCTGGAACCCTCTTGATGCCTACAAATATGTTTCAACTCTCCTATCACAATCAATATTCTTCTACGTAGAGGCAATAAGGGAAATTTATAATTCCTAATAAGTTGATTTTCTCCAGAAATTTATTGATGACATAAAATTAGATTGAACAAAACTTGCTACATTTTACAATTATTTTTAATGTTTTCGTGGAACCTTCCTTTTTAAAAAACAGGAAGATTTTAGTGCTGAAGCATTCTGCAATTGCCAGGCACCAACTCACATTTTGGTGTGACACAATGCAGGAGTTTTGACAAGGCAATTGTTCTCCTGATGCAATCATTTTCCATGTAGAGCAAAATGTCTGGAAATGTCAGAAAATTAAGGGTCTTCTCATTTTATGACCTAGAAAGCTGATCCAGACTCGTTTCTAGAGAATTGAGCTGGATAAGCTAACGTGTAAAGTAAACAGAGCATTCAGAAGGGTTTAGCCTGGTGGCAATTACGTAATCGAAACAACTGGATCCAAACAAACAAAAATACTGTTTCGACATTGGTGGGAACCTCTTGCACAATTTGAATTCATTGCACTGACCATATAATTAGTCACGATTGCCCCTGACATAAAGGTACCTGGGTGGGGTGGGGGGCATGAATACAACAACAAAAAACTCCTTATTTTTGCATAACCTAACTTGACCTCATTTCTCCCAAAGAGTAGTCCATTTGGACAAATGATATCCCCGCGGTGCAAAACCTGAGTTTGCAAATACACTGAAACTAACGAAAATGAAACAGTTGGTGGAGAAAGATAGAAAATCCAAAGTAATTCAACAATTTAAAGAAATGAGAAAAAGTAGGTGGTTGTCAGTGTAAGAAATAATGACATGGAAGAAATACGTGGGACTCCAGCCCTCTCTCCCCAATCTCAGTCGGACTGTGCGTCCTTTCCGAACGTGACACGAGCCCTGGAAATATGATAATGAAATATGGCAAGTTGGTACCCTGTGCTTCTGCTTCTGAACGGTACAGACTTTTTGTTGTGATGGAAATCAGTATATGAAAAGAAATCAATCTGTCAATATGTTCTTGTTTTTCTCCACCGGCAAGGAGCTAGGCTTATTTTGAAAGCCAAAAGGAACGCGGGCTGCCTCTTCTAATGAAGTCCCCTCAGGAAGCTTAGCCTTTGGAAGTCACATTGCCTTCAGGGACAATCAGAGCTACACAGCTTGTCTGAGCTGGTATGGTGGTGACGCGTTGAAGAGATGCACTTTCTCCGGAGCCTTCCAAGCAGAGCTGCTGCCCACTGTGGAGAGCCAGTCAGACAGGGGGTCCGCAGGGGCTCACATGGCTGAGAGGAACGTAAACTTCTGCACCACGAGAGAGATCTCAGGATGCAGGCCAACAGAGATCAGACCACCTTCTTAAACTCTCTTTCAAGGAGCTCTGTGATCGACACCTGGCATACCTAGACAAATGTGCTATTCAAAGATTCCGAGCTCCCCTGAGAGTCTGGGGAGCAGAGGCAACACAGGGCACTCTTACTCCCACGCAGTGGTTTCTTGAGAAAAAAATGTCGCCTTCATCTGTCTCCTGTCTAAATTCCCTCTCCCTTTGAGCCCTGTTCCACCCTGGCCTTCTTATCTTGAAGGAAGGAAAAAAGAATTTATATCAAGCTGTAGGGTATTCTTGCCAGACCTAGTAGATTCAATTGTTCAAAGCTCTTGGATTTGTGTAAAAAAAACAAACACGAAAAGCAAAGCCCTAAAACCTCGAGCAATTTGAAATACACAGTAAATGAGTGACAATATTTATCTTTTGGAAAAGACCTTTAAATAAAGACTCAGAGGAAAAACAAAAGAAAAATAATCATTTGGTATATTTCCCCAACATATTGGCTTTTTAATTGTCAGTGTATGCATTTTAACTTCCGCCAAGAATTCTGCATCAGTGCTTATTACTGAAGATTGAGCATTACCAGGAAAGTCTGTTACTATGGGAAACGCTTTTATCGGAAGAGGAATGTAAATGAGAGTAACTCACAAAATCTAGGGCTGAAAGACGAACACAGGAAAAATTCCTCATTCTTGGGCTTTAGCATTTTAAAGGAGATGGCGACAATTAAGTCAGATATTTAGCAATTACTTATTATGTAAAGAACCCTATTTTAAGAGCTACAGGAGATACAAAGGCAAAAATGAGGTCTGTTTCCTGGTCTCAAGGACCTTCCATTCTAATCGAGGAATGCACACATAATCACACAAGAAGTTAAACATAAGCTGAAAACAACAAACAGACGATTACCTTAATGTGATATATATGTGATTAACTGAGAAATAAATTATTTAGACAATAGCTGCTATGGGAGTCCAGGTGAGGGAGGTACAATGGACAATGTTTGATCAAAAAGGCTTCATTGTGGAAGGGGTGTAGACATTGATGTTTAATGGTGGGTGGTGTTGGGATAAGCCAAAGAGAAAGGATTATGGGAAAGTTAAAATGCATATTTGAGGGTTAGGGGATGGACTGAAATAGGCAATCTGTGAGAGGAAAAGTTGGGATCCCAGATTAAAAAGATAAATGAATGTACATTCTGGGTGGGTTCCTTTCGAAATGCTAAGGGATTTGGATATTATTCTATAGGGAAGGAGTAGACACTGAAGGCTTTTTTTTTTTTTTTGTGAGGAAGATTAGCCTTGAGCTAACATCCGATGCCAATCCTCCTCTTTTTGCTGAGGAAGATTGGCCTTGAGTTAACATCCGTGCCCATCTTCCTCTACTTTATATGGGATGCCACCACAGCATGGCTGGACAAGCCATGCATCAGTGCGCGCCAGGATCTGAACCTGTGAACCCTGGGCCACTGAAGCGGAGCACGTGAGCTTAACCACTCTGCCACCAGGCCAGCCCCCACTGAAGGTTTTTTTTATTGGTTTTGGTTTCTCACTTGTTTATAGGTAGTGACAGCTGTCGAATGGTGAAAACTGGGTCAGCCTTACCCAGCCTGGGGTCGGGCAGGGGGAATGCAGGAAGTCCTAACTCAGTAATTCATTTGCTTACCCTCCAGTCTTGCTCTAGATACTGTTCTGATGTTGGCAGCACATCCCTGAAATGATTATACGTTGTGTTTCCAGCCCACCCCTCACGTAGCTCAGCCTCTCCAGAGTTTAGGTTTTCTGCCAACAAGCTCCAATTTGTCCGTAAATCAACTTTCAGTGTCTGCTGTGCTACCTTCCCAGAGCTCAGTGCCCACCTGCTCGAACCTGCTGGTTTCCAGGGATACAGATGCAGCCAATCCCTGCTCCCACCACGCTGACTGTTATGGGCAGCCTCAGGCTTTTGCATGGATGACATGCATACTCCATATACCCTTGACTTATCTTCAGACAATCTGCTGGTCGCCACTTAACTCTCTAGACTCACATTTCCAAGTGCCTGATGCTAGAAAAGTCAAATCTTGATGATGCTTCCATAGCTAGATGCCTAGACCTAATGAATACTCTGTCTCCACCTGGAATCTTGGCTCAGCTCTTCCCCACCCAATCCATCTCATAGCTAACTCACCAGGGGCAAGGAATGTGGTATATAGAGCAATGCATTAGGAGCATTAAATTTGCTATTGTGTAAAACATGTTAGAAGAAGTAAGAAGGGTAGCAAGAAAATTAGTTAAGAGGGTTTAGATGTACTATGAGGCGAGAAGATCTGGGCTATGGAAGGTGGTCCTGGAATTGAAAAGAAAGTGATAGATATGAGATATATGGGGAAAACAAAAGAGGGGGCGGCCCAGTGGCATAATGGTTAAGTTCGGTGCACTCTGCTTTGGTGGCCCAGGTTCATGGGTTCAGATCCAGGTGTGGACCTATACCACTCATCAAGCCATGCTGTGGTGGCAACACACACAGAAAATAGAGGAAGATTGGCACAGATTTTAGCTCAGGGCCACTCTTCCTCAAGCAAAAAGAGGAAGATTGGCAATAGCTGTTAGCTCAGGGCTAATTTTCCTCACACACACAAAAAAAGAAGAATGGACGAGGTTGGTGACTTGGTTCTAAAGAACGAAAAGAGAGGAATCAAAGATGACTGAAGAGCTTCTAGTGTGGGAGATGGAGAGATTGAGGGTGCCATGAACAGAAATGAGCAAACAGAAGGAGTATTTAACAGGGGATGGAGAGGTTGAATTTAATTTCACAATAAAGTGAAAATGGAAATTTTCCCCAAAGTCTTAGGGTGAAAGATGTTGTTAGTGTGCGGTTTTGCTAGTGAAGAAAATATAGGAACAAACCAGTGAGAGATAAAGGAATTAGCTTAGGGAAATTTTAATATTTAAGACAAAGTTAGAAGGAGGAAGAGGGAGAAAAACCTATACAGAGATAGAAGAGAAGGAGCCTAGGAGGTTAACAATTGAACGAAAGTAATTTAGGGTTGCAGAAGTTAAATAAATAGCTCAAAATTTTAAAATAAATATGTCAGTCGTGTCAAATGCTCTTGAGAGGCCATTGTGAAACGGAATTAGCAGAGTGAGGAATACGGAATACGGAGTGAGGAATTCATGGACTCTCACTGGTGCAATTTCTCCCTGGTGGTGGAGACAGGAGCCAGACTAAGCTAGTCAGGAAGTCAATAACTATAAATAATTCTAGAAGTTTGCACTGAGATTTGGGTATGAAGAAGTGGTAATCTTGGAGAAATTTGGCAGTGAGAAGAATGAGGACTTCTGCTCTGTGTGCGTAGGTGAAGAGAGGCAAGCCTGCAGTTATGGAGACTGGAAAGACGAGATCAAGGAAACAGTTACTTAGAAAGGGAGGAGAAGAGGATGGAGTGCAGTTCTCATGCCTCTCGATCTGTTTTGTCAATAAATTAGAGGTGAAATCATTTATCTAGAAGGGATATAGAGGACCGGGAACTTGAAGAGAGGAAACATGGAGGGATAGTCGTTATAGGTTGTGTAAAGTACAAAGCATTAAGGAAATCATAGTGGTGCAGCAATAAGGGCCAATTCAAAGGAGAGAACATAACGTGTTGAGTGAGTTCAGGCAGCTTTGTGAGGACAAGCCTGTGGAGCCCAACAGCTGGGATGAAGAAAACAGTGAAGATGACTTGAAAGTAGACCTGCCCCAGTAGACCTGGCTGAAGTTCGGAGGGCGAAAGAAGTCCATGTTAGTAACAGTTGAAGCCACTGACCACTCAGTCCAGTCTGGACAACGTCTGAAGTTCAGAGTTATCAGCAGGGCCTAGAGAATGAGAGGAGAAGGCCAAGCAGGCACAGATGTCTGGATCTGCTGGGAGGTGCAAGGCGGGGAGCGAGAACTGAGTGGAAGCTGCGTTGGTCCAGAGAGAGGAGGCACTCTTTCTTGGCTGGTGTGGGGTATTTAGAAGGGTCTGTGGAATCATGATGCAAAGAAACACGCAGGTTGAGGCACTAAATAATCCCACTTTCATTGTGGACCTCCTGGACCAGGATTTCTCAACCTTGGCATTAGGACACTCCGGGCTGGGTCGTTCTCTGCTGTGGGGGCTGTCCTGTGTGTTGCACGATGCTTAGCAGCATCCCTGGTCTCTACCCACCAGATGCTGTAGTGCCCCTCCATTGTGACAACAAAAATGCCTCCAGACATCGCCAAATGTCATCTGTCGCGGAGAAGGAGTGTGCACAATCGCCCCAGGGTTGGGAACCTCTGGGATGGATGAAAACGGATTTCAAGAAACAAGAGAAAAAAATAACCTAGCAAAACAGTTATCTAAATAAGAGAAGGGAGTTAACAAATACAAGCGATTTGCTGAATGAATAAACAAAATGTGGTATAGGCCTGCAATCAAATATTATTCAGCTTTAAAAAAGAAAGAAATTCTGATATATGTTACAACATAGATGAACCTTGAAGACATTATACTAGATGAAATAAGCCAGACACAAAGAGACAAATACTGTATAATTCCATTGATATAAGATACCTAGAGTGGTTAAATTCATAGAGACAAGAAGTAGAATAGTGGTTACCAGGGGCTGGGAGAGGGAAGAATGGTGAGTTATTGTTTAATGGGGGGCAGAGTTTCAGTTTAGGACGCTGGAAATGTTCTGGAGGTAGATGGTGATGGTTGCATAATGTCAATGCACATAGCGCCACTGAACTGTGCACTTAAAAATGTTAAGGGGCTGGCCTGCTGGTGTAGTGGGTAAGTTCACACACTCCGCTTTGGTGGCCCGGGGTTCGCAGGTTCAGATCAGGGCACGGACCTACATACCTCTTATCAAGCCATGCTGTGGTGGTGTCCCACATATAAAGTAGGGAAAGATGGGCACAGATATTAGCCAAGGGCCAATCTTCCTCAGCAAAAAGAGGAAGATTGGCAACGGATGTTAGCTCAGGGCTAATCTCCCCACCACCACCAAAAAAAGGTTAAAATGATAAATGTTATTTTACGTATATTTACCACAATAAAAAAAAGTTATTTGCACATGCTGAGCTCTGATTTAATGATTCCAGAAGGGCATTTAACACCCACCGTGGTGATTTGAAGAGAGAGGAGCAGAATGGTCATGTATTGGCCTGAGGAGTGAGTGGCAAGTTGTCATCTGTATTGGTCAGTTGGGGCTGCCATAACAAAATACCACAGACTGGGTGGCTTAAACAACCGAAATTGATGTTCTCAGAGTTCTGGAGGCTAAAAGTCCAAGATAGGTGCCAGTACAGTCAGTTTCTAGTGAGGGCCCTCTTCCTGGCTTGTGGACAGACGGCTGCCTTCTCCCTGGTCCTCATGTGGGCTTTGCATTGTACATGCACACTCCTGGTGTCTCTTTTTCTTCTTATAAGGACACCAGTCCTATTGGATTAAGGCCTCACCTTTATGCCCTCATTTAACCTTAATTACCTCCTTTTGGCCCCATCTCCAGAAACAGTCACAGAGGGTTAGGGCTTCACCGTATGAGTTTTAGGGGGACACAATTCTGTCCATATCAGCTTCCTTCTCCTTTTCCACTTAGACTGGGCCATGGGCAAAGGCAGACTTGAGAACACGGACAGCAGGTGCTTCAGTGTGTTCCTGAGTGAGGCCAGGTTTTCCTCTAGGTAAAGTGATGATAGAAAGTCATGATGTAGGGAATGGACACAGCAGGCAACAGCAGCAGTCATCCAAGGGAGCAGAAGCCACAGACTTGGACAGGAGCAATAATGAGAACTCAGTGTCGCTAGGAAAATGCATGCATGGTTTCTAACCTCAGGCATAAATGATGACCGAGTCATTTATTTGCATAGCAGAGCACAGCTTAAAAACCATGGATATTTACAACACTCTAAATATATAATTCCTTCAAGGAGAGCAAAATAACCCACTATTTTCCAATGCTATTAAATATTAATAAATAGGAGATGGCCTTCTCTTTAAAAGCACTTGTGGAGATTTCTGCATCCCAGGTGACAGACTTGAGTTAATCCCTGACCAGTGAGACTGAGAGCATTTAAAATAACAATCTTTACTGGTCCAGTGCTTTTTTCCTATTTATTCTAAAGGTCTAATCTTTCTATGCTTATATTCTCATGCATCTATGTTGAAATAAGTGGCATTTAGCTATTCAACATGATGAAATGCTAAATATGGTTTATGCCAGATTTAATTGCTGCAACAAATGACATCGAGACTCTGTCCCTTGGCATGAAATTGGACTGCAGCTTGCCTGAGCCCATCATTTTGGTTATTCCTGCGATGGATGCAGATTGCTGCAAGACTGACTTGATTGGTACTGATTGGGAAGAGAGCTTGAGTGAACATTTGGGATGGGCCAAAGTCTAGTTCAGATGTTCAACATATACACAACCATAATCTAAATGTACATTTTAAAATACAAATTTTAAAAAGGGACAGATAAGGAGAAAACATTGTCTAGAAAATCTGTATGCTTTTTTTCCTAAGAAAATCAAATGTGGCAGTAGAATTCCAACATTCTACGTGTGCAGTACTCCTTGAGTGAGGAGCATACTACTAGGAATTCTCGTTCATTCCTTCCTTCCTTCATGGCACAAGCGTTTATTAGCCCACCTTGAATGTTTCCTCTCTCTTCAATAAGGGCCCAAAGCTTGTGTGTGAGATGTGAGCTGGCTTCTCTTACTACCTCCCCCACATCCCCCACCGTGGAGTTCCTCTCATTCTGCTTCACTGCTCATGACTCAGGAAGGTTCCTCATGGGCTATGTCTTGACCACATCTCTTTAAACCTTTTCCCATTCAACTCCTACTTTCCCAACTCTTGCTCACTAACTAAGGAACATCCTCTTTCCTCTCTCTTCATTTCCACGTACCCCACCCACAACGGACACTGGATTCTTGGGACTGAAGCCCTGTGTCTTCTAGTCTATCACCTCCGGAGAAACAAAAATTCTCCTTACACTGTGCGTAACCGCTGGCTTTCCAGGCCTCTCCTTCATTTTGTCAGATAAGTGAGTCTTGACAGCCATAGCTACGTCCTTCTATGTTGCTTAACTCTGATGCTGGGAACACACTGTCAATCAATTTTCAGAATCTCTTGGAAAAACCCATTGGTAGCACACTGCAAGTGTAAAATAATAGCTTTAGCTTATTTACTCTCTTTTCCTAAAAAGCTGAGTCTTGACTAGCTAAGAACTTCTAAGTTAGTAATTAGATCACTTACACTTTGTGCAGTGGGGGTAAACTGGCAGCAGGTCTATAAGGAACCATGGGCATGTGTTATGGCATCGTGGACAATGTTCTCCTGGATACATCTCCTGTGGGCTTGGACATTAAAATACACAAGGCCTGTGAATCATGCAAGTTCCATATCTGTGCTAGACTTCTAGGTCAAATCCATGAGGACATTAACTTTTTAACCTTTTTGTATCGTACTACTTTTCACCGTTGGTGTGCAGTTGGATTTGGTTGCTGCTGTCAAACCTTCAGGAGTAAGTGTTCGGTGCCAATGCAATCCACGTGAACTGTGGTCATCAGATGGTCACAGATGGCAGAGAAACATAAGTAAAGAGTCACCTGGAGCATTCCACATACTTAAGACCCTCTGTCTCCATGTTCTCCACCCCATATACCAATTTCTTGCACAAGGAGGAACTGCATCCCTGTGACAACGTAGGATTACACTGAGGACAGTGCTCTCAAGGAATTCTTGAGCGTCATCACATAGTGTTGGAAACTGGACCTTGAGGTCGCGTTGGCCCCAACAATAATCTTCTGCTCCATCAGCTCACGTCTACCTGTGCACTCCTACCATGCTAGGCCCTGGGAAGAGAACAGAGAGGAACCCAGACCGGGAACTGGAAAGCTTAGAGCACAGCAGAGAAGTTAGAGATCAAACATGCAATGAAAAACATAGCCAAGAGTAAATGATGCAGTGGGAGCATCATCACTGAGGTCCCTAAATTAGCCTGGGGGGGTCAGAGAAAGCCCTCTCCAGGAAGGTACTTCTGGGTGGAGATCTGAGGGAGCTGGCGGAGAGAGAGCAGAGGGAAGAATGGTGCATGCCAAATTTCAGATCTGAAAGTATATGAGGTTCAGTTTCTAGAAAGTTTAAAACAATACGTGATTGCTTAAAGCACGTAGAGAGAAACAGAAATAGTGAGAGATCTCAGGATAGAAGAGTCAGGTGCGAGATCCTGTGAGAACTTGTAAGCTAGCCCAAGGATGTCAGATTTTCATCACATCGGGAAGCCCCTGAAGAGTTCTGAGTGAGCCATATTTGTATTTCAAAAAGATAGCTGCAGTCTGGGAAATTGATTGGAGGAGACAGGACTGAATTTAGGCAGGCAGCAGCTGCAGTGCCACAGATGCAGGCGAGGAGGCTTGGTGCAGGGCAGGACAGGGACAGGGGCTAAAGAAACATGTCAACTTGTGCTGTTGGCTGTGTGTCCAGTTGAGGTCGTGACCGTGAATTTCCAGCGGTCCCGACACACCGGGTTGTGTGACGTGCTCTGGCTTCATTGGATGTCTTCAGCACAGCGCACAGGAGGTGGAAACTTGGTCATTCCCCCCATTCATTTTCTAGGCAGGTGTGATGGGTGGAAAATGGGGCCAGGAATTGGGCTTTGGGAAGAGAGCGACTGAAGTTATTAACAAGAGATATTAACAAGAGAATACGAGCTGGAAAAATGGGAAAGTGAAGAGGCAGAGAGATGGTGGTGAGGCGAGAAGAGAGGAGTAACGGGACTGGAAAGATTGACGAGGTTGAAGGGAAGTTGTGCTCAGAGAGTAAAATGTCTAATGTTGGTGGTAGAGCAGTTTTGGGTGGTAACAAGTAGAAATGGAAGTAACTAGAGAAGAGTAAAGAAACTGAGTGGTTTGTCTGCACAGACACAAATCCTGCAGGCTGCTGCAGGTCAGGCTGGTGAGGAAGACTGACCCAGTTAGCAGACCTTCAGTCAGTCCCTCCAGGGCCTCAGGAGAACAGCGGGAGACAAGCCTCCTAGTTTGGGGATGTTGCCTTAGCAACTACATGCCAAGCACTGTTCCGGGAGCTTCGGACATACTCAGACCTGGGCAGACGACGGCCCACTTTCGTGGAGCTTCCATTTCTGTGGGGACAGGTGGGCCATCCTCAGCATGCTCATAAACTAAGTAGAACAGTGGACAGTGGTGGATTTACGCGGATTTTCACTATGTAATGTGATAGCAGTGGATGAAGAGGTACTGGTTAAGTGGGACCACAGTGACAAGACGGAGTTGGAGTGGGGCGAAGCTCTCACGCAGAGAGATTGTCCAACCTCTTGCAGGCCGAGCTACCTCCTCAAACCACGAGAGCTGGGCTTCCCCGCGAGTTGCTCTCTGATGTAAGGACTTCCCTGACAAGGATGGCTCGAAGCTTCACCCTGGCCTGGCACCCCGTGTTGGCCCAGGTCTTCCTTGGGCAGATGACCCTGACTGCCAGGAGGGATTTCACTCCTGAGTAGAAGAAGGGGGACTGTGGCATCCCTCTCCGTCATTCGTCCTCTGTTAAAATGGAGTAGAGAGTGGGCCTGGAGTAAAACCAGCAACTGCAGCCTGCACGTGTGTGCACACATCTTACAGATATCCAAAAAGACGCTTTCTGCAACTTAAAAAAAGGGAGGTGCAGATTTCCTTTATCATCCCCTTCAGTGTTGTCTTTCTAAAAACTAAATCTAACTTTGTCACAACCCTATTGATTACAGGGCCAAGTCCTAACCCCATGGTGTCTAGAAACTTCCAGGCTGGTTGGGTAATCTTCCAGCCACTTCTTACCGTGTGCCCTAAACCCCAAGCAGTCCAAATGCTGTTCAGAGCTCAAGCAGCTATGGTTTGTGATTCAGGGGATCTGTCCCCGTGCCCGGAGCACGCGCTCCTCTTCCCTGTCTAGTGAATGGAACTCATCCTTTGAAATGAACTCAAGGGGCCGGTCTGGTGGCGCAAGCAGTTAAGTGTGAGTGCTCTGCTGCGGCGGCCCGGGGTTCGCCGGTTCGGATCCCGGGCGAGCACCGGTGCACCGCTTGGCTAGCCATGCTGTGGTGGCGTCCCATATAAAGTGGAGGAAGATGGGCACGGATGTTAGCCCAGGGCCGGTCGTCCTCAGCAAGAAGAGGAGGATTGGCAGATGTTAGCTCAGGGCCGACCTTCCTCACAAAAAAAAAAAAAAAAAAAAAAATGAACTTGAACATCATATCCTCTCTGGAGCCTCCTTCAGGTCTTCCAGCAGCTAGTGTGTACTCACTAATCTCTACCTGTACAATCCTGCGCTATACTCTAGGGCAGAGACCACTCAGAGTGAACCAAGTGAAACTGACATTTTTGTACATCAAAAACTGTCAAATATGAGCAATTTCATATAGTTCAAGCAAATGGTTGTCTTTCATTGTCTGTTTTTCTTTGTCTTTAATAGAAATAGAATTTCTAATTTTATCTGGACCAGTGGCTGCTGATTAGAAAGATTACATTTTACAGATGTGATCTTATGACTAAGTTCTGGCCAATGAGATGTAAGCAAATGTATTGACTAACAGCTTCTCGGAATCTTACGTAAAACATAACTTGTGCATCCCCTTTGATATTTCTTCATAGTTCTTTCCCTATCCTGCTGCCTGGAATGCACTTATGATTGCTGGAGGTTTAGCAACTCTTTTAGAACATGAGGATAAGTGCTACACCCCAGAGATTATGGAGTGGTAAGCTAGAAGTAGGGTGAGTCCCCAAGGTCTTTGGTGGCAAAGCCATCACCTGGGCCCAGGACAGATGGAGAATTTCTATTTTATTAAGCCAATATTATTTGCAGTGGAACCTACTCCTAACTGATACATAATGAATTTGAATTATTTCCTTATATGTTTGCTTACTCATTAGACTGTAAGTTCCTCAAAGGCAGGGGTTATATTTTTAAATCTTTGTGCCCTCAAGTATCTATTAGCAAGCACTGAGTATGCCATCTATTATATGCTCAATAATTTTTGTAGAGTAAAATATTTTGTTGTTGTTTTGAACAGAGTGTTTCGAGAATAGCTTATGTGAATTAAAAACAATATTTAAGCAGTATCAAAGTTAAAGATAAATAGACTCACTAAAAGAATACCAGTAAGCAAATAAGAAAGTAGAAGAAAATACAATCCATAGACATTTTTCACATGAGACAATGTCAATACATATCAAAGAATGACAATACGAATTTGATTTTGGTGAGAAAAACCCACCTAAGGCACTTCACTCAATCTGAGACTCAAAGGATTGAGGCCAATGAATAATAAACAAAGAAAACGGTCGATAGACACTTTTGTAGAAAGATAGAGGAAAAAAGGAATGATAGCTGGCGATACATGTAACTTGCTCCGATCATTGACTTAGACGGGCTTAAACCTGAGTAAAAGCTGCAGACTTGGCCCCAATGGGAATCAACGATGTCTGAGCTTATATAATGCCAACAACCATCCTTTCCAGAGTTGAAAAGGTTAGAAGCTAAACCTTCCCTTTGTAAGTTATGACTTTGTGTTTAACCACCAGGAACATTATAAACTCTGTAAATAGCAGACTATAAAATTATTACAAATCAGAAACCAAGCACACAGCTTCTCAATAACCATATATTATTGAATATTGCAGGCTGCACCCAATTCAATTCAGTCTGCCAGTCACGAGTTTAATAATGAGATTACAGCAACCTAATTTTCACTCAAAGTGAAAAGTTTATTAGTACAACTAAAACTATCAAAATAATCAATTTATAAATCTAAACAAACCATTAGGGTGAAGGAGCCCTAATAGATACTAGGGTCAATGTCTAAATCAATAATATTGTACCAGTTTAGTGACAAGTCAGATGTACAGTAAAGGATCAGTGTCACTGCTGCAAATGAAATCACTAGCAATCAAATATAATTTAGTATCACAAAAGACATGTGGCAGGCATAATAGATCTAATTCTCCTCCTCTGATCAAGGAAGAAGCAGGAGTTCAATTATCGTTCCACTCACCAGAAAACAACTTGCAATAGAGAAGAGGTTTTCACTACATGAGGAACAGAAACACAAAGGTGACAGTGGCAGTACAGTATTACAGAAATGGAATGGATGCAGCCAAGAGACCTGGGGATTCTAATTTGGTCCATTCTTCTTCCCAGCTGGCTGGACTTGGGCGAGCCATCGGGCTTCTCCTGGGTAGCATCTTCCTACGTAAAATCAAGGAATAACGGTTCAGAGGAGGGAGAGTTCAATGAGCTGTACAATGTTTTGGGAGGCGGTACAACCACACCAATGGCCATTTTGGAATCATGCAGAGAGGGAACAGGTGGCTCTGGACAGAGCCCACAGCACAAGAAAAGTCTGGCAGGTGGAAATAGGCACCTGGTTTTAGAGAACGGGGAGTGAGCAAAACTAACCGGCTGGGCCATTGCATCTGACTCCTCTTGGGCACCATGGCAAACTTCTCGCCTTTCTTCTTACTCCATCAGCAACATGCTCTGCACGATCTTCAGGCAGCTTCATAAAGCCACCAACTTGCAGCGCCCCGTTCGGGGCTCACACCGTGTCTAGCAGTTTCCTAGGGCTTCCGTAACAAATTACTACAACTGGGTAGCTTAAAACAATAGACATTTATTGTCTCACAGTTCTGGAGGCTGGAAATGTGAAATCAAGGTCTCAGCAGAGCCATGTCTCTGAAGGCACTAGTGGAGGATTGAATCCTTCTCTGCCTCGTCTTAACTTCAGTGTCTCCTGGCAATCCGTGGCATTCTGGGTTTGTAGAGACATCACTCCAGGGTCTGCCTCCACTATCACTTCGTCTTCCCTTTGTGTGTCTCTCTGTGTCTTCTCCTCTTCTTATGAGGACACTTAGACTTAGGGCCACCCTACTCCAGTGTGACCTCATCTTAATTTACCCAATTCCATCTTCAAAGACCCTATTTCCAAAGAAGGTCAAATTCTGAGGTTCCAGATGGATGTGAGTTTTGGGGAGACACTACTCAACTCACAACACCACATACTTCTCATTTTCTGCCAGGGGCTTCTCTGGCATCACGTGGGATACCCCCAGGAATCAGGGTGGTCACAGGTGTATGAGCCGCAAGTGACCTGTGAGATGCTGAACGTTTGGAACTGCTGATTTCTGCTTGTTCTTTAGGCAAAGCCGGTGGATGGCGAAGACCAGAATGAAGCAGTGGGTAGAACTGTGCTTCTCTCAAAGCTCTTCCTTCTTTCTGGAATCTCAGATCCTCGGGTTCTGGCTGCCTGCTTGCTCTGGAATGCCTTTACATGGCTCTTTTTGGGTGCTTTATTCAGCTTGTAGAGTTGTTCTTGGAAGGGTTGTCCTTATACAAGCTCCTTGTCATAGCTGGGAGCAGAAGTCTGTGGCCTTCCTTATCTTTGTAATCTGTCCTGCCTGTCGTCTACCTTACTTTTAGCAGGAGATCAAGATGTACTTCATTAAATTTACATATTCCACATCGCCTCTCGACTACCATGATCTCAGGACTATTTCTAATCTACTAAATCTGGCAAAGTGGCACAGGTAACTTAAAACTTACACAAAGGACTTAAAAAGTTCTTTCATCTACACCATTCTTGCAACGAATCCTGTGAAGTCATTGCTGTAGGAGTTATACCTCCATTTCGAATATGGATAAACTATGAGGCAGAAAGTTAAATTATTGTCCTGGGGCCTCCAGCTAATAAACGGAAGGGCAAATCCACACACTCATGCTTCCTAACCCCAAACAGTGCTGTGGGAGGGATTATTAAATTATTATTACAGCGTTATCAGGTGGCAAAATAAGGACTAGACATTTAGATCATAATGCCGCTTTTACGTGAAAGAAGTTATTCACACGTTTTTCTCCTGTAGATTCCATGCCTGTATGTTTCCATTTTGTTTAGGAAACATATAACTAATTACATAGTATTAGTCCATTTGGTTAAGTTTCAGGAGATGGGGCTTCCATTGGGAATAACGATTTATTCCTCCCCATAATTAAATTGATTTTTGAGCCCTTTTCTCACTTCTGGTCTAGGTAACCCAATGTCTTCTGGACTAGTGGTTTCATTTCGAGCCTATATTTCATGGGCTATTTGTGAACGTAATCACAGTAAATTGCACATCAGTCATTTAACCTTTCTACCTCAGTTACTCAATTTGCAAAATAGTGATAATTAGGCCTTTATTGGAAAAGAAGAAAGAAAGAGAAGGGGGAGAAAAGGAAATAAACCAAACATTCAGTTTTGTCAGAATATGAAGACACTGGCATGGTAAATGTATTAAAACACTTTTTATATATATATAATGTTACTATTGGAAAATATTTACAGGAGCTAACACTATGCTGAAAATGGTATGTACTTATTATGTGACTGAATTTTAAAGACAGGAAAAAAAAGTCATTGATATTTAATGACACTTTTCCTGTTGCCATCAGAAAAGGAGAGTAATATTCAGAACTGTATGGCCTTTGCAGTGTATGAATATTGTGCCTGAGTATCATCTCACTTAATCTCCTTCGTGGAGAGAACTCTGGGAAAGGAAGAATGTGGAGAGAAATCGAAGTTTTATGACACAAACATTAATTTGTCTCTTTCAATGATTACTTTAGCCATTCTCCTGTGATTGTAGAAACTATTTTATCTGAAGCATTTCCCAGAATGTGACACTCACAACATGTGGCTTGCCAAGTGATTTTAGGTGCTTTTGGGATTACTGGTTGTGTTTTTATTTATAACTGTCTTGTATTTATGGAAAGTGATAATGCCGTATGGTGATATGGCAATGAATATGGACACTCAATGTAAATCATCCTTAAATAAAACGTGAAAAATATAAAGAAAATATTAAGTAAATATTAATTCAGGTTTGTGTGAATCTGGCAAAAATCATGGGGTGCTGCTCAGAGGAACAAGTTGAGGAGACATTGTTTTACAATGTTCCTGAGTGATGGTAAGGATAAGCAGCCCAAAGCAGGGCAAATAGATTAAAAAAGAGAATTATCGACATTTTCCATCTAAATTCTCTTAGGGGCTGATGAAAGATTCCTGTTTTTTTCCTGGTTTTCAGACGTTATCCATCAGTAATATGGGGCATCCTTCCACTGTTGGAGGAGGTACCATCCACCGTGTTAAGGGTGCCATAATCTGGAAATTCAGGGAAGCATCTAGAACCAGTTCTGGTGCTTTAGAACAGAGTATTTATCTGCAAGGGAAGAGCTACACATGTTTCATCCAATCATATTGCAAAGATTCTATCACTACTTTTTTTTTAAGACTTTTTTAATAGCAGTTTTAGGATCACATGAAAATTGAGCAGAAAGTACAGAGATTTCCCATATACCCCCTGCCCCCACATACTCACAGCGTCCCCCTTATCAACATCCCCCAGCTGAGGTTGTTTTTTTTTTTTTTTTCTGCTATCTTTGATGAACCCACATCAACATGTCATTATCCCCCAGAGTCCATAGTTTACATCAGGGTTCACTCTTAGTGTTGCACATTCTATGAATTTGGACAAATGTATAATAGCATGTATCCACCATTACAGTATCAGAGCATTTTCACCGTCCTAAAAATTCTCTGTGCTCCATCCGTACGTCACCCCCAAAATCGCAAGCAACAACTATCTTTTTACTGTCTCCATAGTTGTGCCTTTTTCTGAATGCCATATGGTTGGAATCACACAGTACATAGTCTTCTCTGATTGGCTTCTTTCACTTGGTGATATGCATTTAAGTTTCCTCCATGTCTTTTCATGGCTTTTAATGCTCAATAATATTCCATTGTCTGGATGTACCCCACTGACTTTTAACAAACTTGAAGAAAATTACATACAAAAAGGAAATTCAGGGCAAGGGACACAATTTTAAGTCATTATATATTTATTTTTTACTTAGAAAATCACGCCTTTTTTGTACATATCAGGTAGCTTGTTTTCAGCTCCTTAATTTTCGTGCTGTACTTTTTATTTTGTGCTATCATGTTCCTTGTGATTTAACAGAAGGCAGTCAATGAGAGAAAGAGAAAAATGGTGGGGAATTTTAGATATGGGGTTTCGTCTTGTTAGACTGCGGGTCAGTGCTAGAGAGTGGGCGTGAGGAGACATGCGGAGTTGGTGATATTGGGGGGGTCAGTGGAGGTAACACAAACAGGGGGGACAGATATGCTAAAGTGAGCCAAGCTTGAAAGTAGGAACTCCAACATCTTATTTATTGAACCTCAGGCTCAGAGAGAGACCCGAGCATCCAATTGTTTTTCAGTTACAGGTTAGGTGGACCAAATATGCAGAATGAATAGAATCATTAACGCTCATAATCAGATAACTTAATAGAAGAAAACCCAAATCACAAACCATTCTGGGTGTACTATTCTTCTGAAGAAGGGATCAGGGACCTTGATTTATACATTTACTTAAATATTTTTATTAGTCACCTACCATATAAATAACATCATGGCCTTTCCTCTCTAGTTTCTGTGGTAGGTCCCTACCTTTGTCGATCAAATTTCCCTCACCAGTGGACTATGGTTTTCCTCTCATGACCTTTCTCCTAAGCTCTCTTATAACCCCAAATGAAAAGTTGATAATGTTTTATTTACATTTTGATTTTTTTTAATTTTGAGTTTATTTTTTAATTTTTATTTATTTTATTTTTTTTACTGAGGTAACATTGGTTTACAACATTATATAAATTTCAGGTGTACATCATTATATTTCGATTTCTGTGTAGACATATTCACCACCCAACCATTCATCACCATATACATGTGCCCAGTTACCCCTTTTGCCCTCCTCCCTTCCCCCTTCCCATCTGGTAACCACCAATCTAATCTCTGTATCTATGTGTTTGTTGTTGTTTTTATCTTCTGTTTATGAGTGAGTCACACGGTACTTGACTTTCTCCCTCTGACTTATTTTCCTTAGCATAACAACCTCAAGGTCCATCCATGTTGTCGCAAATAGCAAGATTTCATCTTTTTTTTATGGCTGAATAGTATTCCATTGTGTATATATACCACATCTTCTTTATCCATTCATCACTTGATGGGCACTCAGGTTGTTTCCAAGTCTTGGCTACTGTGAATAACGCTGCAATGAACATAGGGGTGCATGTATCTTTATGCATTCATGTTTTCATGTTCTTTGGATAAATACCCAGCAGTGGAATAGCTGAATCATATGGTAGTTCTATTCTTAATTTTTTGAGGCGTCTCCATGCTGTTTTGCATAGTGGCTGCACCACTTTGCATTCCCACCAACAGTGTATGCGAGTTCCCTTTTCTTCACATCTTCTCCAACACTAGATATTTCTTGTCTTGTTGGTTATAGTGAGGTGATATCTCATTGTAGTTTTGATTTGCATTTCCCTAATAATTAGTGATGTTGAACATCTTTTGATGTGCCTGTTAGCCATCTGTATATCTTCTTTGGAAAAATAGCTGTTCAGATCTTTTGTCCATTTTTTAATTGGGTTGTTTGTTTTTTTGTAGTTGAGATGTATGAGTTCTTTATGTATTTTGGATATTAACTCCTTATCAGATATATGGTTTGAAAAAATCTTTTCCCAGTTGTTAGGTTGTCTTTTCATTTTGTTGATGGTTTCCTTTGCTGTACAGAAGCTTTTTAGTTTGATGCAGTCCCATTTGTTTATTTTTTCTATTGTTTCCCTTGCCTGCTCATACATGGAATTCGAAAAGATGCTGCCAAGACTGATGTCAAAGGGCATACTGCTTATGTTTTCTTCTAGAAATTTTATGGTTTCAGGTCTTACATTCAAGTCTTTGATCCAGTTTGAGTCAATTTTTGTGTATGGTGTAAGATAATGGTCTACTTTCCTTCTTTTGCATGTGGCTGTCCAGGTTTCCCAACACCGTTATTGAAGAGACTTTCCTTTCTCCATTGTAGGTTCTTGGCTCCCTCATCAAAAACTAGCTGTCTGTAGATGTGTGAGTTTATTTCTGCCCTCTTGATTCTGTTCCATTGATCTGTGTGTCTGTTTTTGTGCCAGTACCATGCTGTTTTGATTACTATAGTTTTGCAGTATATTTTGAAATCAGGGAGTGTGATGCCTCCAGTTTTGTTCTTTTTTCTCAGGATTCCTTTGGCTATTTGGGGTCTCTTGTTGTTCCACATACATTTTAGGATTCTTTGTTCTATTTCTGTGAAAAATATCCTTGGAACTTTGATAGGGATTGCATTGAATCTGTAGAGTGCTTTAGGAAGTATGGACATTTTAGCTACGTTAATTCTTCCAATCCAAGAGCATGGAATATCTTTTCATTTCTTTTTGTCTTCTTCAGTTTCTTTCAACAATGTTTTATAGTTTTCAGTGTACAGGTCTTTCACTTCTTTGGTTAAATTTATTCCTAGGTATTTTATTCTTTTTGTTGCAATTGTAAATGAGATTGTTTTCTTAATTTCTCTTTCTGCCACTTCATTGTTAGTGTATAGAAACACAATTCATTTTCATATGTTGACTTTATATCCCACAACTTATTTATTTATTTCATTTATTTTTTCTAAAAGATTTTTGGCAGATTCTTTGGGTTTTCTATATATAAAATCATGTCATCTGCAAATAGTGACAGTTTCACTTCTTCCTTTCCAATTTTGAATCCCTTTTATTTCTTTTTCTTGCCTGATTGCTCTGGCTAGGACTTCAATGCTATGTTAAATAAGAGAAGTGAGAGTGGGTATCCTTGTCTGGTTCCTGTTCTTACAGGGATAGCTTTCAGTTTTTCTCCATTGAGAATGATATTAGTAGTGGGTTTGTCATGTATGGCCTTTATTATGTTGAGATACTTTCCTTCTAAACCCATTTTATTCAGAGTTTTTATCATAAATGGATGCTGTATCTTGTCAAATGCTTTCTCTGCATCTATTGAGATGATCATGTGGTTTTTATTCTTTATTTTGTTAATGTGGTATATCACATTGATTGATTTTCAGATGTTGAACTATCCCTGCATCTCTGGAATAAATCCCACTTGATCATGTTGTATGATCTTTTTAATGTATTGTTGTATTCGATTTGCTAATATTTTGTTGAGGATTTTTGCATTAATGTTCATCAGTGATATTTGCCTTTAATTTTCTTTTTTTGTGTTGTTGTTGTCTGGTTTTGGAAGCAGGCTAATGTTGGCCTCGTAGAATGAATTAGGAAGCTTCCCTTCCTCTTCAATTTTTTGGAAGAGTTTGAGAAGGATAACTTAAGTCTTCTTTGAGTGTTTTGTAGAATTCAACAGGGAAGCTGTCTAGTCCTGGACTTTTATTTTTGGGGAGGTTTTTGATTACTATTTTGATCTCTTTACTGGTGATTGGTGTATTCAAATTCTCTAGTTCTTCTTGAAGGTTGTATGAATCTCAGAATTTACCCATTTCTTCTAGATTATCCAGTTTGTTTGCATATAGCTTTCTGTAGAATTCTCTTATAATCTTTCGTATTTCTGAGGTGTCCATTGTAACTTCTCCTCTTTCCTTTCTCATTTTATTTATTTGAACCTCTTCTTTTTTTCTTGGTGAGTCTGGCTAAATGTTTGTCAATTTTATTTATCTTTTCAAAGAACCAGCTCAGTTTCATTGATTTTTTTCTATTGATTTTTTAGTCTCTATTTCATTTATTCCTGCTCTAATTTTAATTATTTCCTTCCTTCTACTGATTTTGGGTTTTGTTTGTTCTTCTTTTTCCAGTTCCTTTAGGTGCATTGTTAGATTGTTTATTTGAGATTTTTCTTATTTGTTGAAGTAGGCCTGTATTGCTATAAACTTCCCTCTTAGAACCACTTTTGTTATATCCCATAAATTTTGGCATGTCATATTTTCATTTGTCTCCAGGTATTTTCTGATTTCTCTTTTGATTTCTTCATTCACCCAATAGTTGTTCAGTAGAATTTTGTTTAATCTCCACATATTTGTGGCTTTTCTAATTTTCTTCCTGTAGTTGATTTCTAGTTTCATACCGTTGTGGTCAGAAAAGATGCTTGGTATTATTTCAATCTTATTAAATTTATTGAGACTTGTTTTGTGGCCTAATATGTGATCTATCCTGGAGAATATTCCATGTGCATTCAAAAAGAATGTGTATTCTGCCGTTTTTTGGAAGGAATTTTCTGTGTATATCTACTAAGTCCATCTGGTCTAATGTGCCATCTAAGGCCAATGTTTCCTTATTGATCATCTGTTTGGATGACCTAACCATTGATGTAATTGGAGTTTTAAAGTCCCCTACTATTATTGTGTTACTGTCTATTTCTCCTTTTTTGTCTGTTAATAATTGCTTTATATATTTAGGTGCTCCTATGTTGGCTGCATAGATTTTTACAAGTGTTATACCCTCTTGCTGAACTGTTCCCTTTATCATTATGTAGTGCCCTTCCTTGTCTCTTGTTAAAGTTTTTGTTTTAAATTCTATTTTGTCTGATATAAGTATTGCTATCCCAGCTTTCTTTTCATTGTCATTTGCATGGAGTATTTTTTTCCATCCCTTTACTTTCAGTTTCTGAGTGTCTTTAGGTCTGAAGTGTGTCTCTTATATGCAGCATTTATGGGTCTTGTTGTTTTATCCAATCAGCCACCCCATGTCTTTGGATTGGAACATTTAGTTCATTGACATTTAAAGTAGCTGTTGATAAATACGTACTTATTGCCATTTTGTTATTTTTTTCTGGGTGTTTTAGTACATTTTGATTTTTTAAAAATGTATCTGTTTAATTTTATGAAAGCGTACATAGTTTTGTGGTTTATTTCTCTTATATTTTGTTTTTGCTGTTTGTCCTGCTGTAGTGGAGAGCCAATGATGTGCTGTGATTTTCTTTTATTTTTTTTCTCAAGAATGCTGTTTCTTTACTAGTAGCCAGTGATTCAGGTTTGCTGCCTGTTTTTATCAATTTTGTATATTGAATTATGGAATGTGCTAGTAACTGAGATATAAAATAAATTGAAAACATAATATACATGAAAGCAATAAAAAAGTTTGTGCTTTTGATATGCACAAACTAGTTTTGGATTAATATGCAAATAGTAAGTAGGAAAAATTATGAATTATTATTGAATTTAATATCAAATTGCGTGATGAGACTTCAGGGCTGTGGAGATCGAGGAAAATAGATAAAGAGCGCTGGGTAGTATTGGATGGGAATGTCTTACTAGAGGGAATAGAATGAAATTGGTATTTAAATGAGGGAGTTGATTTTATAGATATGGTGAAGGATGGAAATAAAAGTCCAGGAGCAATAAAACAGCTTTGAGAAAGATCTTGATGTTTGGGTGTGACAATACTTGTTTCTAAGGGTCCTTTTTTGAAAATTGTTAGAGGAAACCTCTTAGAATAGAAGTATAGTCTTGAGGGGCCCCTGACTGCCAGAGTGAGGTGTTAGACTTGTCTGGTTAACAATGGAGAGTGAAACTTTATTATTCTATTAATACTTCCTGATAGGTAATACCCATTTGATTGCAGAGAATTTGGAAAACATATGAAAGTATAATGAGGAAAACAGAAGTCACTCAAAATCTCACCATAGAAGGAAGCTTTATCAGCATTTCAGAGTTTATTTATCTTGGCTTTTTTTGGGCCATTTAGAGATACATATATTTTTTGCATACAAATAGAATTATTCTCCATAGACTGTTAATATCCTGATTTTTTAAATTAATATTATCCTATGGTTACTTTCCAAGTCATTTTTCTTTCAATTTGTTGAATACTATGAATGTGTTCCCTAATATTAAACTATTCTCGTGTTCTTGGAATAAATTTTCCTTGATGATGATGTATTATTCATGGAATATGCTACTGGATTAAATTTGCTAATTTTTAAAAACTATTTATAAGGAAAATTGGCTGGTAGTTTCTCCTCTTTTATGAGTACAATTTTTTAAAAATACATCAGCCTTATATAAGTGTCACTGAATTAATTGGGAAGCTTTTCATATTCTGCCATGCTCTGGGAAAATTTAAATACAAGTTAGACAAACATTGCTGGTTTTGGGACTTCTGGTTCCAGCAACGTGCTTGGCAAAATTAACATAGAACACTCCTATTACAAGTACCTAGATATGAGAAGTAAAAATGAAACAAGAACAAAAATTAAATAGATAGCCAAGCTCTCAAGGCAAACTTTAGAACTTTTAGTTCTGAAGGTTCCAGAACTAAAGTTGGTAATGAAAAGTTACAGCAGTAAGTAGGCGGGCCATGGCCATGGAGGTAGTTAACAGAGAGAGGTTCCAGCCAATAGGTGATGCTCAGTCTAATGTAAATACAGAGATTTGAGATCAGAGGAAGGGAAGGGTTCCTGCAGAGTCAGGGTGTGAAATTGATTGCCTGGCATAATGCTAGGACTTTACAGTACCAATGTTCTTGTGAAAGGGTAATATAAAAATCACATTTCTTGGATTTCAGGTTTAAATTATTTATCCAAAGGAGTGACAGAATTATTTCTGTTGTATCAACAGTAATAATATTAGGAGACAGACAATGGAATATCTTCAATGTTCTGGGGGAAAAAATACTGCCAGTGTATAATTGTGATCCAGCAAATATCTTAAGACAATAAAGACAAAAGAAGTTTGTTTTTAGAAAAACAAATGCTGAAAGATTTTGAGTCCAAGAGGCTCTGATTAAGGGAAATTCTAACAGATATACTTTAAGCAGAAAGAAAGGTATTCCATATGGAATGTCTGAGATTAAAGAAAGGGTAAAGAACAGAAAGTGGTGAAAGTATAGGTCAATCTAAATGAATATTAAGTGTATAAAACAATAATTATGGTTCCTTTTGGAGTTAAACATAGAGAAATCAGTTGCATAGTTAAAAATAACATTCTGGTTAGGATGGAGGGTAACAAGCTTTAACTGTTTTAAAGTCTGTGTATAATCTAGGAGGGTAAATGTCTTGGTTAATTTTAGATGTGAATAAATGAATGCTGCATGGTGTAATTTCTAGAATATCACTAAATGAATAGAGAGAGTGTGTAATTCCAAACAAATATAGAAAAAAAAGGAGTGAAAAAATAATCAATTTAAAAAAAGGAGAAAGAAGACATGCACAAATTAGGGACAAGTAGAAAACATAAAATTAAATAATAAATATAAATCAAAACATATCAGCAATTCCATTAACTATAAATGGACTAAATGCCCCAGTTGAATCATGGCGATTTTAGACTGAATGAAAAAAATAAATCTAGCAGAACAGAGAAGGATTCCAAAAGATTTAATTTTAAAGGATGGAAAATGATATTTCATGAAATCTAACCAAAGAAAGATTATGTGGCAATATTAATATGAGATAGAATAAATTTTAAAACAAAAGCATTAATAGATATAGAGGTTACATTACAGTGATAAGAAATTTAATACACCAGCCCCCCCCAAAAGAAACCACCCAGAATTTGTGTGTGCCTAACAATTTGCATTTGCCAAAATTTATAAAGCAAAAATTGACCAAAGAAATAGATAATCACAGTTCGTGACTTTTAACACGTGTCTCTTAGTAGCTGATAGAACAAGCAAACACCAATAAAATGATATAGAAGTGTTGGATGATATGATGAAAAAAATAGACTCAGTAATCATATATGGAACACTGCATCCTTTCCCTGTAGATCGCATACAAGACACTGATAAAAAATTGATCATATGCCAGGCCATTAAGCTAATTTTAATACATTTTAGAGGACTGAAATTACACAGGGTATGTTCTTTGAATATAATGCAATTAAGCTAGAAACCAGTAACCAAAAGATAACCAGAAAATTCAGACAAGTTTGGAAGTTATGAAATACGTTACCAAAGAATTCATGGGTAAAAGAAAATATCTTAATGGATAATAGAAAATTCAATACTCTGAAATTAGTGATAACGAAAATACTACATAACAAAACGTGTGGGATGGGAGTAGAGGTAAATGTATAACCTTAAGTACATTAAGGAAGAAATGGTGAAAATCAATGAGCTAATATCATCTCAGGAGTTATATAAAGACTACTAAATAATTCTAATGAAATAAGATAAAAATTATAAATACAAGAAAGGAAATTAAAGAAACATGAACTTATAAGACAGTGTATCAAAATAGTCATAAAATTGATAAAATACTGGTGAAATTAACCAAGGGGAAAAAAAATAAAGGCCAGATACAACTATCAGGAATGAAATGGGGGAATATAACCAGAGGTGCTGTACACATTAAAAAGATAATAAAACAATAAGATGATACTATGAACAACATTTTGACAATAAATTTGAACACTTAATTTAAAAGGAAAAAAATCTTAAGAATATATAACTTACCTAAACTTACCAAAGAGGAAATAGAAAACTTGAATAGTCTTATAACCATTAAAGAGATTGAAACAGTAGTAAAAAAGTTTTCCCAAACAGAACATTGTAGCCTAAATGGCTACACTAGAATATTCTATCGAGCATTCAAATAACAAACGTTTCTAATCTTACACAAACTTTTCCTGAGAGTGAAACGTGAAGATATCTTCCTCTGTTTGTTTTATGAGAGTGGCCAGGGAAATGATCCAGGTTTTGTGGAAGCTCAAGCATCAAAATTTTGGAGACTTTTTTTTAAGAGAAAATAATATAAAATTATGAATATATGTAGTGGGTATTTGATGGGGCTTTATGCAAGTAAGAATCCTGAAGCTCAAACTTGGTAAGCATCATGGTAAATCTACCTCTGAAGCTAATGAAGCTTGAGATTGATACCAAAAACTGGCAAGGAGAGTGTAATAAAGGAAAGTTACAAGCCAATCTAATTTGTGAACATAGATTAAAAAATAAAAAAAAATTAGCCAATCATATCCAACAATGTCTTAAATGAGATAATATATCATGATAAATTGGGTTTATTTCAAGAGTGCAAGAATTGATAAAAAATAGTTAGTGTAATTTACTTATATATTAATATAATTTACATTACCAGAGCAGAGAAAGACATATGTTATCTTAATAGATGTAGAAAAAATATATGATAAAATGTTAATATCCATTTGTATTAATATCCATTCACATAGATTTTAAAGCATCTCTTAGTCAACTGGAAATAAATGGAATTTCTGTTACTTCATGAGAGGCATCAAAAAATAGTCTTCAGCAAATATAATGCTTAGTGACATAATTGAAAACCTTCTTTTATGATTCAGAACTAGGCAAGAATGCCTATATTACCACTTCTATCAATAGTGTATTGGGGGTTTTACATAGTGTAGTAAGGCCAGAAAAATAAAAGACATGAGAAGTGGAAAGGAAGAAAAGAAAGTGTTATAATTTTCCATTTTCTATTTTATATGGTTATGTAAATAGAATATTCAAAGACTCTATAAATAAATTATTAGAATTAGAGAAAGGTTTAGTTAAGTTGATGGACACTAAATAGAATTGCTTTTCTATATTCCAACAACAAGAAATTAAAAATGTAATAAAAACATGTCAGTTAAAAGAGCTTAAAAATATAAAGTACTTTTATACAAAATTTGCACTTGTATAATCTATATAGAAAATATCAAAGAAAACCTATATAAATGGAAGGATCTAAACATTTATTTTATTAGAGGAGCTATTATTCAAATATTTTGTCTCTCATAATTGATCTATATATTTAGTAATGTCACGATAAAAATCTCATCATTATTTTTCTTTACTTTTTTTGAGCAGCTTCACAGCTTCCATATATAATGCGTCTTGAAGCACAAAGCCTTAGAATAGAGAAAATACACTGAAAGTAAACATGGGGAGGAACCTGTTCAAAAGCTGTGGTAACTAAGAGAGTGTCCTATGAGCTTTGGGATAGAAATATAGACCAATGAGGGAGAACAAAGAGCTGACAAACAGACCTCTGCCTATGTGAACATTTGATATGTGACATAAAGGGTGTTGCAAATAAATGCAGGAAAGCCTTAACTTTTCAACTAATGGTTCTGGAACAATGGAGTACCCATTTCGAAAAAAGGAAAAGAAAAGGAAAAAAAGGAAATATGAGTTCTACCTTACATCATCAATCACAAACCTCGTTCCCAAGTCATTATACACATAAAGAGAAAAATAATAAAAATTTTAGCAGATAACATAAGTCTTTATGATCTCATAGTGAGAGAGGATCTCTTAAGCAGGAAAAATACTAACTATAAAGGAAAGTATAGATTTGATGATATTAAAAGTATGAACTTCTGTTTATCAAAAGACACTATTAAGATAAAGTGAACAGATAAGTCATATTCCAATAGAAGATATTTACAATATGGCTAATCAACAAAAGACTAGTACCCAGAACATATAAATCGATAAGAAAAAAACCAAAGAAGTGATACAATAGACAAATAGAAATTTGAATGGAGACTTCCCACACACACATCCAAACGGCCAGCAAACATATTAAAATAGGTTTGACCTTATAATTAATCAGAGAAATGCAAATTAAAACCAAAATGAGATATCATTGTTCGTTGACCAAATTGGTCAAAAAAAAAAGTCAGAGACAGTACTGTGAGTGTGGATGTGGGGCGAAGGGAGATGTCCTGCAATGCCACTGGGAATGTTAATTCAACCTATTTGGGAAAATGGATTGGCATTCTCTCGCACATTTAAAGATATCCATACTTTTGAGTTAATAGCTTCACTCCTAAATATATATCTAGAAAAACTATTGCACTTGTGCATGAAGATACACATTGAAAAAAACGTACAAAGCAGCACTTTTTGTGAAAGCAAAGTTTGGAACTAAGTCAAATGCCCACCAGCTGTAAGTGGACAGAGTACACTTGTTCAGATATGTGTGATGGAATTCTGCACAGCAATGAGAATGAACGAGCTGCAACTGTTTCCACAAGGTGGACGAACTCCACAAATATAATGTTGGGGTGCTGGAACTTCACAAAAGAATATGTTATGGACTGAATTGTGTTCCTCTCAAAATTCATATTCTGAAGCCCTAACCTCCAATGTAACTGTATTTGGAAATGGGGTCTTTAAAGAGGGAACTCAGGTTAAATGAGGTCATAAGGGTGGGGTCTCATAAGAATAGGAAGAGACACCAGGAGTGCATGAGCAAAGGCCACGTGAGGACCCAGCCAGAAAAGAGGCATCTGCAACCTCAAGAGACACCAACCCTGCCGACACCTTGATCTTGGACGTCCAGCCTCCAGAACTCTGAGAAAATAAGTTTCGGTCGTTTAAGCCCCGAAGTCTGTGGTATACTGTTATGGCAGCCCCAGCACACTAATACTGAATACCTACTTTAAATAAATGATTCCATTTATATAAGTTCCAAGAACAGGCAAAATTAAATTATATTGTTTAGGAAGATGATAAGAAAAGTGAGTAAATTATTTTCATGAAAAGTCTAGATTGTGGTTTTCTGTAGGAGGAGGGAGCTGAGGATGATGGGGGAAGATTCCAGGAGGCACTTCTGGGGGCTGGCAATGATCACATTCTTGACCTGGAAGGTGGTTATACAGGTTTCTCTGTATAATTCCTTGTACTGTACATGTGTTTTATGTAGTATTCCATGTAAGTGAATAAATTGCACAATGATAAGAAAAATTCAAGAGACTGCTAGGGAGGTAATTTAAGGTGGTGTTTGATGCTGTGGGAGGAGCCAAGAATGAGATTGGCAAGGCAGATGGGAACTTCATATGTTACAGGGAATGCTCTTTTTCTCAACTTGGTAGATGGTGGGCACAACGGTGTTAATCTCATTATTATTTATAATGTAGATATAGTTTATATTCATCTTGTGTGTACTCAATATTTTAGAAAAGCAGTTGTTTAAAAAAAGATAAAGAGAATAGTGGTATCAAACAGCTTCAGAAATTCAACTATTTTGCTTACAAAAGTGCCTAACTAACAGTTGCTAAAAAAAATACAGGATATCTGGTTAAATCTGGAATTCAAATAAACAATGAAAAATTTTAGTGTAGTTTGTCACAAGTACTGCATGGGATGTTCTCACACTAAAAAGTTGTTCACTGTTTATGGGGAAATTCAGATCTAATGAGGTGTCCTCTATTTTTATTTACAGAATCTGACAACCCTACTTAATATCAGTGCCTGAACAGTCCCAGGAATACCCTCTTCCACACCCTTATTTCAGCGCAAAGCATCAGTACCCAGCCCAAGACTTATTTCCCTTTTTCACATAATAGATTCTTCTCTCTCTTAGCAAAGGGCTGTTGCACAAATTTCTTCATTCCTTGAGCATCTCCACCTAAATGTGTCCAAGAACAAGCTCATTATCTTGTCTCTAAAACAAGATAAATAATTTGCCCCCTAACTTCCCTATTTATGTCAAGGATGCTGTCTTAGGATTCTTTGCGGAAAGTGCCAGAAACTCAACTGGACCAAATGCAGTCAAATGGCAGTTTCCGGCCTCGTGTCATTGACCTGCCTGAAGGGTGGAGGGCAGCAGGCCCTCAGGGACTCTGCATCCCCGCGATCTCTGCAGGGTGGCCTCATTCTCACTCGGCTCTCAGGGCTTTCCGTCGACAGCCTGGGCTTCATTCTGGCTCTGCCATTCCATGGTGTGGGTCTTGCACAAGGTAGTGAACCTGTCTATACCTCAGTTTCCTCATCTATAAACTCCAGTCTCAGTCTGATGCTCTAGAAGCAGAGCATGAGACAGGGATTGGGATGCATTTGGTTCACAGAGGGAATACGCTCAGGAAAAAGGAAGGGAGAGAAGCAAAACAGGCCTGGGCAAGGATGTGGCCTCAGCTGGAGTCTACGTACATTCTGTGGGTTTCCATGGGGCACTCTGAAGAACCAGCCGCAGTACAAAGTTGGTCTCAATTTGAGGCAAGGAGCTGGCCGTTGTACCCCTGTGTTAGTTGATGGCAGGCTGCAGTCTGCCTCTTTGGGTGGTGGAGGTGGATAGGAATAACCTCCCAGGAAAAGTGACTCCTGTTAGGTCAAGGACAGGTGAGAAGGGCACATCCCTGAGGCATTAGCAGTGATGTTGTCCAGCAGGGAAGGGGGCCAGAGCAGAACACCAAGAGCCTCCTCCACTAGGGATGGCAGGAGGACCTGGTTCGCGGGTCTGCGGCCATCATCGAGTGAATGGATGCGTGCGAAGTGCTTAGATCATTATCTGGCATACAAGAGGCACGCCACAAATGTTACATTATGATAATTTTTATTTTTACTAGTACTCGTGAGAGGTATTATTTTTGGGAAAACAAAAAACAGAAAAAAAACATACACATACCATTATTTTCTTGGGAGTCCAGGATCCAAAGTTTGAAGAAATCGTTGGTTTCACCTTCTTCATCTTTCAGAATCAACCAGTCCTGGGACCGGATCTGGACTTTTCAATCTGGGAGACCCTGTGATGTGTCTAGGCCCACACTGCTGAAACCGTCCACTGACGGACTCTTCTCTCAACAATGTCCTCTCTCACACACGTCCTCAGCCACACGATGTTTTTCTCCTTTCAGTCTCTCTGTTTCTCTCTCTCTTTTTCTTTCTCTCTCTCTTTCTGTCTCTCTGATTATTTCTTTCATAGGTAAGCCTTGATATGTATTGTAAATATTTACATTTACCCAAATAATACATGCATGTTTAAACAAAATCATACAGGAGTACAAATGTATAACAAAACCCAGCAACTCCCTGCCCCTCAATCCCACTCTCTAGGGCCAACCACTTCCAGCCCTGGTGGAGGTTTTCTCTGTTTTTACCTCTTCCCTATGTCTGCAATCTTGATTCAACATTTATTAATTTTAGGCATGATCAGTTTCTTTCTGTTATGAGGCCCGAGCTCCCTCGAGCAGACCCTCTCCTCCTCCTCTATCCCATCCTCACACTGATGTGATATCACAATGTCTGGATAGCTCAGGAAGCCCTGTTTACGTTCATACACCTGCATTGTTCTCTGCAGATCCAGGCAGTGAACTATGATTGCATGTCCTTTTTCATATAACCCTTGAAACTGGAGGTGCAGGCTTCACTTTTTTCCTCATTTGCATTGAATTTTATCCCCAGGCCCTCACAAGTCTTAAAATATCATTATTCTTCCCTCACACTTGATATTTTGACTGATTTTAGAATTCTAATTTGAAGATTATTTTCTCTCAAAGCTTTAGATGTGACGCTCCATTTTCCTTATACCCAGCGTTGCTGTTGGGAAGCCCTGCACCTTCTGATTTCCATTTATTTTTGATGAGGAAGAGTGGCCCTGAGCTAACATCTGCAGCAATCTTCCTCTATTTTGTGTGGGGGATGCTGCCACAGCATGGCTTGATAAGCAGTGCATAGGTCCGTGCATGGAATCCAAACCCACGAACCCCAGGCCTCCGAAGCGGAGCACGCAAACCCAACTACTAGGCCACCGGGCCAGCCCTCTTGATTTCTATTTTTCAGCCTGTATCTGTTTTTGTTTGGTTTTGTGTTTAGACCTCACCTGCATAAGCACGCTCTAAAGTGTTGCAGGGGTGCAAGGTCACTGAAGGCGCCTTCTACCCACTTGGAGCATACTCACCGCAACTGGACCTGTTGATGACTGACTCACACTGAGGTCTCTCTCTTACATCCCTCTCTACTCTGAAATTCTCAGTTGTTTCTTCCCATGTCCTCCTTAGCACGCATGACCTTTCACTATGAGTCAGTTTTTAGTGAATGCCTCCAGCACGCCAATTAGACTGTCCTCATTCACAGCTCAAAGAGCACACATGACGCTTCTTTACATCTCCAGAGCTTTACACAACTTGTAATTTTTGCTCAAGACACTGTGGTTGGTGATCCATAATCCTACCAACCTTTTGCACAATTTCTGAAATTCCAGATATTCAACTGTTGTATTAAACAGATTTTTCAACTTCAAATCAAAGGTCATTGTTGTTGTTGTTGTAAGTCAGGCTTTAAAGTATGGAGCAAGGAGACTGTACTATCTGTTCCTACTCATTCATTGCAATCTCTCCTTGGCTTTCTGTTCTAGTGACTGTCTCAACATACACAAATGTATTTTGCAAGTGGGAATTTGTGCAACACTGTATCAAATGTATTACAATTTTCGTTCTAGACATATTACATCAGCTACATTGCTTTCATCTGTAAATCTTGTAATTCCATCAAAAAAGCAATCAAGTTGTCTATGGAATGATTTGTTCCTCACACACACCTGGTGATTATGGCTCCCGGTTCCATTATCCATGGATGCTTTCAGATTTCCACCTCTGCTTCCTCCATTATTTACTGGAGATTCAAGATATGCACAGATAATTCAAATTTACCATGTTTCACTGATTATTTTATGATGCCATTAGGCAGGAAGATAGTACTGTATTTCACAAATGAAGAAGTTAAAAACAAAGAAGTGCCTGAATTGAAGGGCAACGATCCAACCATAATTTTCCCTGGAACTGAAAATTTGGTTTTCACGCAGCCAACTTTGCCCATTGTTTGCTTTGAGGTCTCCCAGGCCCTTCCGATTTAGTGAATTTGTAAATGACCACCATACTTTATCTGCCTGCGTCAAACCAAAGCCTCATAAGTATAGCTCTTCTCAATATACTTACCTAAATTGCAGCCACAATTTTTCACGCCTTCTCCATTTTGCACAATTTGGGAACATCCAAATATTGTAATTTACACAATCACTGAGCCAGAGTGTATCAATGTGCACGGAAGATATGTAGCCCTGAGTCCCAACTGTAAAGGGGACTGAGCTGCCCGTGCTAAGAGGCTGGTTCCCTGTGGCCAGCGCTGCTGCCCTCGCCCCAGGGGTACAGCACTCCGAGGCGTGCAGATCCGCTCTTCCCCTGACTGATGATTAGGCAATTGTACTCGGGCTAAAAAAAGAAAACGAAAGGAGAGAAATGGAGGAGAGAAGTGGCCCAGATCCTTTTGGCTTGAACGGGAAGTGGTGAGCAGGCTGTGCGCAGAACACTGGCTGCCTTCGTGTTCGGAACTTGGAGTGCCTTTTATGTAAACCAGCTCTTTCTTGCCTGAGGGCAGTAGAAATTGGTGTGGATGGTTAGGAATAGAGGGTTGAACTGTGCTAGTAAATGAGGTTTTGAAATATCAAGTTTAGAGGCTAAAGATCGAATATCACTCAGAGCAATTCTAGAAAACTATTGGCACAATTGCTTTACGACAGTGTGTTTTGTTGAAAGATGAAGGGGAGAGGGAGGTGGCTATTCGGGGACTTTGTGGGGATCCCTAAGATACTGGGGAAGGGAGGACGCTACCTCCCTCCACTGGCAGAGTCAGCTTCATCTCCTCAGACAGCGGAATTGGAGAGAGGGCAGCATGGGCAACTTACCCGCTGGGCTCAGGTCTTGCAAAAAGCACAGGTCTTGTCAGCTTCTGAAGAAGGCAGAGGGTATTCAGGACCTGGTGTTGACCGGCAAGCAGAAGTTTGTGAGGAGGCTTAGTCACATTGTTTTTATATTTGGCGACTGTCTGTCAAACATGTGAAGGAAACACAGAGTAGGTTTATTACTAGAATTTGCATGTACGTATTTAATCTCATTTGCTTTTTTTCTTGTAAAATGACGTAATTTATCTCATCTACACATTAATTAACAAACACGTGCAATTCATGAGTTGAAGACACAGAAGAAGTTCCAAAAGCACTGGATTGAAGAGATATCGTGAGTAAATATTTGGTGCCTGGATACCAGTGAGGTTGTATCAAAAAATCTGCCATATGTTGGATTTTGTTGGCACCATAATGGCAACCGATGGATTACATAAACACTTCATATATTTATAATAGAAATGCTCTGAACCGAATATACTACATTTACTGTAGGGTCAAATATTTCCAGCTGTATGCACTCCACTGCCTGTACTTTGCACATAATTTAAGCCATGTGCTTCTTATTTTGTATAAAGTGTAACATATTTATTCTCAAAAACAAGTAAGACTTGCTCTTATTTACTGCAATTCAGCCAACTATAGTTAAAGATTGTGAAACTGGATGTTCTAGATTCACCCTTTCCCATCCATAAAAGCAATAGCCTTGTGGAGATGGAAGCCATCTTCCAGGGAAGAAGGGCTGTGGGCTGAGGACAGCCTTCTGTGACTATGTTTAGGCAAGGCAAGCATAGGGGGCCATCCAAGGCTTGGAAATGGGGTCTCCTGCTCTTGGGATGAAACAATGCTTGTCATAGGCATAGAACTCCCAGTGACTAATGTCACAATGTCCACTGTAGGGTGAGTTGTTTTGTTCTCTGCCCATCCTCAGGGTATCACAGACTGTATTAGATTGTGAAATTCTTGAGGAAGGGTATGAAATGTTGCATTGTTTGCCATACTCTAGTTTGTGGAGACATTCTCCATGTATTACCTTGACTCGACTCCTCCATGAATTAGCACAGTAAAGTGAAAACAATATGACCTTACAGTTACACAGATTTGAGTTTTAATCCCAGCTTTGCCTGTACGTGACTTTAGGACTCCAATAATCCATGTGAATCCTCAGTTTTCGTCTATGGAGAATGGTCGTCATGATACCTACATTGCAAGATTCTCAAGTGCATTATCAATGATGTATATGAAGCAGTTGGCCGAGAGTGGTTGTTCCAGAAATTGTAGCAATTGCTACTTCCTTTATCATAGCACATAAACAAATGAAGAAGCATGTTAGATTTTCTGGATTTTTTCTGCTTTGCTTTGATCTTTAGCACTAAGTGCAAATTATCCTGAACAGTGAAGAAGTGAAAATAGCTTTGCAAAGCTGAATAAGTTTATATTTCTTGTAAAAATATCTAATCAAGGGGCTATGGATTAGCTCTGAAGACGTGACCTCTGGCTCCCAAATCAACACGCTCTGCTGCACCTTTTTCTCAAGATTTCAGTTCTCTGGCCAAGGTCAAGCATGAAAAGGAGAAAATATTTCTTTAGTGGAAGGTGGTGGGGAAATGTTTAAATAAATGCTTTTCATCTTTTTTTTTAAAAATAAAAGTAGAAGTTACTCCAAATAAATACAGAGTAATTAGAAACTGCACAGCATAGGAATACAGGTTACTAAGTCATTGATCAGAATCTGAAAACTTACCTGCTAAATTTCTCTTATTAGTGCTAAGGATGAGAATTACTGCTATGATCTGGTGGATGTTTACGTTTCATCTATGATTCAATTTGTAGATCATATTGTAAGGTGCACACTGGTCACATTGCAGTAGTTTTGGTCTATAGAAATGCTATGCAAGGAACAGAAAAGCAACCATGCTTGCTTGTGCTCATGTGGGTTTACGGTTGGATGTAGGGGGAACTCAGAGAAACCAGCTGCAGGCAGCACAGCTAGAGTGCAGGGGAACTAGAAAGTGGGAAACAAGAAGTTCCTCTGTCCACACCTACCCCTCCCCGGCCTTCACAGCTTCTCTTCTCCACCCATGTGTGAGCACTGACTCCGCAGCACTCTCTGTAGGCCACGTTGCCTTGCTTCCACCTGGCCTGACCAGAAACCAACGACTCTGGTGCCCGTTCATAGCTGATCCTCTCTGTTCTCAGTAATTATTTTCTATCAAGAAATAATTTTCTTCTACTTTTATTTTTTAAAAAAAAGATAAAAAGCATTTATTTAAACATTTCCCCACCACCTTCCACTAAAGAAATATTTTCTCCTTTTCGTGCTTGACCTTGGCCAAACTAGCGGACACTGAACTAGCGAATACTGAACCTTAGCTCCTAGGGGAGACGCAAGGTTAGGTTCCTGCGAGAGTCTGGTCACCACATCTTCATCAACTCATCAATATTTAACCTTGTTTTGTGTGTTTCTGCTGAAAGACACCTTATTTAACATATATTGTTGATTTGTTAACATCGAGCTCACAGCCATCAGCACTGTAACTCGTGCCTCAAGGAAGCTCATCTCACCCATGTGTCTTCTCTGTGAGGCCCATCCCAGCCTCCTTGTGCCTGGGAACGCTGGATGGCACTTCAGCATGGTGCTTGGGGGTCGATATAAACAGCGAAATCACCAACAAAAAGCACCAAAGTGCAAAAACCACGGTAGTAGACTGTGAAAAGGCACATATTTACAGCGTGAGAGATGAAACAAGAAGCAGAATGCGGCCTCCTGTGAACTCCGTTGGGAACGAGTGGGTCAGGTGACTCAGGAACTTGCTGCTTTGCCCAATTCCATGAATGACCACGAAAGCACTGCTAATATTGATTTTGGGGTTATGCATAAATTTTAGTGAGTAGGCAGATTTGCAAATACGGAATCCATGAATAACAAGGAAGGACTGTCTATGGCATTTTAGCGCTTGTGGCCTCAGGCTCTGTATTATGACAGAAGAGCTGTGGGAGAGAGAATCTGATTTGCTCCACTGGGATCAGGCTACGCCCTACTCCAATCAGCTGACTAGCTGCAGGCCAGGATCTGGGGAGGAGACTTTGCAAGGCGGGATCTTCCTTCCAGGGCTGCCACAGCCAGAGCTGTGCTTCAGCAGAGAGTGCTGCTGATGAGGAGGAGAGACTGGAACACCTGGCATGTGGTTCCGGCAGAGTCCTTCATCTCCTTTGCATTGCTGCAAAGAGGTACTTAGCACCCCAAGTATTGAGTGGATGTTAGAGGCCAGAAGTGCCAGGACTGCATTTTGTAATTGACTGTATGTTCTCGCTTTTCCTTACCTCATAAGCTGCCATGGGAGCCCAGAGAAAGGAGGGACCGACCCTGAGTAGGGGGGCTTCGGTAGCTCACAAGCAGAATGGTTGCAAACACTTTGCTCAACCTCTTTGGGTCCTAAGTCCCATGTCAGTAAGGTGATGATGCTGTTGCCTCTCAGGGTACTGTGACAATCAACCGAGAGCCTTCCACCTTCCATGTACATACCAAAACAAGCCACAGCAGGTTGGAGTCTGGGGCATGTGGCCACATGACTGTACCAAAGTTTGCCTTTAATTGTGGTCCAAGAAACAAAGGTCCTGAGGATGCTTCCACCGTGAGACTCTATCAGGCGTACTTTCATGGACGAAAGGATATCCACGGCCACACGGGGTCTGACCCTGTCCTCTTTCACTTGAGTGTGACTGAAACCCTCTAGGGTGCACCCCAAACCCAGAGGGTGGGGTGATGTATAGGTCACCTCTTAACCAAAAAGACAGGCTTTTCTGTAGAGGGTGAAGCGTGAGATCTCTCCCCATCTCTCACGGATGTCTTTTTCTTCCCTACATAAATAAAGAGGCTTTTGAATTTTCAAAATCCTTTTCTGTCTGGGCTGTGAAGGTATGAAAGGATGAATGGCCTTTCCAGGGATCCTCCAAGCCCTCAATTCTGATTTAAACACCTGGGCACAGACATAAATACACACAGACAACTGAAAACAAGCTCTGTGGCAGTCAGCTCCTGTGTGGAGGTGAATGGTCTGGGGCCAGAGGCCTTGAGAGGGGCCCACTTGCTCACCGCGGGCCTGGCGTGGCGGCAGTTTACAATGGAATAGTGTCCCAGCACTGAGAGCCTCCCACAAGTGTGAAGTCATAAATGAGAGGAATAACATACTGCACTAGACATAATTCAGCAGGAGCCTGTAAGTTTTGTTTGTTTGAGTCAAATACTGGCCTCACCAAAATCCCAGGGAAGATGACAAAGGGAATGAAAGAACTCACTTCTGATAGCTGTTCAAAACCCTGCAGTTGGCACCGCCTGCTCGTCCACCTTTAGCGATGGAGACAGTCCTCTAATTCATATGAGACGCATTGTCCAAAATCCGTGCTTCACTGTAGCCTGTCCAAATGTTGAACATTAGACAGCAGGAGGGCCCATTTTCAGGGAGCTAAAGCTATTATAATGTCCTTCTGCCTAGCCCAGGCAAGCCCACTGCTGCAATACTGGGGTCCCAGAGTCCCCGTTACCCCGCCCCAGATGGCTGCCACCTTTCCCTCTTGGGGGAGACCAGTATGGCACCTGCATTTTCCAGGGACTCCTGCTTCTCTCTCAGCTCCTGCTCATCTTGGGAATAAAGTAGCTTAGCCTCTAAATTTTAAACTTTCCTTCCAGAATTACTATGTACCTGGAGTGAGAGAAAAAAAAAATTTTTTCTCTTAAAAAGCAAAGCTCATACTTGGGCTCTGATAATCCCATTGCACACCTCTCCAGGCTGCCAGCATGTTAGCGTGAGCGAGGACCGTCAGCACGCTTGGGTAAGAAAGTTCTGTGGCTTCATAAAGCATCTCCCTCATTGCTCAGGAGGCCCAGTGAGCAAGAAAGTTCCGTCCCCTGGGGTGGAGAGAATGATGGATGCAAGCACCAATATCTATCACCTGTTCTTGAGAGAGGTGACATATCTGGGTTATTGTTTGACTGAGATGGCTACGAGGGCCAACCCTGGATATGCTCCATTAGGGGCTGCAAAAGAGAGGGCAGCGGATGCTGATGAGGCTGAGAGCACCAACAACAATCTGTCTTACCGTGTGAGACAAGGCTCTGCCCCTGAGCATCATGAGACCCTCACTTCCACTGTCTCAGTCTTCCCTCTCCCTCTCCCGAGTCCCCGGAAAACTGTAATCCAGTAAGTAAGGGGTTAACAGGGATTTGGCTGAGACCTGCATCCTTCTCATTGGTCTGCTGTGTGACATACCAGTTAGAACATCACCTGGTCTGCTACCCAATACTGCCTTGGAGGGAAGAGGTATTTTTTTCACATAACACATCACATATCATAGGAGGAGAATTGTCTGCAGCCAAATGAAGATAAAGCTGGAAATAAAGAAATAATATTAGAAACATCCGTGGAGACGAGAGTGTGGCATGGCCTTAACTGAGATGCCATCTCTGCTCTCTCCCACAGTCCGGCTTAGAGGACTGTCGCCCAGACGACGACAGCGGAATGGGGAACTGCACTGAGGTACCACAGCACTCGGCAAGGAAGGACAGCATGGGGGCAGGAAATGATTTGTAAATCCTTCTCAGAGCAGACAGCCATCTTCCTATCAGTTTTACAGCCGCCTCCCCCTGCTCTCACAGACGGACTTGTGATATCTGCATTATCACAGCTTCCCTGCATTCATCCCTCGCACTTTCTAACATAGGAAAGAGAGAGATTAATTGTGTGGTGAAACTCTTCAACAATTTGCTGAAGCTCTGCATTCCTGACATTAATCTTTCCCCAAGTGCCCTATCATTAACTTGAAAAATCAACCGGGCAAAACCTTCCAGTACGTTCATGCAAATGGAGACACATAAATAGTGTGCAGGACGGGGATGGGGCAGGGCTGTCTGGCTGCCTGAGGATTGGTAGCAAGATGATACATTGAGCTTTTTTCCAGACTGCTTCATCCATGGAACGTGCCATTTATCCCTAACCCTGTACTATTGAGTTAGAATAGTTTATTTTGGGCATGGGCCTGGTAAGAGCATGAAAAACATTTCCATTTTCAAGTTGTTTTCAAATTATGCAAACAAAAAATCGTTTCTCTTTCTTGGTCTCCAAAAGAAAATCTCTTCTCCCTCTCCATTTCTGGAATTCAGCAACCAGCTGTCTTTACCTAGATTGTCTTCAATGTAAAAAGAAAATAAGCAAAAGGTGTTTATTTGGAAATTTTCCCATATAATAAATGTTCTTATGATGCCAAATTTGATTAGTCTTTTCATACATAAAATTGGCTAGCACTCTATTAATGTATTAATTTTGGAAGTTTTGAATCTGCTTTTTCCGCTGAGACTCTCCCATACATGAATTTATCCTTATGTAAATAGAGCTCTCAGTTTTTGCTCACAACATCATGATGACAAACCAGATGGAAGAATAGAGAGAGCTTCCACTGGGGGGAAAATGGCTCTTGAGTGGAAGTTAGCGGGAATGGATTTCACCCCAGAGACAGTGTGGCTCTGCACCGGTCACTCCTGTGTAACCTTCTCTCTTTCAGCTACAGACCTTGATTTAAGTCTCTCCTTACAGAGTTGCTAGTTTGAGAATGAAAAGTAAACATGCGCCAGTGTTTCACTGACTACAGTCATGCATCACACAATGACAGGCCACGTTCTGAGAAATGCATTGTTAGGCGGTTTCGCCTTTATGCGAACATCATAGAGTGTACTTACACAAACCTAGATGGTATAGCCTACTACACACCTAGGCTATATGGTAGTAATCTTATGGGACCACTGTGGTATCTGTGGTCCATCATTGACTGAAATGTCGTTGTGCAGTGCACGACGGTACTTTTGAACTCAATCTCTTGTGGGTGCACTGAGCTGGATCTCCTTAGCACAGAGCATCCTCTTCCACAACCACATTCACCAGGCACCTGGCCTGGGCCAAGCAAAGAATACATAGTTTAAATAAAAAGAGGTTAAATGAACAGATATAACTAGAGATTCTTGAAAAGAGAAAATGAGGGATATGGTCAGACCATTTTCTAGGATTAGTTGAAAGTTAAATATATAAATTGTATCAAACCTGTAATGTTTGTGATTGAAACAGAAATTAAAGTGGAATTTCAGATGAAAAGTGACTCACCACTGATTATATTTTTTCCTTGGTAAATGGTAAGTGATTTTATAATCGAGGAAGTTAAAACTTAGCATAGGCTTGGATTTAAGTAAAAAGGCATGTAGGTTTATTTTTAATTATTCATTCAATTAACATTTATTGAGAGCCTCTAGAGTGCATATCTCAGTATTGAAAGAGGCAAATGGTCCAGAAGCTTATAATTTAGACAACCCAAAACAAATACTTGGATAGTAGATAATGTAATTACATATAAACAGGTCACATGCAGAATCTCCCAGAGCAAACCCTCTTCTCTCTTGTCTGCTAATGTTTGTAGCTGGGAAGAACAAAAGAACAATTAAGGACTTCATGATCAGGGATTTGTCTGGACTTTGATTACTAACTAAATTAATTATTTATTTTTATAAGCTAGATCTTCAGCTTAAATTAAAGTCATTTGAGTTTGTGTGCAGGGTAAATACATTTGAACTTTCACTTTTTTTTTTGTATAATGTCAGGGAGCCAAATTGGACTAAAATTTGGTGGAAACATCATCGACCCACATGGATCATTTCCTTGAACTAAAAGTAATAATTAATACTTAGGTAGCACTTATTAAATACCAGACATTGTTCTAAGACACACACACACACACGCACACGATGCATTTATTTCTCTAAGGCAACCTTATAAAGAACATGCAATCATCATCTGTGTCAACAAACGAAGGGTGGCAGAATGTGTCACCTGAAAATTTGCCACTTTGGCATAAGGATTATTTTTGAGCTTAAGGCACTTGGAAAACAGCAGGTGCAAGGAGGGCGGTCTGTTCCCCGCCTTTCTTTCTGAAAGCAGGAGATAAATTTCCCTTGTGAAAGGTGCCTTCCGTGTGCCAGGAGGAAAGAAGCATTCTTATCACCAGAGATGGGAGTGGAGGCAGAGAGAAGTCGATACAAACAGACTTCATTAAAATAACTCTTGTCTTCCTTTAGTCTCTACCTATTTTTCAGTTACTTTTCCACAGTCACTTCTCTTTGCCCAACCTAGTATATGGGCACTCAGGTGTGGCCACTTCTTTGGATCTTCATTTTTCTATGGAGAGTCTAATGTACGTATAAAAATCTGTATGTTTTTCTCCTGTTGGTTGGTCTTATGTCAACTTAATTCAATGGCCCAGCTGAGCCCCTAAAAGGGTATTGATAAAGTTTTGCCACCCCTACACTGACAAATTTGATGGTACAGCCCAGTGTTAACAGAATTCTTTCTTTTGCAAGGGACTTAGGAGATGATGGTGATCAACAGTCACACATTTGTCTACTTCCTACCATATGGCAGACACTGGAGATACAAAGATGGTCAAGACCTGATCCTTGCCCCATGGCTCACCTTCTAGAGAGAGATGGACTTGGAAGCAGGTAAGTGCAGAGGGTAGTGCAGGCTCTGCAATGGAAATCCCTAATTGTGGAGTGGGGCATGCACTCTCCCTAGAGCCTTCACAGAGCATTTAACACATTGAATTCTTGGCTGTCTCTTTCTAGAAGGTGGCCTGGGCAAGTTGAAGTCATGTCTAAAGATTCTCCAAGTTCTAACCATGTACTTGAGGCAATACGGTGGTTCTGGCTGTGATCTCTTACCAAACAGAGCGATGATCTAGGTTATCAGATCCTTAGCAAGTAAGAAATTGCGTTGCTGGGTTTCTGACATCTAATTTGAACATCTAGGTCAGTACCAGGCGCAGGGGATGGAGATAGTATCTTTCAGTTCAAAGTAGAAGAAACTAGAGGTCTCTGGAGGTAAACTGAAACCTCCTCTCACTTAGTCCTGTTCTGTTCAGGAGAAAATCCACCGGCAACAATCCCTGGCATTGACTCAATATCCAGGGCAGCAAGAGCATAAAAGGCAACAAGAAAGGGAAAGGAATACTTTGGAGAACTGTATAATCTAGGGATTTTAGCAGCTGTGTTAAATTATTTAGCAAACATTTTTGAGGGTCAGCGCTTGCAGAGAATTTTGTGACAACAACGTATTGGTAGTAAGGTTGTATGGATGGTGTTGTCCAATAACGTGTGTGTGCATATGTGTACATACATGTGCGTGCTTGTGTGTGTGTGTGTGTGTGTGTGTGATTTAACAGTCTCAAACAGCAACATGTGATGTATACATCCCAACACAGTTTACCTAAGACACTTCACCTGGTCTCGTAAGAGCAGGCTCACCTTCACATACACATTCGTATGTAAAATCATGCACGTTCTGCAGTTGTTTACCTATGCTAGCTCCATAATGGGTAAGGTTGAACTCTTTCCCTAAAACACACTATAAATTTTCACATGATAGCATTTTAATAGAATTTCAAGTATTTGTAGGTCACTAGCAATCTGTCCTAACTTTTAAAAGGTGAGTAAATTGAACAAGTTATTCAGATCATGAGTTCCCGAAGACTCACTGAGTTGCTTGTTCCTGGCCATCATCTTGGAGCATGCTGTGCATTTTAATTTGCCTAAGGAATGTGCCCGAGGGAAATATTTGGCCATTAAAGCTGTAAAAACTTGATCAGATAACTGGGCACTGGCTTCATAAAAGATACACAGTAATCATAAGAAAAGGTAAAAGTTCCAATTAGAATATGTAAATAACCTCTCTGAAATGGGAGGCAAATCATGAGTTCTTTGGCCTTCCAGCCCTAAAGAACATATACCACTTGGCTTTCTCTCAGCTTGCACACCTTGCTCTTTGTCTGCCTTTGGGAGACCCATTGACAGCCCCAAAGCGATGCTCCTTCCTGCACCAGGGAAAGTTTAAGAGAATGACTGTGTCACACGGAGAGTACACAACGGCTGCAAGGAATTCCCTTCCCAGAATCCTGGGATCCTGGCACGCAGGATGGCACAGGGATTTGAGAAGCTGTCAGCATGAAAAAAGGATGCCATTTCTCACCTCCCCCAAATAGGATTGTTATAGTGTGCTTTCATCATATTCTTTGAAATGAATTCTGAGGAATTAAGACACATGATTCACACGCAAGCACAAAAATCTTTCTGAAACAAGTACTGAGTTGTACATCCTCCACTGAGGATGTGGAGAAATGGGAATGCATCCATCGCCGGTGGGAATGTAAAATGGTACAGCCACTTTGGAAAACACTTTGGCAGTTCTTCAAAATGTTAAACATAGAGTTACCGCGTCACCCGGCAATTCTACCTCTAGGTATATACCCAAGAGAATTGAAAACTTATGTCTATGCAAAAACTTGTACACAAATGTTCTTATCAGCATTTTTCATAATAGCCAAATTGGAAATAACCCAAATGTTCATCAACAGATGGATGGATAAACAAAATGTGGTATATTTACACAATAGAATATTCAATATACTATGAAAAGAATGAAGTTCTGATGCATGCAACAACATGGATGAACCTTGAAAATATTAAGTGAAAGAAGTAATAACAGGCCACATATTGTGTGATTCCATTTATATGAAATGTCTCCGATAGGCAAATCCATAGACACAGAAAGTAGATTGGTGGCTACCAGGGGCTTGGGAGGGCAGTGGAGGGAAATGGGGACTGACTGTGGATATGTTTTATGTTGGGGTGCTGACAATCACACAATAGGAATGGTTTCACAACTCCGAGTATATTAAAAAAAACACTGAATTGTACATTTTGAAAGAGTAAATTTTATGGTTTTGAATCATATTTCAATAAAGCTTTTATAAAAAAAAAGTCTTTTTGAGCTGCTTTAGATAGTCCAAGCCTATGTCCTGTAAATTTCTGTAAATGATCAAGATTTAACTAGCTATTTTGAGATGTATTACAGCCTGAAGAGACAATGAAACATTTTTTAAGATAAATGAAGACAACAAAACAATAAGAAGTTATTTTTTCACTTGTTGGAATTTCATGTTTTCAAACATCTGAAGGGAATCATCCATAAAATGAATCAGAATGATAATAGATACGTTTTTTCAATGCTTTCCCAGATGGTCTTATTCAAACACATTTCGGGTGATGATAAATACAGAAGCTTATGGAGTTACGCACTATGAGACTCTGGATTGGCAATGAGACCCGAGAGCAAGTTCTCTGAGGGAGAATTTCTTATGTGTCTTTGTATTTTCCAGGGCCTGGAGGATGTGTTAGTTGAAGGAAGGATTAAGTGGGTTATCATTTTAGAGTTTTCCCTTTCTGAGGGGCAGCAATGAAATCCTTTTATCTCTGAGATAATACAATTTTAAAGAGTAGCACACTCTGGGATGCAGTAGACCCTTGACAAATGTTTCATGAAAGAATGTAGGAAGTAATAAAGATGTGAATGGGTAAATATGGAGTAGGCACAAATGGATATCAGGGTGGAGCCCCCCACTGTACTTCTAAAGTTAGCTTCTTCCTTCCCTCCAATATAAGCTTTAGAATTTTGAAGCATTTTAAACAAATGAAATGATCCTAAATTATCTGTGGTCTGGTTTATGTGCAGAGTATGTCCCAAAGGGTTCTCTTGTTTCCTAACTACATAATCAGGGATGCTAAGAACTTTAAATATAATGACAGGACAATGTGCTGTAGTCCTCCAAACTAAAATGAGAACAATGTTTCCTGAAAAGTATCCTGGAAAGTGATTATTTTGGAGTGAAATCTGGTTCTCAGTTACATCATGTGATTATAAAATACTTTTATGGGAATTAAAGGAATATTGAGACAACATGACTTTTCATCAATCTTTAACTATTGGTTTCCCTCACAAGCCCAGGAAAACCAGTATTCCTTATGAGTACATGTACTTCAAAATTTCCCCAACAGGAAAGCAATTAGAAACATATACTGGCTGCAGGGGGTGAAGGGAAGCAAGGGGAATATTGTTTCTGGATATTATCACACTCTTCATCGAGATTCTGTGACACTTTGTGTCACTTGTCATTCTTGAAAATATTTTTTAGCAAAAATCAGCAGTCATCCCTCATGTTATTGAATTGGCATAGTTTATAGTTAATAGAATCTGATAATTTGTTAATTTAAGGAACATGAATGTCATTGTTGGACTTTCTTTAAGATAATCAACAAACAGTGACTCAATTCACATCCGCCACTGCCTCCAACCACATGTATTTGTGAGATCAGAGCTTATAGCCCAGGGGGGCAGAAATGGCAGGTCAAGTCAATTGATTTTTAAACATTTTGAGAATTCCTTACTGATTTATTTACATGGACTTGCACACTCTGAGATCAGATAAGAAGTAAGTACATCAGATTTCTCATGGGGAAATGGTTGTTAAAGAAAAAGTTACGAAAATATTACAATGTTAGTCAATAGCACAGTGTTTCACACATAGAAAAATATTATACAGTCTTCCAACTCACTTCTAGAGTTTAAACCTTATTCCAGTTTTGCCAGATAATGTGGCACCTTCTTCCCATCCTTTGACAGCTCATCATAACTCATAATAAAATGAGACCTCCATCACCTCCATTCTCAGCCACATCTCTGACTAACCCTATTTATAGATCCCTGTGGAGCCAAACTCTAAATTAATCCTTCCCTTCTGACTTCACTGCCTCTATTTCCTCTTCCTGGCATTTTCTTCCATCAAAATCTTACTAGACATTCCTTAACTCAAAATCTACTCATTCTGTAAAATGGTCACCGGATAACAGATTACAATCAAACAACCCTACTCTGAATGCTTAACTTACTAACGCCTCGCTCCTGTGAGGTTCTAAATTCCCGCAGTTCCCTGGCCACCCGGACTGATTTTTGCAAGGCCCTTCACCCACGGCAGCCTTGCAGTGAACGCTTGGTGACTGCATGAGCGCAGGGGCAGAGATGAAAACTGAGGCAGTTACTCAGCTCAGAGGCGTCTGCGTGGCGAATGATTAAACCAACACAGTGACACACACTATTCTTCCTCTGACCTGTGCTGTTGACTTGGAGGTCGAGGGCCTCTGGTCACTAACTAATCAGACGTATGGATATACTCCCTTGAGGTGCACTTGCGAAGGACTTTGGTCGTCACACACAAAGCAAAGACGAGGACAGATCTGGTGCCAGCCTGCTCTTGTTTTTTGCAGAGACAAACTTCATGTAACACCCTTTGGGCACAAAATGGCCATCTATTGCTCAAAATAGTGTTTAAAATTTCACTTCAGTACACTTACAAATAACCCGGGATGAATATACTTATCTTGGAGTGACAAGAAATTTGATTTTGTAAATGAAATTGTAATTTTGGTCTCTCATGTAGCAGGATGCTGCAGCAACAGAGCCCTGAGATTTCAGAGAATACCATAAGCACATTCAACCAGGTCGACTGTTCTTAACAGGTTCCAACACAGACCCTACGGGTGCAAAGGGTCAAATGCGGTCGAAACAAATGCTCGACTATAATAGGTACAAAGGGCTCGTGTCCTTGGTGAATGATTAATCATAAGCTATCATAAACAAAAGTGTTCTATACGTTTGATAAACAGGTTTGTAAAAGAGCACAGGAACTATGGAAGAAGGTCACCTTTCAAAGTCATCCTTTGAATGTCATCTTTCAAAGTTAAATATCAGTCATAAGACAGTTAGGTGACATTTGGGGTTTTTTTTTGATGGGTTTTTGAGGAGTTTTCCTTTAATACTCTGAGTCAGACTAGCGTGACTATGTCTGTAACCCCAAGTTGGTAACATATTCGCATCTGTAATTAAAATGTACCCTTAACATTCTTATGCATTTGTTCATTCTGTTCCCCATTCAGTGGATTATTTTATGCAGTCCGTTCCCAGAAGCCGCTGTAAGGGGACATCACTTTTCCTCTCCTATAATTCTCTTCTCGTGGGAATGAGAGAGCAATTAGCCATGACAGCCACTAGGACAGAAAGGCTGTTACACTCATTTTGCAAAAATAAAAACAAAACACTTTGTTGTATCTTCAGAGTAGCCAAAGAATAGTAGTGTGACTATAAAAAAAGAGACTAACTTTTGTGGTTTTTTTCACAGATGTGCTGGAATGTATACAGCCAAATTCATGTGACCATCCCAAGTGGCCTACTTGGAAGATTACAGAAAAATTTTCCAATAATTTTGCTGTAACTCAGAACACTTCTGAAGTTTAACATCAGGAATTATATTAAGACTCACTTTGTAAGTTACATAAGAAAATGATTTCCTTCCTCAACGTAAGAGTCAACCCTTGTATGGGCAGGATGTTAGCACCTTCTTGGTACAAAAGTGGAGAACAAGCCCATTGTGCACACTAAGAAGTGACAGCAGTAAAGAAATCATGGGCCAACTCAGTGACTTATGGAAATTATCATGAAAACGCAAAAGAAATGGGCCCATGTCATATGTCAATGGAAATGCTTGAGAAATAGTGTCTTAGCCTTGTCATTGGGGGAGAAGAGAGAAGGAACCCCTCTCACTCTCTTCTGCCACCACGCTTCCCTCTTCCCCAACACGATAGTCCATGTGCCCTGTTTCTATGGACAATAACCCCAAACAGCAAAGAAAACAACAAAACACATTAATTCCAGAACGTTTTGGTAATGAAGGGTAAGGTATCTAGTTGAAGCTTGGAAAGGAAAGGGAAGGAGGAAAATGAAGACCCACATGTCCTCTAAAGACAGCTTTTCTTTTACGTGTGTCAGAATAATCTTTTTTTAAAAAAAAAAAATTCTAGGGGCTATATTGTCTTCCTTCTCCTCCTCTCAATACCGGTTGGAAGGATCCACAAATGGAGTTTCCCACAGGAAACACTTTTGCTCTACCTTATATCATGGCCTCTGGTAGAAAAGACCCCCTGAGTGGTATGACCGCTGGGCATAGTCTCATGAGGTCTGTCTCCTGTATGGACTTCCCAACGTGCCCCCAGCCTCTGGACTCCCTAGTCGTGGCTCTTGGTTTCCTTCTGCCCTCCTGGGCTGGATCATGGAGGCCGAAGCCAATGGGTTTTGAAAGGATATTACAAATCTGTGATTTTGCTGCCATTTTGTGCTGGACTTCTCCTTATGACATTCCTTTGAGAGGTCCTCCCATCCCTGGAACTTTTCCTGTTGGAGAGAACTCTCAATCGCCCAAAAGGACGTAAGTATTGAGGGAGATAATGCATGCAACTCATCTAGTGCAGGGCTGGGGGGCAGCAGGAACTCGTTTGATGAATTATTCCTCCTTCAGAAAGCTCAGACAAGCCTCGCATGGTCATGACCTTGCTGATCTGACATTTGTCCCCTATAACTTCCACCCATTGATTCCAGGTGTGGTCACTGCAACCCCACGAAACCCAGCAGATGACCCTTGAAGATTCCTGGCTACTTTTCTCCATGTCAAACAGCCTCATTTTCAACTGTTCTTCATAAGATACGATTGTTCTCCTCCTATCAGGTTCCCCTTTATTTTTACCTACCTGACAAATATTTAAAAATCACCATTTTTGATGGTTACGTTAATGTATATGCATATCAACTCATCAAGTTGTACATCTTAAATATATATAATTTTTGATTGTCAACTATACTTCAATAAAGCTAGGAAAAATTACTATATGGGCATCATACTGTTATACTATTTTGTAGTTTACTTTTTTTTTTAAACTTAATGCTTCCCTTTCTTAAATGCTCTCAAACCATATTTTACATTATTCTAATTAATAATGGTGATAGGATTGAATATATAATGAGCTCTTGTTACAGACCATGTACTGCACCAAAGAGATTTCATTCACATCAGTCCTCTGAGGTGGGTACGCTCATCACTAGCATTTTACAAACGAAAACCACGATCAAGCCACAGTGTTTGCAAGTTCAAAAGCTACCCAAGCTCACCTGGGAAGAGAAGGGCAAAGCCAAGATTCAAACCCAGATGGGACCAGCTCTAGAGCCCATGCTCTTCTCTGCATTCTCTCCCACATCTCTGGTCTCCTTTTGATTCTGAGTATGGCTAAAATGTCCTTACATTGCCTGTTAACATTTTGCATCTCCAGCTCTTCGGAACTTTAGCCTCATGGCAGTATTTTCAGAGGTCCACCTTTCTCTCCTATACTTATCTTTGGTTATGCGTCTACCTTTTAAAATTATGTGCATGAACTGCAAAGAATCCGAGTCTGTAGATTGTCTTTCTGACTGACACCAGTCAGTCAACTTCAAGTTTTCAGGCACATTCCCTTTTCTTCATTTGAATCAGAATTGCCTTTCAGGTGTCATTTCATGAGATCTACTTACCTTTCCTTAGAAACTTTTGAACCGCCTTGCTGATGTCACGGTTATATGTGTGAATTTGGAAATCCTGTGCTTTTTGTCTCTGCCTCCCAAGGTACCTGTTTCTTCCTCTTTATCAAACAGTGGTCAACCTTAATGCTTTTTCCACTTTTGGCCTGCAGGTCATATGGTCTCTGTCACAACTGCTCCAGTCTGCTGTTGTAGTGCAAACATAGCCAGAAGCAATATCTCAATGAATGGGCAAGCCTCGTTCCAATAAAACTTTATTCATACAAGCATTTGGTAAGCAGGATTTGCCTGTGGGCCACAGTTGCCTCCCCCTTTCTTAGATTATAAAATTTCCTTTGGAAAATCCAAGTTTTTATCCAACATGGAACCATTGTGGATTCATGATTAAGTTCGACACAGTAAAAACCGACTCCTTTTTCCCCTGAAATTAGCTCCTTCTCCAGATTTCCCTATATCTGGCAACGATAACAACATTTTCCAGCTCATACACATTTAAAAACATGGAGTTCAATATTTGATTCCTCCTTTCTGCTAGCTGCCATATATCTCACATTTGTGTGTTTCCATTTTTATAGCTGTCATAATTCTGTCACTTCACATCTGTATTTGTATTCTTGGTTTTTGGACTGACTGATTTCCCTTCAATTTTTCTCCTCAACTCATCCTTAGCCTGACCTTTGGATTAATCATTCCAAAATATTGCTTTTATTACTTTTTTACTCTTCAGTCTTCAAAATCTACCAAACTCTGACCTCAGTCTGCCTTTCTCCTCTCACCATCTATGTAAATTCCACTAATGCTTTTTCCTTTTCTTTTTTTTAAAAACTACTCTATTGAGGTATGATTGACACGTAAAAAGCTGTACATATTTATTGTATGCAACTCGATGAATTTGAGGATAAATATACACCCGTAAAACCATCACCACCATCGAGGCCATAGACATATGTATCACCTCCCAAAGTTTCCTCCTGCTCCTTTATTACTATTATTTCTGGTTGTGTGTGTGCTTAGAACACTTAACACACTATCTACCCTCTTAGCAAATCTTAAGTATGCAATATAACATTGTTAGCTGTAGGCACTGCTGTATAGTAGATCTCCAGAACTTATTCATCTTGCAGAACTGAAACTTTGTACCCGTTGACCTTCACCTCACCACACCCCCCTCCCTGTAGCCCCTGGTAACCACCATTCTGCTGTCTATTCTATGAGTTTGACTATTTTAGATTCTACATAAAAGTGAGCTCATCCAGTATTTGTCTTTCTCTGTCTGGCTTATTTCACTTAGCCTAATGTCCTCCAGGTCCATCCATGTTGTTGCAAATGGCAGGATTTCCTTTTTTCTTTAAAAAAAATGACTGAATAATATTCCATTGTCTGTATATTTCACATCTTCTTTATCCATTCATCTGTTGATGGACATGTAGCTTGTTTCCATGTCTTGGCTATTGTGAATAATGCTGCATTGAACATGGGAGTGCTGGTATCTCTTGAAGATCCCAATTTCACAACAAAATTAAAAGACAATTTATGGAATCAGAAAAAATATTTGCAAATCATGTATCTGATAAAGAGTTAGTATTCAAATTATAAAAGGACCTCCCACAACTTAATAGCAAAAGAACAAATGCTGCTTTTCTCCGACAAGGAAGTCTGCCTGGCTGTGTTCGCCTACCCTTGTCCTTCTGCTCACACAATTTCCTCTGCTCAGAACACTACTTTATCCAAAAAATACCTGTCCACCTCGTATCCGTTTTCAAAAACAAAGCTCGATTCTTACCTGTTCTATGAAGCTTTCTTTCTCTACTCTAGCCCATAATGATGTCTCCCCCTCTGAATTCTTGTAGTACAGGTTGTTTCTAAGACACGTTTGTCATCTAATCATATGCTACCTTGCATCATTTTCTGATGTTTTGGAAGTGTTTGCCTTATTTCCCTAATTAGAGCAGTGTTTGTCAAGGTCAGCTGCATAACTTACAATGCCAGGTGTTGTGTTTCAATAGAAGTCACTCAATATTTTCGTGGTTGAATATGTAAATGAATGAATGCTGACATTCTTTCTTCCTCCACAATCTCCCAACTTATCTCCTTATCAGCTATTGGATTTCAATGTTATGTAGTTTGTAAAAAAAAAAAAACATTAAATGAATTATCTTTATAGACAATCCTCAATTTTCAAATTAGCTGTGTTTTACATGTTCATTTATAAGTTGAATGTTGAAATTCAAACTACTTTTCCCCTACAGACGCTGTTAAAACAGGAGGTTATAATAGGATCCCAAACAGCTCCATCCAAGCCCATTGTTCCAATAAGTGGTTTGAAAATCCAGGCAGATGAAATGGCCACACAAAAGAAAACAACGCTACGCAAGGCCCATAATTAAAACAAAAATGAATTAGTGTGTTTCCCTCTCTATTTTTTTGGGTGGGGAGGGAATAGTCATGTTTAAGATAAAGCAGAGTTTATTATAGGAAAATAAAATGATAGGCAATTTTGTGGATTTACTAGAGGGGATTTTAATGTATCTTTAAAGATACTAGATGTTGATTAAAAAAGTGGGTTTTTCCCTAAATATCCAATTTTCCTTCAATATTTTATTTAATTTTTAAAAATTTTATTATTATTTTTTTGGTGAGGAAGATTGGCCCTAAGCTAACATCTGTGACCATCTTCCTCCACTTTATATGTGGGTTGCCTGCCACAGCATGGCTTGATAGGTGCGTAGGTCCACGCCAGTGATCCGAACCTGGGAACCCTGGGCCACTGAAGCACAGAGTGCGACCTTAACCACTATGCCACCGGGCAAGCTCCTCCTTCAAAATTAATGGCTTTCATTTTCTTTTAGACATGGGATTATCATTGCTACTGCTTTTATATGTATCAGCTTTAATTGAAACCTTTTTGTTTGGGATCAAAAACAGATAGAAAACCTTCATGAAACGTAGGATGCATAAATGAACCATCATCTGTTTCTTGCAGTATGTAAACTAAGAATGATTTTTACATTTTTAATGTAAAATATTTGAAAAAATTAAAAGAAGTATAATATTTCATGTCATGTGAAAATGATAGAGAATTTGAATTTCAGTGTTCATAAATAAAGTTTTGTTAGAACCCAGCCAGAATCATGTGTTTGCATATTGTCTGTGGCTGCTTTTTGTGCCACAGTGCCGGAGTTGAGGAGTGAGACAGAGACCCGTATGGCCCTGAAAGCGAGAATATTTACTGTCTGGCCCTTTACAGAAAATATTTGCTGCCCCCTGGTATGCAGCAATAAAATTAGCAAACAAGGGGATTTTCACAAATACAATGCAGAGTGAAAAAGCCAGACTCAAGAGTATATGCCCTGTAATCCCAGCAAGGTTAACCCGTGGTGAGACAAGTCTGGGGAGTGGTGACCTCAGTGCTGGGTATGGAGGTGGGTTTCTGGGTGCGGGTAACGACTTACTTCTTGACCTAGGTTCTGGATACAGGGATGAATTCCCCAAAATTCACTGGGCACTTAGGATTTGCTCTCTTCTTTGCAATTATGTTATACTTCAATCTTAAAAGTTTACTTTAAAATAAAAAAGGAGGCTAGGAAGGATAAAAAACAATAGTTAAAAAGAGAAGTAAAAATAGAGGAAAGAAAATGTGCGCTGAGGAACAGATAAGAATTGGAAGACAGTGGAACTGTCCGGATGTGCCTGGTGAGGAATTAACCAGGAGGGGCTGGGAGAAAGCTTGCTGGCCTGGTTAGGCTCTTTGCAGACACTAGCCAGTTTACTCACCACTATCACCCTAGGAGGAAGATAATATCGTCTTTGTTTTATAGAAAAGGAAACAAAAGCTGAGAAATATCCAGCATTCTGTCTAATGACTCCCAACTTGTATGGAGAGAATATATTTTAAGACAAGAGGAAGCTATGGTTGGTTCATCCTTTTTCTGGAAGAGAAGGAAAGAGCTGGTGTGGAAGAAATTGCCAAGATTCCCTCAATGACTGCCAGGGATGGCTCAAATCCTAGAATGGCTTTGACACACCTGGGGTGGGGAAGCTATGGGGTTGTCCTGGGGGCATTTTGACAACAGCTTTGGGAAACAGAGATTCTGCTTTGGGAAACAGAGATCCTGCTTTGGGAAACAGAGATCCTGCTTTGGGAAACAGAGATCCTAAGTGCATCAGAATCTTTCTATCACTATTTGGCATTCTTAACTCAAGAGACACTTGCATATTTGCAGTTTTCATTTCTTCCACTTGTGGTGCAGATAACTTCCCAGTGTCGAGGTAAGATGCTTTATCCATATGCAATATCCATATGTAAACTAGACAACTATTTTAATGGACTGTAATGTGAAGATCAGTTTTCAGTAAAATAAAATACACTGCTAAAAATCAGTGGCTTGCAAATATTTTTGAATTATTCTTGACTATAAAGAGAAAGCAAGGAAATTTTTTCTCTCTTGAAATGGAATACAGTTTCCAAGATTCCTTTTCAGGATCACATCTATGTAGCCCTGAACGAAATACTGATTCTTATTTAGCTTATAGGAAAATTCAAATGGTTGAACTGAATTCAGTATAATAAAAGCAAAATGAACAAATAAAGGTCAAACTACATGATTTCAGTTTGTGGGTGAGTCTTAAGTGAATGTTTGTGTTTCTTTCATGTTCTTTACACATGTGCGGTCTGTTCTGATGTGGGGCTTGGGATGACGTGTGGTGCAAATCCCTGATCAGAATCTGCATATTAAGACAGGCAGCTAAAAAGGATAGTTCCAAAGCGTTTGGAGGCTCAAGCACTTCCACGAATTATGCACACGTTCTTCCTGCAGAAACTGTCACGTGTGCCAGCCAGCGTTCGGCCCAGTGGAGACCTCCTCAGATGTTGGCTTTAAGTTCCTTGTGTTATTAAAAAACAAAAACAACAAAACCCCCTCACGTTTCAAAAATTAGCCCTCTCCTCCTCCTCCTTTTGTTTATTTAACTTCTAAGCAATTGAACATGGTACACTGGCACCACATGTTAAGATCTAGAGATGTCACTCAAGTTAGGGCTCCCAATTTTAATCTACTTAACATTTTACTACTGACAGACAAACCCCAAGTTCACACACATTTGTGCGATACCTGCACGATCCTTCGATAACTTCTCTGAGAACGTGAAAAAGGAACGCAACTCGTTTCATTTAAATACGAATCTAGAACTTTCCATCACTTTTCCCACATGATAGATAATACAAAACCAAAATGGTATTTCTTTCCTCTGGAAAAAATGTCCATAACTTTGTATTTTTTGAAGGGCACACTTCCGGTCACCTGTCAAGACAGACCTAGAAACCGGGCTGGGGAGTGGGGTTCAGCTCCCTGGGGCCAGCTCATCTGGAGACGCAGAAATCTCGTCTGTGCCCTGACAGACCGGATGTTTGCCACCTCCTGCGCTGGCCAGTGGGGAAAGATGAGCCAAGGTGTGTGTCTGTTATTGTTGAAGGGAGTCCACTTATTGACTGTAAATGGAAAGACCTTTTCTTTGATCCCAAGTAGGTCATTACAGCAATCCAAACCGTGCTGACGAGTGAACGGCACATTGCTGCTTCCAGACGCGATTACTCAGGAAATGACCTCTGAAAGCAGCCAGAACCTTCCAAGATCAATAAACCGATGCCAGAAATGCCACACATTTTTATTTATATTTCACGTGTCAATGATAAAAGTGTTATTCTGGTAAGAGAGATCTGTAGATATCATACATTTGGGCTTATATACCAACGTATGCTAGCATTGAAAGATGACACTACAGACGCCTGTTAATTCAGAGGTACAGGTGTGGCGTACCTGTCAGGTGAGGCACCTGACACCCTCATGTACTGCGGGTGCGTAATGAGTGTCCTTTGGGCAGCGATCACAGCCATTATTTGCAGATCTTGAGTTGTCACAGTGACTCTGACTCTTGACATTTTTGGCAGCAAATTGACTTTTTTTTTCCCACAGTTGGTTTGGTTATAAAGTGAGGTGTAGCATATTAATGACTGATATTCATGTTGGGAGATGAAACTGAATGCACTGAAATCCAAATTGGCTATTAAGATGTAGACATAGGAACATTAAAAAGAGAGAGAGAGAAACCACAGAGTGTTAAACTGATGGCTCATCTCAATCAGCACTTGCTCCCCTATAGTAATAGAGTCTTTGATTAATGATCTACCAACAGAGCCCACCCCACCCCCAAGCAGTATCTCTATCTCCAGGGTTTGCCTGTCAAGTTGTTCTGTTCTTCATTTTTTTTAGTATGCTTTCCTTGTAGCCTTGCTCTATCCTTAAACAAGAACATGCTTTTATAAATAAGAGATAATTTGTTCATATTGAAGATAAGCTTTATTCACTCAGAAGATCTTGAAATTCCTTGGGTGTTCATTAGGATCCTTGCCAGGATGCTCAGTCAGGGACCATCAGAAAGGATGTTAAGTCAGAGAACGGGGCATCTGCAGGAACAAGCAACATCCCCAAACCCTTGGAGGTACTGACGGTCTACCCTACACATGGGCTATGAACCTGGGAAAAGCTTGTCTCAAAACTGCTTTGGAACAACAGAAAAAATATTTGTACATTGGGCTGATATGTTATATATGTGTGTATAGATGTTTTTTGTGTATTTAACTTTGATTTACTATTGAGAATGGAACAAAAACGAATTAGGACAAGTAACCTCTCTTTGGCATCTCTCTAACGTTCCTTAAGACATCTGCCTTCTAATTATAGTATCCTGCTTTTTTTCATCTCTTAATACTGCTGCTCCTTTGATTGGTGGTAGTTAAGACAGAACTGGAGACAGAAAGGTGGAAAACTTGTGGTGGGAAAAGTTGGAGGTACTAGGTATTAAATATTCCTAATTCCTAATACTGTGTGCCATACCTAATAAGCAACATGGTATTTCAAGTAATCATCAAGTAATTCATGATTTAGTTTATTATTCCCATTTTAGAGGTAAGGAAACAGAGGCATGAATGTGTTAAATCATCATGCAAACTGGACCTTCCCTCTACCCCCTTACCTCCTGCATTAGTCAGGGTTCTCCAGAGAAACAGAACCAACAGGATGCGGTCATTTTGTTTGTTTATTTATTATAAGAAATTTTCTCACATGATTATGGAGGCTGAGAAGAGCTGAGATTTGCAAGCTAGAGACCCAGGAGAGTGTATGGTGTGGTTCCAGTCTGATTCTGAAGGCCTGAGAAGAGCCCGTGGAGCTGATGGTATAAGTTTCAGTCCAATAGCCAGCAGGCTGGAGACCCAGCACGAGTCCCTGTTTCAGCCTGAGTCTGGAGGCCAGGAAAGACCAGTGTTCCAACCCCATAGCCAGGCAGGAGGAGTTCCCTCTTACTCAGCATTTTTGTTCTTTTCAGGTGATTGTTCTTTTCAACTGATTGATTGGGGTCCACCCACATTAGGGAGGGCAATCCATTTTACGCCATCTACTGATTCAAACGTGACTCTCATCCCCTCAATACCAGGCAATGGTTCCAATGACATCACATCATATCTATTGCTTTCTGCTCACCATAGCAGATGTGCCCCAGCAATAGTTCTCCATGGGTGCACTATCTCCCAGAAGGTCCTAAAGGATGGAGCTGGGTACTCTGCAGAAAGACACTTCTGCAGAAACGCCCTCACAGACACACCCAGAGTAATGTTTGGCCAACTCTCTGGGCACCCTGTGGCCCAGTCAAGTTGACCCATAAAATTAACCATCACAACTCCCAACCCAAATTCCTACCTCCTTTAAAGATATTCTAATAGTTGAAAAGGAGAGTTACACCTCCCTTTTATGCCTCTCTTGGGATATATTATACATACCAGGAAATGGGTGATGACCATCGACAGTCTAGAGTGTGAGCTGTGGGTGCTGGCATGTGTGTGAGATTAATGGAATGGGTGATACAAACATGCAAGTTTACAGCAGGCCTTACGGTGTTTTGCACACTAAGTCACTGCAAGGACATCAGGTGTAATCTGCCTTTCCAAATAAACTGACACCCACAGGGCTCCATGAAACCTGAATGCACAGATTTCTCTCTGAAACAGCCTGAGGCACATTCTAAAATCTCAGGGAGCCAAGTGTTGAAATTATTCTTCATACCAATTTTCCTTTCTGGGAGTAAATATCGGAAAGGCAGACAATTTACATGCTGCTTAAATGCCTGCCCAGTTTCAGAAGACAAATCCTCGATGTTCCAAAAGAAGGATAGGTCTGGTATTGGAAGGTGTGTGCTTCAGCTCTCCTAGTGCTGAAGGTCATAGGCCTGCACTCAGGAGATGTTTCATGGAGAGACACATGCACACACACACGTATGCACACACAGACACATGCACATGCATGCACACACACATACCTGCATGCACATAGAGCAATTAAAAAATGAGAAGGGAAGGGAAAGATATGAGTTGAAAAGCAATGTACCCCTGGGACGTCTACTTTTCAAAGGCAATTTTCATGTCAATGGGAAAATAGAAAATGTGAATAAGAGCTTGTTTTTCAAATCTGAGGGAAGATTCTATCTTTACTCCCAAACTCCAGTGAAAGCTGTCAATTTAGGTAGGCTGTTTAAGGGAGACTCCCGGCTCACCTTTTCCTCAGATGAGGGATGGCTTACTGTCACATACATAATAGAATCTCCCTTCCTCCCTCTGTATCTTGAATGTTATAGAAATCTATAGCTTTACTATTTTAAAGTTAGAACTGTCACCAAAATCTCCAAGCTTTTTCTTCAGATAAAGTAACACCTCAATACCACTTTGACAATTTCTTTTCTCATCGCGGTAGCTGATTAGAAGCAGCCCATGGGATTGTACTAATTTAAATTAATTGTTTTATACAGAGATGATATTGGCTAGGTTTTCCTCTCCGCCATTTCAATAGTTTCTGAATTTGACTTCTCCCTAAGTGTCTATTGCTGTCAGCCAGACTGGAGGCTGTGGCTTCTCACTCACTTCCACCTCAAACAGCCTCAAAGAGCCTCCCCAGACCTCACATTTTCCCTCAAAATGCCCCCATCAAAGTGCTTTCATGTAACGGAAGTTGACTTTTTGTTTTACAATCTGGGATTACCCAGCATGTTCACGGGGTCTGTTTCGGTGTGTACCTTCGTCCCTTATTCCCGAGAGGTCCGTCTTAGATGAGGGTTCCAGGAGTCTAGATCTTGGCGACTCATTTTGAGCAGTGGCTGTCAGGGCTCCCTCCAATATTTCAAACAAATACCGTCAATTATAATAAAATGGAATTCTGAAAGAAAGCCTCAATTTAATAGACATCCATCAGACTTAAAAACAAATGTTTTAGTATCATATTCAACCACAAAATCACTTCTTACTTGAATTAACTGTTATCAGGACTTATCGGCACCATTCCCCTCAATACCAGGCAATGGTTCCAGTCACATCACAGCATATCTATTGCTTTCTGCTCACCACAGCAGATGTGCCCCAGCAATAGTTCTCCATGGGTGCCCTAGCCCCCAGAAGGTCCTACAGGATGGAGCTGGGTATTCTGCAAAAAGATAACTCTGGGCTTCATTCCTTCTTCATTAAGATCCCAGCAGCCTTAGGATTTTTCCACTAGGTTACTGTAAGGAATTGCTCTACTGGTAATGGATTTGTTTGCCTTCTTCCTTCGGCAACCCCATACAGATTCTATGTACATTGTGAACTTGGTGGTGAGGAGACGAGGGGAGGTGCTGTTTCATTGCTAACTATTGTAAAAAGAATCAACATTGTCATTAAATAAAATGTATGACAACTACAGACCTATGACAAATGGAGCTAATTTGTTGGTCCCATCAGGAGAGTTACTTTGGGAAGCTATAAAATTCTCCCTGAGAATGCTATCACTAAAACATAGCTCTATTCAGAGACATTTTTCCAGTCATTTCCAAGGCAAACCCCTTTACTTATCATTACACTTCCTTTAATACTATTGGCAATATTATTTATCTTCAGAACTGATCATGTTTACTAAACCGGTGTCAAGATATTTGTTTCCAAAAATCAAACCCTCCCTCAAACTTTGATGATTTCATTCACTGAGGATATTCAAGACCACTGCACCCTCTGAAGAGAATTTTTAAAAGATGAGTTCCAGAATGTTTTGAACACAAGAAGGACAATTGAATTATAAGCAGGGTCTACCAGGCGATCACGGTGCCACTGATGAACCAGGTTGAAAGCGTTGGAGCTCCCATGTTTGTATTTTAACAAAGACATTCGACTCTGTACAATTGTAAATGAAGGCGTGTGAGGAGAAATGAGGTGATAACCAGCACCTAGAGACTAGCTATGTATCTGTCCCTCATTCTCTTCTGGATTTGGAAGAGCCCAGTTGTGACTGGACACATGTGACTTTCTCCAACCCGCCCCAGTCATAGGCCATTACAGAAGGATTCAGGATCTGAATCTGAAGGCCTGGATCCTCTCCACTGTCTACACATGAAATAAAAAATAGACGCGCCCTCCCCCCTGGGTCCCAGAGAAAATGTCTTGTAGCCTTCTGGGGTGGCCGACTTCTGGCTGTTATCATGAAGATCAGTACCTGTTCTCTTAGGGTATGAATGAAGTCAGTTTGGCTTGAGTAGGAACCAATGCAGTGAACCTTGAGAAATCGTATGCCCTCTTCATCTTTTGCTTTTCCTTCTGGCAGTTTTTCATGAGAATCTGTGTTTATTTGCTGAGGGCAGATCTTTACGTTTGTAGTTGTTTGAAAAGAATAAGTAGGAGGAAGAGGTAGTTAAATAGGGCAGGAAAGGTTTCATCGACAAATGTGGGTGCGTCTGAAACAAAGTTTGATTTTCTTTTTTGTTAGTGGATCTAATGACCTTTCAAAATAATTTTTAATTTCATCAAGTTTTTAAAAATCTAATAATAATAATACGATGATGATGATGCTAGTAGTCGTGGCTGACAGTGCAAGGGTAATCATTTTAAAAGCAGGCTGCTCATTTGTGCTTGAGTATTTCTTTCCTGGGGTTTTCAGACTTTTGCACAGTCAGGGGACAGAATCTCATTTTAAACACAGACCACTTCTAAGGAGAAGGTGGAGACCTATCAGTATTCCTCGATGGTAGAAAGCAATTGAGGCTCACAAAATCTCAAGGACTTCTCCGAGACCTCAAGGCTGACGAGGTAGGACTGGAGGACGGAACCAGGTCATCTTACTCCAAAGCCACATGGTCTCTGTTCTCTCGAGATAGACGATACCTAGCATGCTTTGTCAAGTGGAATTTTCTAAGTGACTCTGTTCTGCACACAGATGCACTATGTCAGGTCAATGACGTATCTCTCGTTTAAAACAAAACAATATCCCTCACAGTTGTCCCCTTGTGCGTAGATGGTGGCAAATTATTGTTTGCCAAGCCTTCTATCTCCTCCCTTTCTGTGTTCCATTGAGATCATGGAAATGCAAAGTAAATAACCATGGAGTAAAATGCCTCAGAGAATATTTGTTTAAGAGTATGGTTCCAGGATATGCACAAAGATAAAGACTTTATGTAATGAATGAGTGACTCCTGAGGCCAAACAGCAAGAAGTCATATTCTGTACCCAGCGTGTCCTGGTCAGGGAGAGGTCACTACGTGTTCCCTCAAGACATACCCTTAAGAAAGGGTCACCTTGCCAAACTAAAAGCCAGTCCTCTGAATCCACAGGGACAGGCAGAAGTTCAAGGAAAGGAGCACAGAAGAACCCAGGGCTGTCTTGTCAGTTTGTCAAAATGTCAAGGTGAGAAGCAGGGAAACTAAAATCAGTTCAAGAGGGAGGAACGGGGGGGGATGGCAGTATGGCCTGTGAGAGCAATGCGTGGGGTGTTGGACGTCAGAGGGGGGTCTTCCTGGCAGCCGGGGTAGAGTTCTGGAACTGGGAAACCGGCAGCAGTGCACTTGCTCTTCATCTAGTTCTTCAAGGGCCCAAAGAAGAAATAGCCGTTTTTGCTTTCGGTGTCATTTCACCTCTACATGGAAGGCAGGAAACCGCCGTTAGCTGGGAACCCAGTATAATAGTTTCCAACATCACCCTGTTTCCCACAGAGGCAACAGACAAACAGAACACTGATAGCCTGATTCGAAATAAAACACAAAGCAGGAAGCACACAAACATCTCTGCATACTTAATGATTAGTGACTTCTTAAATTGGTTTTAAAATCAAAGCTTTCCGGATGAAATACAGACTTGAAAGGATTGCTAGAAAGCGTGGCTTGAGCAGCCGTCTTATTTTGCATCAATTCCCTGCCTTTATGCATTACGCTCCACCACTCCCCGAATTTCCCATAAACATGTGTCTGCAATGCACATTGTTTTACCACTGAAAATGCCATCGATGCAATCTAATGATGTAATGAACAGATTTTTCATAAACAGGCCTCTTGATTCACCAGCTGCATCTGAGGTGGACTGGAAGGTGCTCGTGAGAAAAACACAATCGGACGTGACATGATTCTTCAGGGAGCCGGGCTGATTGTTTTACATAATAAGAACATAAAGAATTGCGTTTTATTGGTATGGGAACACATTTTATTGCTTTCTCTGATTTAACATCTTTACCAAATGTAGTGGATTAGACTCCCCATTTCATTAAAGCAAGATTATTGGCCCTGTTTCATTATCACTGTTCTGATTCTTGGGGAAAAAAATAATCTTCCACACAGCTTTTTGTTACTTAATTATTACAGTGGGTAACGATCGTAAAATTTGCATGAAACTTTCTTTGTAGAAATATACAGAAAGCCTTTATGTATGGGGCATGGAGAAAGCAAAACATTGCCTTTCTCTTTGTTTCTGTTAGACAGCTGTAGTGGGAGAAACACTTACAGTCCACATGTGATGTCAGGGATTTTCCACCCATCACTCACTATATGATGTTCATATCTGGTGTACACTAACACTTAGCTCAGCAGGATACCAAAGAAACACCCAATTCACAGATGGAAAGATTGAGAACATCAGCATCAGTAACTCTCCCAGGAAGTGAAAATGTGCGAAGTGAAAAGCCAAGAGGAGAATTTGAGATGCTCCTAACTTCTCATCAGCTCCTTAACCCAAGACGTTTAAGCAATGACAGTGGGTCACAACCAAAGTTTTTGCTAACTGACATCAAATACAGTCTCTTCGGTTTCTCCTGTCTTGTCATGGACCCAAGAAAAACCTCCGTTTGTCTCTTTCCTGAATGTTCTGTTCCACTTGGGTGCTTGCCTGCTGCCAACAGCTGATCCCTCACCTGCAGCTGCCGGCCTGCAGCTGCCAGCAACGCCTGCCCGGCCAGGCTGCCCACAAGTCCACTGGCCCTGCTGCCAGGGCACCAGAGGGCACGTCTCCCTTTGACACACCTGCTCCTTTTTCTGTCTACACTGGGAAAGGGAACACTTACACAGCAGCCAGAAACTGTGGGAGATGCTTCACTAAAGCACAGTCTACCCCCTGGGGGTGCTGAGGATGGAAAAAGGCATCCCACGTATGCCAGAACAGTCCCGCCTGCCCAGAGAGCACACAGCATATGCCAGCCAGGGTTTCCATTATTAGTAGTAGAATATTGATATCGATGCCACCATCTCCTTTAATCTTCAATCCACACGTTCTCAAGCACGAAAGCCCCCGAGGAGCTTCGCAAACACTGAGCTCGATTTTGCTGCCACTGGTTCTGACTCAGCTGGGAGGGGCCTGACATGGCTGAAACTTCCCGGGAGACTGTGATATGCAGCCAAGGCTGAGAACCCGCTGCTCCAGTCCCTGAGGTGGGAATGATTGTCCCCTAATTTACAAAGGAGGATACAGAGGCCCAGAGAGGTTTAGTCATTTGTTCAAAGTGGCACAGCTGAGTGTTGGAGCTGTGATTACAATCCTAGGTTTTCTGAGCTCAAAGTCGATGTTCTTCAGACAGTAACTCCTTACCCTGCCTGAATGTTAATCATTCAGGAAGACTTTACAAGGACTGATGCCTGGACCCCAACCCAAGATCACCCATCTTTATTTCCAGAGTTCCCCAGAAGAATCTAATGTGAAAACTGAATGTGAAAACGATTTCACTAACCTGAAAATGGACCACCTGCATCAAAATTTCCTGGAGTGTGTATTAACAATACCGATTCCAGAATTCCACCCCAGATCTCCCAAATCAGAATTATGGGGTAGGGGCCAAGGATCTGGATAAAGCTTTCCTGGTGACTTTTTTACACACAGAATTTTGAGAACTAGTGTCCTACCTTATGTGCCCAAGTATTTACATTGAGGTGGACTTCTCTCTGGTTCTTTCCCTCCCTCTCCTCTTCCCTCCTCCACCTCCCCTCTCTCCCATCTCTCCCTCCTTCTCACTTTTCTCTCCTGCACTACCTCCTCTTTTGGTTCTTATTGTAATAATACTGATAATAATTTCTAAATTATATTTTATTTTACCCTTGTGGCCTGCAAGTATTTTTTTAGTTGATAGAAATATATAGAAAAAGATTTTCATACACACACACACATACACACACTTCATTTGTAATCGGTTTGCATTGAAAGAAAATAAACCTACCTTCTTAGGATAGACTTATTTTTATACTGAAGAATTTTAGCAGAAAGTAATAGATGATTCTCACCTATTAGCAAAGTTATCTGAGAAGTACAGTCTTGTCCTTCATTCTCTAGCAAGCAGAATTGCGTGTATGTTTGAAATTTGTTTCATCTGTAATTTAGATTACTCTGATTCTATCCTTCCTTTTCTTGCCAGTTAGGGTGAAATGGTAAGGTATTCTTTTATTTACACTCCCTGAATTCACTGACACAGAGAAGGGGAAAGAGCACGCAAAATGGGGACAGGAGGAAGAAAAGATGATGAATCTGAAAGGACAGATGGAAGGCAGTAAAGCAACTACCGGAAGGGACGGAGTGGAGGAAAGTTAAGAAAAAAGGGAGATGGAAGAGGATGGCTATCCGAAGAAAGGTCTAGAAGAAATGGAATAGTAAAGGGAGAGGACGAGCCACGTGGGATTTTTCAGAGTTTTACAAAGTTCTTCCTTATTTGATCCTCAAACAACCCTGTTAGGGAAGCAGGACGTGTCAACAAACTCATGTAGCTGCTGAGAACCCAGGGTTGAGACAGGCCCAGGACCTTCCTGCAGTTCTCTTGCCAGGAAGTGATGGTGAGAAGCCAGAATCCTGGCTTTCTGATCGGTCTTTCAGTTTTGCTTTCTGTTCAACTAATCTTATACAAAGCACTAACGGACATGGTGTCTTCCTTCAAGGTGGTGGGTACTGAAGCAAATAGATGGAAAGTGTGACTGAGAGCAGAAGGAGGCCCCCAACTTTAGCTTCGGCTTGATGAGCTGCACCTCAACTGTCACGTAAGGGAAACTCTAACTCAGAGCACAAGTCACACACGCTCTGGTTCCTTTCTCTTGCTGACTCGGGGCAAAGCTCAAGTTCCAGTCAGATGTGAAGGCTTAGTTTCAAAGTGACTGGAATTTCCTTCTCGGGGAGTTAGCTGATCCTCAGAGGCCGAAGCCTGTGGGTACCCCGATGGCCATGGCAGTACCTAGATTGGCACAGTTGCAGGGCCATGCCACTGCTCCCCAAGATGTCAGTGCACACTGAGGCCACACTGAGCTGAAAGACACAATAGAACATTGATGTCGTTTACTTTATGACTTGCCAGCAGTATCCTCCTTTTCTTTTGCATGTTTGAAGGAAGAGGTGTTTGAAATTTCCTGTCCCATACATCTCCTCCGCTGCTTAGAAATACACAGAGGGAGCCGTCCACCTCTCGTTGATTTGCATGGCACGCCCTCTACGGTTGTTTTTTGCCTGCGTTTAGAAATGTAGGAAGCAGTTGTTTTGTAATTGAACTTCAAGACATAACCACCTGCATCCAGAGCTTGGAGTAGGTGGAGGTGTGGGAGACAAGATGGACATTAATTTTAACCAACTGCAGCAGAAGGCAAAGATTCCGAGTAGGGAACCAGCATGGAGCAAGGGTGGTAACTGGAGACAGCAGAAGGCTCAGAGCAGTTGGGGGAAATAGGAAAAGTGTACAAATAGCCTGGATAAATGTATCAAAATTCAACATATTGTCAGGCCCCGGCCCATGAGAAACATGGGGAGGAGCATCTTCTCATCTCCCCCAGGCTGGCGATTTTAAAAGCTTCCATTTGCCGTCCTCGGATCATTTTATATGCACGCACTTTTCCTATGCTAAGGATGGTGCATCGCTGGAAAAAACCTCGCAAGATTATGGTGTTTTCCTCCACTTATCTCTAATGCATGTTTTATGAGCCAAAAGTCATGTCATCTGAGAAACACAGGAGTAAAAACAGGGACACAAAGATCCTGCTGTGTGTGCAGGTCTTAGAAATCTGTTTTCCTGAACAAACAAGGGAGCTGAAGGAACAAAGTCTGAAAGTGAATCATAAACTCTTGTTTTGTTAGAGCAGAAACTGTTTTTGAAAACATCTGTGTTGGATTTGGGGGCACAGATGGGCAATGGAGGACCAGAAATTAACCGTAAATTTGCAAGAAGGAGATACACCAGCTGACAAGTCTGTTCTGGCTTTTCTTTTCTTTTTTTAAAAAATAACTCAAAGGCAAAGATAACACAAAATTTTCAGCACATTGAAAACATTGTAAACTGTTTAAAGCTTCAAGTAAACAACTTTTGTTAACTCTCACATAAATGAATTTAATAAATGGATAAAATGTTCTTAATATAAAAGCTTTGTCAGAGGCCCAAAAGGAATTTTGAATTTGGCTTCACGGGAATTAATGTAAGCGATCTGGTGATGACTTTTTTTTTAAGTAAATCCTAAGGCATTATGAATTATTGAAAATTATGTAGCTGCAAGAAATCCTCTTTTGGATTGTCTTATTTTCTTTACTGGAAGATAGTATTGCTCTTTTGAATAGGAAAACAAACTATGTTAAATTTAAAAATCCAAATACTTTACTTTGAGACAATACATTCAAATACTTTCTTTTCCGAACATTAACATATCTATTGGGGGCCGGCCCCATGGCTTAGCGGTTAAGTGCGCACGCTCCGCTACTGGCGGCCCGGGTTCGGATCCCGGGCGCGCACTGATGCACCGCTTCTCCGGCCATGCTGAGGCCGCGTCCCACATACAGCAACTAGAAGGTTGTGCAACTATGACATACAACTATCTACTGGGACTTTGGGGAAAAAAAGGAGGAGGATTGGCAATAGATGTTAGCTCAGAGTCGGTCTTCCTCAACAAAAAGAGGAGGATTAACATGGATGTTAGCTCAGGGCTGATCTTCTTCACACAAACACACAAAAAAACATATCTATTGGGAAAGCTCTGGACCTCTGAATGAAATGGATGTGGCTACTTAGAATGTAGACATACTTATTCAGATTACTTAAAAACTACTTAAAATTTATCTTTACATTATGATGTAGTGATTAAGACTAAAAAGCACTATTTATATACACATGATGCTTGGGAGATATTTGTCCATTTATAAAAGTTGGCTGAAAATGTCCAAGAGGACCTGTTCAAGCAAAAATAAAATATCGACTAAAGCTTTAGGCAAATTATTTCAAAAACAAACCGAGATTTTCCTGAGTTTTAAAATAAGTAGATTATTAAAAATTCCCCGCTTTTGGATAACATATAAAAAACACAGTAACTTTAATTGTTTTGGAAATCCCTGAATCAAGCTCCACGTTCATTTCCATGTGCCTCTGACAGAGGAACTGATCAATATTTGACTAGACTGAATGAACAGAAATATATAAAAGAATGAGTCCTCTTCTTTGACTAACTGCAATATTTTTTCTGACTTACCAAATACTTGATCAATATTGCCTCTGCATGCATGGCCATAATTAAAGGTCGAGGATATGAAAATATGATCTTGGTTCTGTACACACTGAGTTTTCAAACAAAGTTATTTTACTAGTTTCTCATTTTGTCATCATCTGTCAGTGTGAGCACAGGCCAATCATTACCTTTGCTTCCTCCTGAGAACCCACAGCAGGCAGAGCAGGCAGGCACAGCGAGGGTCCCAGTGGGCACTCGCTGAATGCCGGGCCCTGCACTGGTCCAGGCCGGCTCTTGGGCATGTAGTCCCTTTGAATGTTCCGTTTAGGTGAGGCACTGATGCGATTTTGTTTACAGGGCAATGGTCCTTCTGGTTACACTCTGCCAGGAATCCAGGCTCTTTCCCAGAAATAATGCTTTTCCAAAGGGTAGATAAATATCCCCTCCCATTATATGGAGAGTTAACAAGATAACCAGAGAACTGCAGGCACACGCCCAAGGGCAGCGTCTAGTGTGCCTGCCTGAAGCACAAACCTGTCACGAGGAAGACCAAGGGCGTGCAGGACACCAGCGAGGTGACGAGACAGAGCAGCCCGCGGACCTGGGCCACCCAAGAGCTGCTGCCATGAGCTGCAGACGCAGAAAGAGTAAGAAGGCAGACACCTCACTCAGCCAGGCACCTGGTTATCCAGCTAAGTCATAGAAGGGTCTGTGAGGAGGGCAGACGAGGGAAGCCCCTCACACACCTCCATCAGCTGGCAGGCTGAGGTTAATGACAGAGACTAGAGAAAGAGCGGCTAACAAAATAAGGTCTGTTTCCTTAGGACACAGCACAGAGAAGGAGCTAGATACACAGCCTCTTAGCACCTGGAGAAGGCGCAGCTGAGAGGGAGACGCCAAGCCTGCCCTGGGACTGCAGGAAATCTCTGCTCAGGAAAACAGTGGGAGTTCTGTTGCAGAGGATGAGAAATAATTTTCTAGACATCAATGTGAAAAGTAAGTGTATTCTTGGCATAAATCAAGGAAAGGAAAAGGCACACCTGGTGCATAATGAGAATTTCGGGGTGACTGGAGCAGGGGTGTTATGTAGGGAAAGGATGGGGGATGGGATGGGATACACGGGAGAGATGAGATTCACAGGAGAGTTTGAGGCAAGACTGTGAAGGACAAAATGACTTCCTATCGCCTTTGGATGGGGGTCTGTAGAACATGGCGTGTGTGTGTGTGGGGGGGGGCATGCACACACATGCATGTATGTGATTGTACTGACGCTTATTTCATTAACCGAGAATGAGAATAGAGACGGAGGAGCAGACTCTGAGGGAAAGAGAATGGATTCAATCTGGGGCGTCTTCCATTTCAAATGCTTGGGACCTCCATGCAGACATGGCCCTAATGCAGACAGACTCACAAGCGGAAGGAAGTCTTTAACAA